>NC_056725.1:389036917-389386917 GCF_019279795.1 Protopterus annectens | reverse complement strand
AGGCCGGTATGACCCTGACCCTGAGCAGTATCTTACCCTCACCAAGAATTATGCCACAGTACAAAGACAAAATGATCAGTTTTAACAATTGGCTTAATTACTGGTGTCATTCAAAGGGGATCCAATGTCTGTCTGCTCTGGATGACATGCTTGACAAGCCACGCTGCTTCGCAAGGGATGGCTTGCACCTGTCACCCCTGGGCTTCCGGATATTGGCCAAGGCTCTTGCCACCCCCATAGTGCCTTTTTTAGGCAAGGCTCAAATGACAAACCTACCTCCCTAGAAAACACAAGTGGAAAAAAACTAAGGGTAATGCTGCTCAATGCCAGAAGTCTAAACCTCAAGATGCACGCCCTCGAAGCCCTCCTCAGTATGGAGAACATCGATGTCTGTGCAGTGACTGAAACCTGGTTCAAGGCTCCTGAGAGCACCCCAGCACTATCAGGTTTTACCTCATATCATGCTTTCCAGCCCCAAAATTTGGACCGAACCACAAAAGGAGGGGGAGTATCCATATTCATCAAAGATAACCACACCTCCAGGTTAGTGGCAATGCACGAAGCATCGGAGACCATCCAGGTGCAACTAACCATAGGCAAAACTGCCTTACAGTTTGTAGCATGCTACAGACCACCCTCTCAAACTCAGGAACCCCACACAGCCTTCCTGAAGACACTGGAGAGTATGAATGTCTCTCCAAATACCATCATTTTGGGAGTCTTCAACTACCCAAACATAGACTGGGAACATTACTCAAGCCCCAACATCCTAGCCCAAAGGTTCCTAGAATTCATAAACTCAAATGCAATGGAACAACTAGTCACCATTCCCACAAGAGGAGACAATATACTAGACCTGATCATCACAAACATGGGGACAAAATGCTCCACACCGGAAGTATATCCCTCTTTGGTAAGATCAGACCATAAATTAATCTCACTGGATATCCACATCCCGCCCTCACCCCCTGCACAAAAGACCACAGTGAAGAACTTCTCAAAAGCCAACTTCACACTTCTTAAGACTGAAGCGATATCCTTCATGGCCCCTGGGCCAGTGGAAACCACAACCCACACTGCTGAATCCTTTGCAAAGGCCTTCTACGGGCACCTTCAAGAATGCATGGATCATGCAATCCCAAATAAAACCAAGACCCATTTCCCCAAAGGCAGGCGCCCGGTCTGGTGGACCCCAGCCATAAACAAACTTTACAACAGGAGGAGGAAGCTACTACATGACAGAGCAAAATCCCCAAAAGGGAAGGCATCTCTGATCAGCACTAGCAAAAAACTACGATCACTCATAAAATCATCCAAGGCCAACTTTGAGAGAAAAATCTCAAAAGACACAAAAGACAATCAAAAGGCCTTCTTTAGCTATGTTAGAAACCTGGGTGGAAACTCCCAGATATGCTCAGAGTTAGTCCAAAATGACACAAAATACACTGAACCCACTGACATTGCCAACATTCTGGCAGACAGGTTCAGTGCAAATTTCTCCTCCCTCCCCCAAAAGGAGAAATAACTATCCCAGCAGAGTGTAGCCTCCCTAACATCTCAGATGCCCAGGTGAGAGCCGCCCTCTCTAAAGCTAAAAACACAGCATCAATGGGACCAGACGGTGTCCCGGGCTGTGTGCTACATGAACTCCAAGAGGAACTAAACCCACACATAAGGCTGCTGTTTAATCTTAGCCTTACTACAGGATACGTACCCAAAGAGTGGCGTACGGCAACAGTGGTCCCACTTCACAAAGGCGGTGCTTCTACGGATCCTGGAAATTACTGCCCCATAAGCTTGACGAGCCTGGTCTGCAAAGCTATGGAGAGGATCATTATGAAACTCATAAACAAAGACATTGGGGACCTACAGACATTGGATCCTACCCAATTTGGCTTTGTCAAGGGCAGATCCTGCCTTTTGAACTTGGTCGACTTTTTTGAAACAGTCACTAAGGCCATTGATGAGGGCAAGGCAGTTCACACAGCCTACCTTGACCTTGCAAAAGCCTTTGACACAATACCCCACTTGGGCATCATAGACAAACTCACCAGCTTAAATGTAAACCCATATGTCACAAGATGGGTTGCAAACTGGCTCAAGGACAGAACCCACAGGGTCAGAGTTGCTGGAGCTATGTCAGACTCTAAGCCAGTCACAAGCAGTGTCCCACAGGGTCAGAGTTGCTGGAGCTATGTCAGACTCTAAGCCAGTCACAAGCAGTGTCCCACAGGGCTCAGTCCTGGGACCCCTCTTGTTCGGCATTTATTTTTCCGAGGTACAGGCAAACATAGGAGGATTGTGGCTGACAAAGTTCACAGATGACTGCAAACTGGGCGCCATAATTGATACTCCAGCGGACACAAACATCCTTCAGAGAGGCCTCATAGAAACGGATAATTGGTGCCAGAGCCATGGCCTTAAGCTAAATGCCAAAAAATGTATAGTCATATCCTTTGGGAAAAGCAAGGTACCCACAAATTACCACATAGGTGGTAATCCATTAAGTACGGAAGAGGTAATCAGGGACCTAGGGACCCAGGTTGACAGTAACCTCTCATTTGACACTCACATTGCCAAAGTGGTTAGGAAGACCTTCTATATTGCCCACCTTATCATGAAGAGTTTCACATCTAGATCAAGAGAGGTCATTGTGCCCCTGTACTCTTCTCTTATCAGGCCAATGATTGAGTACAATGCCCCATTTGGGATGTATCTCACCCGACACCTGCAGCAGTTGGAAAGACCCCAAAAGTTCCTCACCAAGAGGATAAAGGGTCTTAAACATATGTCATATGCTGCCAGACTGAAAAAACTCCAGCTCTATTCAGTCGCATACCGCCTACTCAGAGGTGATCTGTGCCTGACATACAAGGCCATGTCCAATCCGGAATTAATGGACATGCTCCACCTCAGAAAATCCAAATCTATCAGAGCCACGAGAGCAAGAGACTTAAACCTCAACACAGAAATAAATAGGACGTGCTGGAGGGACAGATTCATAACCCAGAGGCTCCCTACACTCTGGAATAGAATCCCAGTCCATGTTAGGCAGAGCCCCTCACTGATTCTATTCAAGAGAAATCTTGACGAGTGGATGGGAGATCGTAGGTTTACCCCGGGGGTCATCTCTGTGTCACTACTAGACAGAGGCACAGTAAACTAAACCCTAAAAGGGCATAGTATTCTCATCCTAAGGGGTGGTGAAAGCCACACACACTCTGGCTAGGCTTATAAATGCCCTAGGGCAGATAGCCTAGTACGAACCTATGAACCTATGAACCTATAACCTATGAAGGGATTCACATCTATATATAGGTTCATAGGTTCATACTAGGCTATCTGCCCTAGGGAATTTATAAGCCTAGCCAGAATGTGTTTGGCTTTCGCCACCCATTTTAAATTTATTTTGCTATGCCCTTTACTGTGCCTCTGTCTAACAGTGACACAGAAGTGATACCCGGGGTAAACCTACGATCTCCCATCCACTCATCAAGATTCCCCTTGAAGAGAGTCAATGAGGGACTCTGCCTAACCTGGACTAGGATTTTATTCCAGAGTGAAGGGAGCCTCTGGGTTATGAATCTGTCCCTCCAGCATGTCCTATTTATTTCAGTGCTGAGGTTCAAGTCTCGAGCAGAGCTCGATGGGATTTGGATTTTCTGAGGTGCAGCATGTCCATTAATTCCTAGTTGGACATGGCTTTATACGTCAGGCACAGATCGCCTCTGAACAGGCGGTATGCCACTGAGTAGAGCTGGAGTTTCTTTAACCGGGCAGCATATGGCATCTGTGTGAGCCCTTTGATCCTCTTGGTGAGGTACTTTTGGGGTCTTTCCAGTTGCTGCAGGTGTCTGGTAAGGTACATCCCAAAAGGGCATTGTACTCAATTATGGGCCTGATGAGGGATGAGTAAAGAGGCACGATGACCTCCCTGATCTAGATGTGAATCCCCTCATGATTAGGTGGGCTATATAAAATGTTTTTCTAACCACTTTGGCCACGTGGTTGTCAAATGAGAGATTGATATCAACTTGGGTCCCCAGGTCCCTAATTACTTCTTCTGTACTTAATGGATTACCACCTATGTGGTAATTTGTGGGCACTTTGTTTTTGCCAAAGGGGATGACTATACACTTTTTGGCATTTAGCTTGAGGCCATGGCTCTGGCACCAGTTGTGTGTTTCTATGAGGCCCTTTTGGAGGATGCTTATGTCGGCTGGAGAGTCGATTATGGCGCCCAGTTTGCAGTCATCTGCGAACTTGGTCAGCCACAGTCCTTCCGTGTTGGCCTGTACCTCCGAGAAATATATACCGAACAAGAGAGGCCCCAGGACTGAGCCTTGTGGGACACCACTTGTAACTGGTTTGGAGTCTGACATGGCTCCAGCAATTCTAACCATGTGGGTTCTGTCCTGGAGTCAGTTTGCAATCCATCTAGTGACATAGAGGTTTATATTTAAGCTGGTGAGCTTATCTATAATGCCCCGAGTGGGGTATTGTATCGAAGGCTTTTGCGAGGTCCAGGTAGGCTGTGTGGACCACCTTCCCCTCGTCAATGGCCTTGGTGAATGTTTCAAAGAAATCAACCAGGTTTAAGAGGCAGGATCTGCCCTTAACAAAGCCGAACTGGGTAGGATCCAGTGTCTGTAGGTCCCCAATATCTTTATTTATGAGGTCCATGATGATCCTTTCCACAGCTTTGCAGACCAAGCTAGTCAGGCTTATGGGGCGATAGTTTCCAGGATCCGTTGAGGCACCACCTTTATGGAGAGGGACCACTGTTGCTGTACGCCACTCTTTGGGCACATATCCTGTAGTAAGGCTGAGATTGAACAGTAGTTTTATGTTTGGGTTTAGCTCTTCTTGGAGTTCATGTAGGATGCAGCCCGGAACACCATCTGGTCCCATTGATGCTGTGTTTTTTGCTTTGGAGAGGGTGGCTCTCCAGATATATATATATATATATATATATATATATACATAAAAACACAAACATACAAATACATATATATATATATATATATATATATATAATATATAAATATATATATATATATATATATATATATATATATATATCACACACACACATATATATATGTGTGTGTGTGTGTGTGTATACCACACACACACACACACACACACACACACACACACACACACACACACACAAATATATGTGTGTAAAATAAGTAGAGCCTGTCTTAAAAGATTACTGAGAATGACTGATGTAGATTTCATACTGGCTATAATCACTTATAGGAAGAGGAATACAGTAGTTAAGACTTCAGTCTGCAGAAACAGAAAAGGTAGGAGGTACCTAAACAACTTTATAAAATAACTCTTAGTTGTCCTCAGATGCTTCTATTACAAATGGTATTCTTCTCTGTTTGTCTGTACCTGTAAGAGCTTGTGCGTGTATACTGAACCATATTTAGTAAAGTGTAAAATTTCATACTGGCTATAATCACTTATAGGAAGAAAAAGGAATACAGTAGTTAAGACTTCAGTCTGCAGAAACAGAAAAGGTAGGAGGTACCTAAACAACTTTATAAAATAACTCTTAGTTGTCCTCACATGCTTCTATTACAAATAGTATTCTTCTCTGTTTGTCTGTACCTGTAAGAGCTTGTGCGTGTATACTGAACCATATTTAGTAAAGAGTAAAATTTATTCATATTTACTGGACACTATTGGCACAAATCAATACTAAACTGTCGGCAGATTTTACTTACTTGGAAAAAGTACAAAATGAAATTTGCTCCTAATTTTTGGACTGTTGCATTGCTCTCATGTTCTGCACCCATTTTAGCCAAGTAGTTTAGGTTTCATATCTAGATACACTGGTATTTGCATTGCGTGTATGTGTGGGTGTGCAAGCATGTTGTTTACATTTGCAAATATGTTTCTGGTCTTAACATATTACAGCAACAGTGATTATAAAGGCTGCAAGTTGTTTTTAAACATTTCAAAATCTTCTAAGATTTTCATCATTGTATCTAAAGTACAGTTTATACCTGTGCTGCAAGTTATAAAAGATCCAAAATAAAAATTAATTGCAGAACAGTGCACACGATCATTCCTGAAAACAAGCCAAAGGCCTTCTGATTGGGCTTACCCTGCCATTTGAAGAAAAAAATATGCATGGAAGTAATACAACATCTGCTCCTTATGCTTATCATTACATCTTTGTAACTATAGCTGCAGCTACAATTATGTTTATTTGAACTTGAACCATTTTTTGCAGCACCAAATACAGAAAAGCTATCTTATCTTCATGTTTACACTTACATTTCTTGTTTTTCTCCCAATCTGAATCCTGGTTGGCAGTGTATATGACATGTAAATAATGAACAAATCCATCCCTCAGGATAGGGACTGAAAAGGTAGATACCAGAGAAAAAGCAGTGCTGTTTTCAGCATTTAGCATATTATACATTGGAACTCTTTATGAAACTTATAAAGCACTTGACCCTTGCTATTAACCCCTTAGAGGTAATTTCTTCAACATGAGTTTAACAGCACTTGCTATTCCTAATCCTCTCTCTCTCTCTCACTTACTGGCACTAAGAACCCTAGGTAGCTGGAACCTACGCAGCAATTGCACAGTATAAAAAGGAAAACAGTACTAACTACAAATCAAGGAGGGATAGTCATGAATTCTGTACAACGTGGCTGCGCTCATATTTGCTAACCCTTACCTGAATATCATCATAGTTGTGTATTAGGCTAACAACCACCAGGGTTTTTACAAGCTTAGCCATGCAACTCAACCCAATTTTGGCCCCATGTCATTAATGAATGGCACATTAGAAAAACTATAGGAATCTTGTCAGTGTCCCACAATGTCAATATTAAAATACACAGCACCTACAGGCTAGAAAACCTCTGAAGATCACACAACAGCAAACATGCCATAGCAGGAGACAGTTAATAACAGAAAATGGCTATCCTGCATCTCGAAAAGATTTTAAAATTCATAACATGGGTATATTGGCTTGGGAGTACCTTCTGTGTGGAGTCTGCATGTCCTCCCCGTGGTTAGGTAGCGTTTGAAAGACATGCATGTGTAAATGGGCGTTCCTTCATTGACAGTTGGGTGTCGAGCTGGCACTTCGGCGTTTCGTAAAAATCTACTGCCAATCATTAGCGGACCGGAGTTCCGCTATGGCAACCCCTTACCAGGAAAAAGCCAAAAGACAAACAACAACAACAACATGGGTATATTACTCTGCAACTCTACAGTACGCACATTTATATGTCAGAGTTCTGTAAATATTACCTTTGCAGGTACCGACACTGAACTCCACCGTGCTGCCAACATGCAAAACCTCTAACCTGATTCTGCGACTTGGGATTTCACAGTCTATTTCTGCAAACAAAGATGTCAGTCACTAGGATGGTTGGAGCCTGATTTCGGAAGGGTTAATTCTATAAGACAACAACTCTAGCTCTAGTTTATCAACTTGGAGCTCCAGTGTGGGAATTTGGGGAAGTACTTGCATTGCAGAGGAACATCTGCTGTGTTGTACAAGTCTGTATGCTGTATGTGCTTGATTCACAGTCTAGGAGAACAAAGCATACTTTGTTTAAAGACGCTCTGCAGGTACACAGTCAGTAACATGAGTTCAATTCAACAAAGTCACTGCTGGAATGGATTAGGCTGGTTCTCCATCTCTACAGACTGCAAGGAAAACAGTTTCTAGTATGAGTCTGACTTCTAGAAGTATGTACAAGCACTGCACTTTGCTAAATGATGGAGAAAGATATAAACTGAATGAGTATCTGTAGGAATGTTCATATGTCATGGAACACTTCCCACCACAGGAAGGAGAAAATAGCAAACCCTGTTAGATATCAGATAAAGCACCCAGGAAAAAAGTTTAGCAGCTGACATAGAACAACGTCCATGATGATCAAACATCTACAGAGTCGTTGTGAGCCCTTGTGTGTTAGCAGGGAGTTAGTCTCTGTACTGTCTCTTCTCTTTGAGAAACCAATGAGACCAAACCAAAGCTGTGATGGAATTAAGGGCAACTTGCGCTACACGGTAACTAACCTTATTCCATGTCCTTCCCTGGAGTCAGGAAAGAAATGCAAATTCCCGGGCCCAAGAAATTCAATCCTCAATTGCACTGATTTTATTAGAAAAATAAAACACAAACCAATCAGTAAAGCAACAGTACTCATGACAAGAGTCAGTATGTAACTATTGAGAAACAGCAATTTCAATGTTCACAATAATGGACACCAGCTTCACAGTGTGTACTACAAAACATCACCGACACCTTTATATTTTATGTTAATAAATTTCAATGTTCAAAATAATGCTCACCAGCTTCACAGTGTATACTACAGAACATCACAGACACCTTTATATTTTATGTTAATAAAGGCCAATCTAGAACAGTATGTAAATTTCAGTGGACTTCATCGTTGCAAGGACATAAACTACCTATATCATTTCAAAGGAGGGTAAAGATATTTTTCATGCTTTGCAACAGAATGCATACAAAGAGAAATTGAAACAGTTTAACATTTAGCCCTGTAAAAGGGACAGCCAGGAAATGTATGTGATGGAACCATACAAGAACCTCAAAATAAGAAAAAAAATCCACAGACTCCAAAGTAGGTAACATCTTTCAAGACAGCAAAAGACACATGGTGACTGTTTTGGGGACAAAAGAGGAATTATTTCTCAAAAACAGTACCGGATGAATGTCTTCCTGAAGATGAAGCACTGTCATAAAGAGTGACAAAATTCAATAATGCATGGAACAGATGCAAGGCAGGTAAAGAAGTTGTTTGACACATACAGATGTGAAGGTTATATAAAAGGTAGGGCAGCAGAGTGGACACGGGGGGAGGGGTGGAGTAGGCATGCAACTTTTGGCTGCCATTAAAACCCAGATTTCAGAATATATTATTAGGCATTGTTCCTATGTGGGGATACTCAGTACAGAATGCAAACAAAACCTTATGACAAGATGGCCTGTGGAAGAAAAATGCCCTTCAAATAATGTGGAAATCATATATATACCAGGCTGTTTGCATCACGCAACTTGAAAGACAACAAGTATAATGCCAATAGTACATGCTGTCATGCTACAGTGTACATTATGGTCAGGTACCGTTCCATCCCGTGTTCATTTCACAATATACAAGTATCATCAGCTGAATCATCAAACCTGTCCAATTCAGTGGCCAAAACACTGCCAGCAGCAGACAGACTGTTGTACGAATTGTGCAGGTGTGCTGAACATGGCCTGGGATAACTCACATTACCTACAGATACTGTCAGCACACAGAAAGGCTGCACTCATTACCATGTGTACATATCCGTACTACTGGTAAACATGTCACAGCACTTACTAAACACCTACGCTGTAAAAAGACATTGCTGTCAAGTGGAATTCAGTCAGCTTCTGGAGCTACAACATGTTCGTTACAGCCTCTATCCTCAGTACCCCACAAGTCACTATTAATGCGCGAGATTCATTGCTACTCTTCATCTTAGTCTTCCTTCTGAGAAGTTACTGACAGCGCAACAATGTCTCGCTGCCGCAAAATGCTCCATACTGTGTTTTGATTGCTTACATTATTTTTAATGTCCAAATGATATTATATTAGTCGGTTTCACCATGATACCTCAAAGCCCAAAAGCTCTAAACAAATAAAAAAAAAAAGCTCATCCCAGACTGCACAAAACTACCTATCCAAGTACATGCATGATCTGAACACTCATGCTTGCACATATCTCAGCTCTCTGCAAAGATGACACACTAAATAGTAAAGAAAGCATTTTTCTAGTGGGCAAGTTACCCCCGCACATCCAATTTGTGGGGCTTAACCCCATACCACTGTGTTTTATTATTTCTCATTCTAAGCTTAGTCGAAGTGTGATGAAGAGTGATCGTTTAAACCATAAAAAAATCTTCTGCTCTTCCTCTGAGTGCGGTCTTGTTGTAAGCCTCAACAACTGCAACTCAGGCTATACATATCGCTATAATTTGTAAAGATCAAGGAACAAGGAACGGAAAAAAGGTATGGAGCAAATACAGACAGACAATGATCAGCCACCATTTTAGCAGCCGAAAATAAGCTATCTTATTCCAAAATACATCATAAAAATGACACTACTGGTACTGCATTATCTCACCCTATCCGAAGATCTGCATATTTCCTTTTTTTTGCAACATTCAGAGTACAATGGCTTACTGAAATGTGTTTATTTATTTATTTATTACACCTATTAACTATAAATACTCATCTAAGAAGATGAACTTTCAATGGAGTTCTGAAGAGAACCATAACAGAACGACTGTAACCAAACAACGTATATGTTAATAAGTATATATTAGGCTAACAACCATAAGGGCCTTTTTAAGGCTAGGCATGCATCTCAAATGTATCCAAAAAGTGTGGTGTCTAGAGATTATTTCTATGGATAAGTGAAAGCTACAGCACAGGTGACCTCTATCAGTTAGCGACATAAGTGACAGACCAGGGATGAATTTCTGACTTCCCATCTACTGTTCTATGTTAAGCTTGAATAGCGACAGGGAAGAACTCTGCTTTACATGAATGGGAAGCCTGATCCAGAGAAAGGTTATTCTCTGAGATTCATACCCATTACTCCTACATATATTATTTATGTTGCAAGCAAGGTTTACGTCCCTGGATTGGATAGTTCTGACACTATTTGTTTTGCAGATATGTAAGAGGTTCATCAGAGTGGGACCCTGGGATGCCTTATATGCCAGACACAGCTCACCCCTCAGCAGTCTGTATGGGACACAGTACAGGGATAGGGCTTTGAGGGGATCCCCATAGGACATGTTGTTAATGCCCTGTATTCCTTTTTTAAGGAACCTTAGTGGATGCTCTAATTGTTGCATGTGCCTGGTCAGGCACATACTGAAGGGGGCATTGTACTCAGTGAAGGGTCTTATGAGGGCTGAGGTCAATGGAGCAATGACATCCTTGAACCTATACACCATACATACCCTTGCTTAGAAGTTAAGCAACAGATTGATTTCTTTACTACCTTAGACATATGTTGGTTGATGTCCCCAGAGCCCTGACTACTAGGTCTACTCTTAGGTGTGTATTATCAGTGAGATAGCTTCCTAGGGTAGCTGATTTCTGAAAAGGTACTATTATG
The DNA here is from genome assembly GCF_019279795.1 of Protopterus annectens. Classification (NCBI taxonomy): domain Eukaryota; kingdom Metazoa; phylum Chordata; order Ceratodontiformes; family Protopteridae; genus Protopterus; species Protopterus annectens. Next base: position 389,375,750 of record NC_056725.1, on the reverse strand, counting down.
CATTTCTTGACATTATGTTTTAAACTGTATCTGTGACACCAGTTATTTGTCAGTATCAGCCTTTCCTGGAGAATAAGTGTCTTGGGGTGATTCTCTAGTTTGCTCCTAGTTTGAAATCACCTGCAGACTTAGTCAGCCAGAGGTCATTGAAGTTGGCCTTGACTTCCAAGAAGTAGATGCCAACAAAGGAGATGTACAAAAATAATGGAAATGTTTGTAATACACCACCACAAAAATAAACATTTAAAGAATAAATATCCATAAATGAACATATACAAGACTAATATAACACATAACAATTGCAATAATGTAGCTGCCTAGGAACAAGGCAACAAGAGATCGTAACAGTAGTAACTAACGGATATGTTTAAAAATAAATCAAATGCATAAGAACTGTGTAAGAAATGCAGTAGCTTCAATACAAGCCGAGTCAAGAGGAAGGGCTAGAAAATAGTAGGTCATTAAAAATGCATAAATAGAATGTTATTCTTTAAGTGCTATCACTATTACAGATCCAGTTTTAGTGTACATATGTTTTTACCGAAGTACCTATCTACACCTAACAGTACAGTCTTCATCTAAGGATCTGAAGAGTGAATTCAGAGAAGAACCCATGTTTCATCTCTCTCTCTCTCTGGAAGTTCTGTGTAAGTGACTACAATACTCCAAGCTACCATAAAAGAGAAATAAAATCTCAGTTATAACAGCTCAACAAGTATTGATAAAAAAATACAGAATATATGAAGTACAGTAGTTCACTGTACTACGAGTGGGTTGTTTGGATGAAAACAGCAGACAAAAGTAAATATCAGATGAAAAACATGATCTTTCTCCCTTTCTTGTTGAGATACAGTGACAGTGAAGTTGATTTTATTAAAGTAGAGGAGTAAAGATGCAGTGACATTGGAGTGGATTATATTAAGTACTGCAGTGCAAATGCAGTGATGTTGGAGTGAATTATATTAAGTAGTAGGGTACAGATGCAGTGACATTGGACTGGATTATATTAAGTAGTGGGGTACAGATGCAGTGACACTGTAGTAAATAGTGGGGTACAGATGCAGTGACATTGGACTGGATTATATTAAGTACTGGGGTACACATGCAGTGACATTGGAGTGGATTACATTAAATAGTGGAGTACGGATGCAGGGACATCAGAGCTGATTATATTAAGTAGCAGGGTACAGATGCAGTGACACTGGAGTGGATTATATTAAGTAGTGGGGTACCGATGCTGTGACATTGGAGTGGATTATATTAAGTAGTGGGGTACAGATGCAGTGATAATGGAGTTAATTATATTAAGTAGTGGGATACAGATGCAGTGACATTGGATTGGATTATATTAAGTACTGGGGTACACATGCAGTGACTTTGGAGTTGATTACATTAAATAGTGCAGTACAGACGCAGGGGCATTGGAGTGGATTATATTAAGTAGTGGGGTATGCAGTGACACTGGAGTAGATAGTGGGGTACAGGTGCTGCGACATTGGAGTGGATTACATTAAGTAGTGGGGTACAGATGCAGTGATATTGGAGTTGATTATATTAAGAAGTAGGGTATAGGCAAGCAGATGATTCCACCAAAGAAAAACTGTTTTGACTGTTTTGCCACTGGCTGGGGTTTTCAGTCAACTCATACTTTCAACATGTTTGTTTTGTCCAAGACAATTAGACCCCAATACATCACAGTGTATAATGGGCTTCTAAATGGTAACTGTGAGCTTGTGGTTAAGCAGGTAGCGGGTAAGCATTCAAAGCTGTGGTCAGTTCTGCAAACAGCTACATGAGCTACTTAGCTTTAAACAATGCAGAGAAAACTACCACCATCTGGGGTTGGGAGGGTGGCCTAATGGTTAAGGTGTTTGCCTTACAAGCACAAGGTGCAGGGTTCGAGTTTCACAAGGGATAATTGGCTAGGATTAAAACTGCTTGCAAGGGCAGTTAACTTAGTACTAATATATGAACCGATGATGAGAAACTCACTGCTTTCAGAACATTAATTTCAAGCTGCACTTTATTCACAGCACTTTGTTAAGTATTTGAAGAGATCCACCTCCATAAGTTCTGAAGGTAAGTGCCTGTGGTTAAACAAGTTCCTATTCATATATATGCTCACATAGGGTGTGTGTGTGTGTGTGTGTGTGTGTGTGTGTGTGGGGGGGCAGATATATATGTGCGCAGATTAAAAAATTCATATAAATACATTATATAAAAATACACACGTGTATATATATATATATATATATGTGTGTGTGTGTGTGTTTACAGACATACACACAAACACACCTACAAAGATATAGATGGGCCCTTCATTTGGTCTAAATGCAGGCTTGTTGACATCTGTTTAATTGACCACATTTGGTCGATATATGCAGATGGCTGACAAATGTGCGAGATCAACAATTCCCAGGTAGGGGAATATTCCCTTTCCTCCTGGGACTGTGCGATCTCAGAGTTAGTTTATATAATAATAATTCCCCCCTGCAAAAAGTGATGATATTTTTTGTTTTGTTTTGTTTGTTTAAAAATTGCATGAAGTAAAGTTCCTTCTAAGAGCATGCATGGTAACATATCAATGTTCAATCTGCAGTTGATGTTTCAGAGATCTACATATGGGCTACTCGATAAAAGTGAGTAGACCTATATATGCGTACATTGGGTAAAAAAAAAAAAAACATTACAAATATTTTTAATTTAATTCATTTTCCACACTTTCTTTGCAGACCATTCAAGCAGCCAAGTACAGCAGCATAAGTTTATTTAAAGTGACAAGGGGTTACTCATTTGTTTGAATTCTTCAGCATTATTACTGGAAGCATTTGAACTGATGTGGATTAATTTCAACAATCCATTACCAACTCTTCAAATGCATTCTAATCCTTTCAGCAGATAATCACCCATTTGTCCTTGTGTTTTTTTGTTTTTTTTTTACATCTGTACATGCGTTACCCTGCAAACTGTTTAATACTGACTCTTGATTACTGCAGTCCAATAAATATATGCATTTATGTTCAAAGGAAATAACGCTAGAGAAGGTACATTATATTAATTAACAGAAGCTCTCAGCTTTCCTGGTTTCCAATGCCAACATGTCAAGTTGATGTTGCTGTTGTGTCTTTCGGCTTTTCCCGGGTAGGGGTTGCCACAGCGGAACTCCGGTCTGCTAATGATTGGCAGTAGATTTTTACATGCCGAGTTGCCGGCCCTGACGAGCGACCTTCAATGAAGGTACGCCCATTCACGGATGTCTCCACACAGAAGATGCTCTAGCTGAGAATCGAACAAGACGTCTTACTGTGAGGCGACAATGTTACCGCAGCACCGTCAACATGTCAAGTGAGTTATCAAATTAAAAGCATACCAGTTAAAAAAAAAAATCACAGGTATTTGTGCCTGTGAAGTTGTACATAAAACATAAAATTCTACCATGTAAAAGCTTTACATGAAAGTAAAGGAGAAACTCCCGAACAAATTATATTTTCCTATGAATTACTGAGCTGGTCAGTGCATTTGTATCATTAAGCCCTAGGCTGTTGCATATATGAAGCTATCTTTCATTCAGAACACAACATATAAAAAGTATAACTCATTCCAACATTTTTTTAGAAAAAATCTGTACTTGTCGTCAGGAAATATTTTTTCCATCAAGAATAGCATCTCTAGGAAATATTCCCAGAAATAAAAAGCTAAACAAAAGTTTAATGCCAAATCATTCATGCCTCAAATGGGACTGTTTTGTCATAAGGTGAAATGGTAGATGCCACAACATTTAATTCATTAATGAATAAATTATTTCCTTAATTAGTTGTACATTTCCTTAAATCATGTTTTTAAAAGGTCAGGATTACTTCCTCCTCCAAAATTACACTATTTTCATCTTATTAAATACAGAAAAATCTTAGAATGTGTATGCGCTTTAAAATGAAATTTGACAGCTATCACATCACATTAATTTTTCAATCTTTCATCTAATGCAGTTCAAGAACATTAAGCCTACAACATTATCTGTGACAATTTTTTCAAATATTCTAAGCAAGTAATAATGCTCAAGAGTGTGTTTGTGTTACTGTGTAAATAATGCCCACCCTGCAGGCTGTATATAAAACTGTTGTATTTTACTTATTTTTTTTTATTACTGTACTATTCTTTATATATATTTTATTTTATGTAACGTAGTTCCTCAGCCTAATGTTTCAAAAGTGCTGTAGTATATCTAAATGGTATTGGAGGAAGTATTTTATATCTAAAATATTAACTTTTTCAAAAAAATATCCAGATATTTTATTCATTTTTTGGTCCCTTCTTCCTAAAATGTATGGTTTGCTGCCAGTCATTGGGATTGAAGTCACTAAATAATGACATAGTTCCAGATTTTATTTCCTTCAGAAAATGCATGCTGGTGGGGGGGGGGGGCATGGCCAAGATGCCAGTCTGACAGCTGCAGAAATCCATAGCGCTGCTTAGATTTTCCTGACAGGAAATATACTTTAATTTTTAGAAAAATCAAACTAAAAGTTAGATTAACACAGGCTATTATTTTCTGAAAATTAATATATAGTCAAGAGAATTTTTTAATTATTCATAGGTTCATAGGTAGGTACTAGGCTATTGGCCCTAGGGCCGATATAAGCCTAGCCAAAAAGGTACCCTGGCTTTCGCCACCCAAGAAAATTATTTTCCTGTGCTCTTGTCGAGCAGAGCCACAGAAGTGATCCCCGGGGTGAATTTCCTATTACCCATCCGATCATCAAGATTTTTCTTGAAGAGTGCTAATGAGGAGCTCTGTTTGATATAGACAGGTAGTTTGTTCCAGAGTATGGAAAGTCTCTGGGACAGGAATCTATCCCTCCAGCATGTTCTGTTTATTGTAGTGACAAAGTTTAGGTCCCTAGAGCATGTAGCTCGGAGGGATTGGGATTTCTTTAAGTGGAGCATGTCCAACAGCTCTGGGTTTGACATAGCTTTGTATGTTAGGCAGAGATCACCTTTGAGTAGGCGATATGCGACGGAGTAAATCTGGAGTTTTTTGAGACTATCTGCGTAGGGCATCTGTTTGAGGCCGGTAATCCTCTTTGTGAAATATTTCTGTGGCCTTTCCAGTTGTAGACGTCTTGTGAGGTACATACCAAAAGGGGCTGTGTACTCTATAATGGGTCTAATGAGTGACGAGTAGAGGAGAACAATGACCTCTTATTTCCTGTATGAGAAACCTTTTGTGATGAGGTATGCCACATAGAAGGATTTCCTGACTACTGTGGCGATGTGATTATCAAAGGAGAGACTACTGTCCACCTGTGTCCCAAGGTCTCTTATCACACTTTCGGTGTTAAGCAGACTACCACCTATGTGGTAGCTCATGGGTACAAAGTTTTTACCAAAGGGGACGACAATGCAATTTTTGGCATTGAGCTTGAGGCCATGGCTTTGATACCAGGCATCTGTCTCCGTGAGGCCCTTTTGTAGGATGTCCACATCATTAGGAGTTTTGATTATGGCTCCTAGTTTGCAGTCATCTGCAAACTTCATTACCCAAAGACCTTCTGTGATAGCCTGTACTTCAGAAAAGTAGATACCAAACAGGAGAGGACCCAGGACTGAACCCTGTGGTACTCCACTTGTAACTGGTCTGAAGTCGAATTTGGAGTCTGTTACTTTCACAGTGTGAGTTCTGTCAGTGAGCCAGCTGGCAACCCATCTTGTGACATAGGGATTTATACCTAGTTTAGTGAATTTATCTATAATTCCAGAGTGGGGGATGGTGTCAAAAGCCTTGGCGAGATCTAGATAGCCTGTGTGAACCACCTTACCCTTGTGCACGGCTTTGTTGACTGCTTCAAAGAAGTCTATCAGGTTTAGGAGACATGATCTGCCTTTTACGAACCAGAACTGGGTGGGGTCCAGAGTTTGGAGACTACCAATGTCTTTGTGTATAAGACCAATGATGACACGTTCCATGGCCTTGCAGACCAAGCTCATTAGGCTAATGGGGCCATAGTTCCCGGGGTCCGTGGTGGCTCCCCCTTTGTGGAGTGGGATAACCATTGCTGTGCACCATTCAGTGGGCACAAAGCCTGAGGTGAGGCTATGATTGATCATGGTGCTTAGGTGGGGTGCCAGTTCATTCTGTAGTTCATGTAGAACGCAGCCTGGGGTGTTGTCAGTTCCCATGGATGCTGTGCTCTTGTCTTTGGAGAGTGTTATTTTTACCTGTGCAGCCATGATTACAGGAACTTTGCATTCTTCCGGTATAGAGATGGGCCTTTTATGGGGTGAGAGGGGGGTAAAGTTAGCACTGAACCTATCTGCCAGGATGTTGGCAATATCAGTTGATTCTGTATATTTAGTGCCATTGTGCTGTAACTCAGAGCAGATCTGAATGTTGCCATTGAGATTCTTGACATAGCTATAGAATGCTTTGTGGATGTCTTTAGAATCAGTGGAGATTTTGTTTTCATAACTAGGTTTGGAGGATTTTATGAGGGATCTCAGCTTCTTACTGTGGCTGACCAGGGAGTTCCTCCAATCATGCGATTGTGCTCTTTTTTTTTGCAACAGTTTCTTTCTTCTGTTGTAGAGTTTGTTTATGGCAGGGGACCACCACATTGGCTTCCTTTTTTTGGAGGAAAGAATCTTGGTTCTGTTAGGGATAGCACGATCCATGCACTCGTGTAAGTGCTTATAAAGTGCATTTGTATAGGATTCAGCACTCATACCTCTATTGTCCATCTGCATGGGTGCCGTGAAGTTTGCCACTTCTGTGTGAAATTGGCTTTGGAGAAATTTTTTACGGTGGTTTCCCTAATGGGGGTGGGGGCAGGATGTGGATGTCTAGGGTGATTAGCTTGTGGTCAGATCTAACCAACAAGGAATCAACCTCTGGTGTGAAACACCAGACGCCCATGTTGGTAATGACCAGGTCTAGGATATTGCTGCCCCTGCTGGGGGTGTGGATAAGCTGATCCAAGGCATTGGAATTTATGAATTCCAGAAAACGTTGAGCAAAAGAGTTGGTACATGAGTAGTTTTCCCAGTTAATGGTGGGGTAGCTGAAATCGCCAATTATTAGGGTGTTGGGTTATACCCTAATATTTTCCAGTGTATCAAGAAATGAGGAGTGGGAATCCTGGGGCATGGTGGAAGATCTGTAGCAAATTACAATTTGGATTGCGGTCTTGCCCAGAGTTAGCTGCACTTGGATAATCTCGGATGCATTATGCTGAGCAACTAGCCTGGAGGTGTGGATATCCTTAATGAATATGGACACGCCTCCGCCTTTAGTGTTTCGGTCTAGGTTAGGTGGCTGAAAGGTGTGGTATGAATTGTAGCCTGGTAATGCAGGGGTGCTCTCTGGAGACTTGAACAAGGTCTCTGTCACTGCACAGATGTCGATGTTCTCCATTTTAAGGAGTGCCTCGATTGAATGCATTTTGAGGTTTAGACTTCTAGCATTGAGTAGCATTACCCTCAGATTTTGCTTGCTTGTACCTGTTAAAGTGGTGAATTTGTCATTTGAACCTTGCCTAAAAAAGGCACTATAGGGTGGCAAGAGCCTTAGCCAGTATCCGGAAACCCAAGGGCAACAGGTGCAGGCTATCTCTGGCAAAGCATCATGGTCTGTCGATCATGTCATCCCAGGCAGACAGATACTGGATCCCCTTAGAATGACACTAGAAGCTTAGCCAATTGTTGAAGTCAATCATTTTGTCCTTGTACTGTGGCATCATTCTGGGTGATGGCAGGATGCCACTCAGGGCTAGGGTCATATCTGCCTGGGCTACAAGATTGGAGAGCTCCTCCATGTCTCTTTTCATGTAGTCAAGGGAGGTACGTCTCAGGTCATTCACACCAACATGGATAATGACAGAGTCATATTTGTAGTTGTTGTGGAGTGACCTGAGTGCGTGCATTATGTGGCGGATCCTGGCACCTGACAGGCAGCTGACAGTAACTTTCTCCTTGTTTAGCCTGGTGAGTGGAACATCAGTGTGCCTGACTATACAGTCACCTATGACTAGAGTGTTGGGTACGTTGTTATGCCTTATGGGCTGTGGTTGAGTGTCATTTGGGTTGTGTTGGGGGGTGGAGGTTGTTTGCATTTATTTTTTGGGGGTCTCTGTTGCCTGAGCAGATTTTTATTGAGAGCCTCCGCGAATGTAGGTGTGTATTTCATGTTTCTATGTGTGTGTTTTGGCGGTGAAGGTTTTGAGGGACTATATGATGAGTGTGGTGTGGTGCAAGTGTTTACCTTCTCCTCTTGACTGACTAGTCCAGTCTTGGGTGAAGAGAGCTTTGCTTCAAGTTTGGCTATATACCTGCATTTTTCAATCCAGATAACCTGCATTTTTCAATCCAGATTTTGGGAGAAAGTAGTGTTGTACAATAGATACTTGGATGATTTACTTATCCTATGGGATGGTGATGAGAGCAGTGTCAATGAGTTCATGGAGTATATTAATTCCTCTACTAGTTTTTTGCGATTCACATATACATATTGTGCGGATAGGGTGAACTATTTGGATTTGACAATTTTCAAGAATCATGAAGGTTTGGTTAGTACATTATATAGGAAAGATAGCTATTCCAACTCCTTTTTACATTTTTCCAGTTGTCACCCCTTTTATCAAAAAAGAGGGGTGGCAAAGGGACAAATGAATCTGACTATCTAGGATAATCAGTGATGACACTCTTTTTAGAGAGGAAATATACAAACTTGTGGGTATGCTTATGGATAGGGGGTATCCACTTAACCTTTTATTAAAAGTCAAAAAGGAAGTAATTAGGAAAAGGAATACTGTTTTTGAACCTATATTGAGAGGGGAAGCTAATGGGGCGAGCAATATGGAGTTGAACAACATGAACAAGGATGCAGGGAAGAATAAAGCCTGCTTGGTTCTTAATTACAATGAGAAGGCCACTGTCATTGCAGCTTACGTGAGGTATGGAATCATTGTTTAGACAAGGACACCAAGGACATAATTGGGAAGGCACCTAGGATTGTGTTTAGCAAAGGTGTTAACTTAAAAGCAATTATGGAAAGGGTGCCCAGGGTTAGGAAATCAATTATGTCTAAGTGTGGTAGGTGTAGAGTTTGTAGATTTATTTGTGAGGGTACACACCTGGTTGTAAAGGCTTTGATCGTACAATTGCATGCCCAGGTCAGTGTAATTGTAATACAAAATGTTTAGTTTATGTGGCTTCTTGTAGTACATGTGACGCATTCTACATTGGGATGACCACACGTAGGTTGCGAGATCGAATAAGTGAGCATATACGCATAAAGAGTAAGGATGCACATAATCGTTGTTTTTGCATAGTTGTTATTGCAAGAATTTTAAAAAGTTCTTGTTTTTTGTCATTGACAGGGTATATGATGATCAAGGGGGTGATATAAGCAACAAGGTGGCCCTCTTAGAAGTTCAATGGCAGGTGAGATTGAATGCCACGAGGTGCCCGGGTATCAATGAATGTATATCCATTAAACCAGTGTTAAAACAGAAAGCAAGTTGTATCTAATTTGAAGGGGGATGGCATTGTGGCACACTGTATCTATTTTATTCTGTTTAACAGAGTTATCACTTTTTAAAGTCTATAGGTTGAGGCATATGCATTTTATTTCATATTAATTTAATTTATTTTTATACATAAGTGTATGTGTATATGTATAAGTTATAGCATGTATTTAATTGTTGTGAATTATTTTGTGTTTCAATTTTTCAACATTTTTCAGAACTACACTTGAATGGGTTTTGTACCTTTAAGTGTGTTGAGGCAGTGCTTGGGCTCATTGGTGTATTTAAAATGTGATGTCATTATTTAATTAGTTTTAATTATGTATTTATATGTTGATTGTGATGTTCCAACTGACTCTGAGGATGCCTTTTTAGGTGAAAGCGCTTAGTCAGTGGACGTGTCTGTGAATAAATTCTCTTGGTTTTCATTGTTGGTCCTTGATTCAGGTTCCTGATTGTTGCCTTTCTTCATTTTACATTTTGGCCATATACGTGCATCTCTCACAGGTTGTAGTGTTGGGTGGTAGGAGGAGAGGGTTGTCTGTGTACATGAGGCAATTGCTGCATTTCCCAAAGATGCTCAGATTCATCAGGTAGACAGGAGAAAACACTGGGAGCTGACCTTTAGACATGCCTGGATAGGTGCTTATTTATTACTAAAAACTGTTTTCCTCTAGACAAGTGAGGAAAGTTGAGCGCTGCAGTAATTTGTAGCTTATTTAGTGCTTACAATGAGTTCTGCACAAGTGCTGAGCTCAAAGAAACAGATTTTAGTGCTAAAACTAAAAAACTGGCCCGTTCTAAGGGAAAATTTGAAGAGCAGACTTTATGGTGCCGGGAATAGTTTAATCCTAGCTAAACGACGATCTATAAACTGCATATATTTTTTTTAAATATAACAGTAGCAAATGAGCAAACTGATGTAAACCATTTAACCAATAAAAAGCTAAAATTCCTGTCAAGAAGTTTTCTACTGGAGATCTCAAGATGAGCAACTCGAAGAACCCACACCAGGAAAGTGCAATGAAGAAAGAACTACTTCTTATAATAACAAACATCCAAGAACTGTCACTAAAATGGACAAATTCAAAAACAAAATGGATATTATCAAACAAGAATGCAGTAAACAACTGGAACTTCTAAATGGAATAGTAAAAAAAAACAATCTGAACAGATTCTTGCCTTAGAGGAAACAGTAACTAACCTTGATACTAGTCTGACAAAAAATGAACATCACAATGAATTTCTTCTGAAAAAAAAACACCAGGTTGATTGAGAAACTGGAAGACCTTGAAAGTAGATCAAGGAGGAATAACATAAGAATATATGGAATTCCTGAGAAAGAATAGGGTGCTAACATGATTCAGTTCCTCAATAAGTGGTTTTCGTCAGTACTAAGCATGCCTGAATCCCTCCCTTTTGGAATTGAGGGGGCTCATTGGCCCCTGGCAAATCCAGCTTAATCTCCGAGTTAATCTAACCCCAAGTTTATAATAGTTAGATTTCTTTCCTTGCAACACAGGGACTTAATGCAGAAATCAGCTTGGACTAATTTCCCTATCAAGATGGGTGAAAAAGTTATTTATTTTGACAATGACTACACCTCTACAGTCATATCCAGAAGAAAGAAGTGTGTTCCTCTAATTTAGTCCTTGAAAAAAGCTAATATTAAAGCTTGAATTCTTTTTCCTGCAAAAATAAAAATCACCTTGCCAGAAGGAGTGAAGATCTTTGATTCCCTACAAGAAGCAGTAGAATTTATCCACAAGAAGAAAATACTGTCAAACATAGAAGAAATGGAATGGTCATCCAAGAGTTTGAAGAGACAGGCAACAAAAAATAGATGGTCTGTGAAGGAAGGAGCAAACAAAACTAAGAAACTAAAGGACCAATGAATAAATTCCTTCTAATTTTAAATGCTTTGTTTTATGAATCATAATATATTTGATTCTGGAAAGTCTCTATGCTGTAAGGCAATGTGAATCATTTTTATTATTAACTTTCTCTTTTCCTTTCTATAGCTACTTCTTCTAATTACATATTGTACTAAGTTAATAACATTCGCTCTCTCTCTCTTCCTACTCTTTTTTTGTTACCAATGTTCTTCTTCTCTATTTTCCCCCAGTATAAGTACATACTTTTCCCAAATGATGCATGTCTTCTAATTCTTCAGTAATAGTATAATTTGACTTAGTACCAAATTTGACTTAATACCAAGTGCATTTTTTTCTAGTGGGTCAGTGGTGGGGGTAACAAGGTGTTTCCAACTAGATGTTTTAGAATCTTTGTTTAGATACATTTAAACATTAATATAGTACATTAATGGTGTTTTATAGATAGCTAAATAATATATATATTAAGGTTCTTTTTTTACTCTCTCTGGCCTGGTTAACTGGTAGGTAAATGACTGAAATGTTATAATATGATTTCTGATTTGAGGCAGTTGTTGCTACTTCTAAATAGCTGTTTGTATATGAAAGGGTTAATTTTTTTATGATGTTGATGTTTTGTGAGGAAACTGGCAGTCTGTGTGACTGTTCTCATTGTAGAGATTCATGACATGCACTGACAAGGCAGCTTGTTTTTTTTTTTTTTGTTTGTTTTGCTTTCTGTAAACTCTAAAAGCTTCAAGATATGAATTCCCCACCGAAAATGCTTTTTTCTTCACTAGAGACAACTGTGCATGAGCCTATTTAAATACTTCTGAACAAATTTATGAAGTTGCAGTTTGAGTAAACAACAGTGATGACATCATTTGACCTTTTGAACTTGTTAAATGGTTGTACTTAGAATTCTTTTCTCTTGAAATTCTGTTCTCCTTCACTAGATACTTTAAATGGTAAATAATTAGTTCTGATAAAAGTGTTTAACTCCTTTGAAAATACATATGTTCTCTTATAGAGGTATACATTATGCAAATTCAATAACACTATTAGTAACTAAATTACATCAAATGAACTAGGAGCTGCATTAGAAAACTCATTATGCATATTAACATCAGACTTATGTTATATAACTAAACCTTTAGTGACTAAACAGAGGGTTGTGAGGCCCCCTTTTTTCCTCTCTCTCCCCCCCTTCCTGATGAAAGACATCAACACAGATATTGTTAATACATACGACTGCCTTACAGATTATCTGCAATTATACAGAGCTGAGTATATTTTTTTTGGTTATAGAGTTTGTTAATTGTTGTTTAGATCTGTGTTGAAACTGTTGTTTCACTGTTCTGAGAGACTGATCGGCAAATATACAGAGCTGAGAATATTTTTTTTTTGTTTTAAGGTTTGTACTGTTAGTTGTTGCTTAGATCTCTGTTGAAACTGTTTTGAACCACCCTCCCTATTTTTGGTTTGTAGTTTAAATTTGGTGGCTATTGCAGTTGCCCGCCCCACTGTACATTTGATCTGGGACACTCCCCCAGTCCCATCTCTTTACCACATTCTACCTAATAAACTCTTTCTGCACTTGCTTTTAGTCCTTTTTAATTTAATTGCATTTTTTAAACTGTGTTTGGTCTAATATTGCTGCATACTCAAGTGTGCTAGCTTGCACTGCATGTGAATTGTTTTTTACTACTGTTTTTGCTACTTTTCTGTAAAAAAAAAAAAAAAAAAAACTGTAAGCCTGTTTCCTACCTTTCCTGTAACTAGTGTTCCAGATACAGATTTGCTGTATCAAGGACTGTATGTAAGCTTCTCAGCCCCCAACCTTTCTGTGTTGGAGGAAAGCCTTCTAGCTAATCAGTGGAAGTGGTAAGCACTAGGTAACATGTCAACCCACATAAGGAGTGGTTCTGGCCCAGAAATTGTAGTTATTGGCCATTTGGGCAATCTCTTCCATCTCTCTCAACTTTCTGATTTAAAAGCCTGCATTTGCACTTGTTTCTGTCCTGTAACTCGTCTAGTGCAGATACAGATTCTTAGTTTTAGCACTTAAATTTGCTTGTTCATGCTCAGCACTTGTTCAGAACTTGTAAGCACTAAATAAGTTACTAATTATTATAGCACTCAATCTTCCTCATTACCTAGAGGAAAACAGTTTTTGTACTTACTTTTCTCACTTGCTTAGCAAAAAACAGCTCTTGTACTCACTTTCCTCACTTATCTAGAGGAAAATAGTTTTTTATTCAGGCATGTCCAAGGGTCAGCTCCCAGTATTCTCTCCTGTCTATCTGATAAATCTGGGCATCTTGAGGCAATGTAGAAATTGCCTCATGTAAACTGACAACCCTCTCCTCCTACCACCCAACACTACAACCTGTGAGAGATGCACTTATCTAGCCAAACTGGAGGTAAAGCTCTCTCTAACCAAGACTGAACTTGACAGTCATGAGGAGAAGGTAAGCATTTGCTCCACACCACACTCATCACATAGTCTCACTAAATGTACACCACGAAAATCCACACACAGTGACACAAAAACATTCACGGAGGCTCTCAATAATAATCTGTCTAAGCAACAGAGACCTCCAAAGCAGAAACGCAAGCAACCTCCATCCCCCAACACAACCCAAATGACACACAGCCCACAGACTCAGTGTGCCACTCAACCACAGCCAATAAGTCAAAACAACGTACCCAACACACTAGTCATAGGTGACTCTATAGTCAGGCACACTGATGTCCCACTCACCAGGTTAGACAAGGAGAAGGTTACTGTCAGCTGCCTATTGGGTGCCAGGATCCGCCACATAACCCACGCACTCAGGTCACTCCACACCAAGTACAGATATGAATCTGTCATTGTCCATGTTGGTGTGAATGACCTGAGACGTACCTCCCTGGACTACATGAAAAGAGACATGGAAGATCTCTCTGATCTTGTAGCCCAGGCAAGTATGATCCTAGCCCTGAGTAGCATTCTGCCATCGCCCAGAATTATACCGCAGTACAAGGACAAAATGATTGACGTCAACAATTGGTTAAGCTTCCGGTGTCATTCTAAGGGGATCCAGTATCTGTCTGCTTGGGATGACATGGTCGACAGACCACGATGCTGTGCCACAGATGGCCTGCACCTGTCGCCCCTGGGATTCCGGATACTGGCTAAGGCTCTTGCTGCCCCTATAATGCCTTTTTTAGGCAGGGTTCAAATAACAAATTCACCACCATAACAGGAACAGGCAAACAAAAACTGAAGGTAATGCTACTCAATGCTAGAAGTCTAAATCTCAAAATGCACTCACTCGAGGCACTCCTTAAAATGGAGAACATCGATATCTGTGTAGTGACTCAGACTTGGTTCAAGGCTCCAGAGAGCACCCCTGCACTACCAGGCTATAACTCATACCACACTTTTCGGCCATGTAACCTGGACCAAAACACCAAAGGCGAAGGTGTGTCCATATTTATTAAGGATATCCACACCTCCAGGCTAGTTGCTCAGCATAATGCATCCGAGGTTATCCAAGTGCAACCAACTCTGGGCAAAACTGCAATCCAAACTGTAGCTTGCTACAGATCCCCCACCATGCCCCAGGATTCCCACTCCTCCTTTCTTGATGTACTGGAAAATGTTAGGGTTCAATCAAACACCCTAATAATGGGCAACTTCAACTACCCCACCATTAACTGGGAAAACTACTCGTGTACCAACTCCTTAGCTCAACGCTTTCTGGAATTCATAAACTCCAATGCCCTACATCAACTTATCCACACCCCCACCAGGGGCAACAATATCCTCAACCTAGTCATTACCAACATGAGTGACCGGTGTTCCACACCTGAAATCAACTCCTCGTTGGTCCGATCTGACCATAAGCTTATCACCCTTGATATCCACATCCCACCCCCACCCCTCATTAAGGAAACCACAGTAAAAAATTTCTCCAAAGTCAACTTCATGCTTCTTAAGACAGAAGAGGTGAACTTCAGGACACCCATGCAGATGGAGAATACAGATACAACTGCTGAATCCTACACAAATGCACTCTATAAGCACTTACACGAGTGCATGGATCATGATATCCCAAACAGAACCAAGACGTTATCCTCCAAAAAAAGAAAGCCAATCTGGTGGTCCCCTGCCATAAACAAACTGTACAACAGAAGGAAGAAATTGTTGCAAAAGAGAGTAAAATCCCATGAGTGGAGGAGCTCCCTGGTCAGCCTCAGTTAGAAGCTGAGATCTCTTATAAGATCCTCCAAAGCTAGCTACAAAAACAAAATCTCCACTAAATCCAAGGACAACCACAAAGCATTCTATAGCTATGTCAAGAATCTAGATGGCAACTCCCAGATCTGCTCTGAGTTACAGCACAAAGGCACGAAAATTACAGAACCAACTGATATTGCCAACATCCTGGCAGATCGGTTCAGTGCTAACTTTACCCCCCTCTCACCCCCTAAAGGGGCTATATCTATACAGGAAGAAGGCAGAGTCCCTGTAATCACCACTACGCAGGTAAAAGCTGCACTCTCTAAAGCCAAAAACACAGCATTCATGGGACCGGACAACATCCCAGGCTGCGTTTTACATGAACTTCAGAACGAACTGGCTCCCCACTTAAGCACCATGTTCAATAATAGCCTCGCATCAGGCTTTGTGCCCACTGAATGGTGCACAGCAACAGTTATCCCACTGCACAAAGGGGGAGTCACCACTGATCCCGGGAACTATCGACCTATTAGCCTGACGAGCCAGGTCTGCAACTCCATGAAATGTATCATCATGGAACTCATAAACAAAGACATTGGTAACCTCCAAACTCTGGATCCCACCCAGTTCGGGTTTGTGAAAGGCAGATCATGCCTCCTGAACCTGATCAACTTCTTTGAGGCAGTCACCAAAGCCGTGGATGAGGGTAAGGTGGTTCACACAGCCTATCTTGACCTCGCCAAGGCTTTCAACACCATCCCCCATTCTGGAATTATAGCTAAACTCACTAAACTAGGTATAAATCCCTATGTCACAAGATGGGTTGCCAACTGGCTCAATGACAGAACCCACACTGTAAAAGTTGCAGAATCCAAATCTGACCTCAAGGCAGTGACAAGTGGAGTGCCACAAGGTTCCATCCTGGGACCTCTCCTGTTTGGTATCTACTTCTCTGACCTCTGGCTGATGAAGTTCGCAGATGACTGCAAACTAGGAGCCATAGTCAAGTCCCCAAATGATGTGGACATCCTACAGAAGGGCCTCACTGAGACAGATGCCTGGTGTCAGAGCCATGGCCTCAAGCTCAATGCCAAAAAGTGCAGTATCATCCCCTTTGGTAAAAACTCTGTACCCATGTACTACCACATAGGCAGCAATCTACTTAACACTGAATGCATGATAAGAGACCTTGGGACCCAGGTGGACAGTAGTCTCTCCTTTGATAGTCACATCGCCACAGTAGTCAGGAAGTCCTTCTATGTGGCACACCTCATCATAAAAGGGTTCTCATCCAGGAAAAAAAGAGGTCATTGTTCCCATCTACTCGTCGCTCATTAGACCCATTATAGAGTACAACACTCCTTTTGGCATGCACCTCACAAGACATCTGCAGCAGGTGGAAAGGCCACAGAAGTACTTCACAAAGAGGATTACTGGCCTCAAACAAATGCCCTACACTGACCGCCTCAAAAACTCCAGCTTTACTCAGTAGAATATCGCCTACTCCGAGGTGATCTCTGCCCAACATATAAAGCTATGTCAAACCCAGAGCTGTTGGACATGCTACACCTAAAGAAATCCCAATTCCTCCAAGCTACACTCTCTAGGGACCTAAACATTGTCACCACAATAAACAGGACACGCTGGAGGTATAGATTCCTGTCCCAGAGACTTCCTATAGTCTGGAACAAGCTACCCATCTATGTCAAGCAAAGTTCTTCATTAGCACTCTTCAAGAAAAATTTTGATGAGTGGATGGGAAATAGGAAATACACCCTTCTGTGTCTCTGCTGGACAGTGGCACAGGAAAAAAAACTTTCTTGGGTGGCATAAGCTACGATACATTGCTGGCTAGGCTTACGTAGGCCCTTGGGCCGATAGCCTAGTACCTACCTATGAACCTATGAGTAATATGTGTATAATTGCAAAATATAATAGTTATGTTGTAATAAGTGTTATATACATATTCAACAGATCCTTACATGAAAAACGTTAGATAGATGACTGAGAAAATGGTTCAACTATCTGATGTTTCTTGAAAAGTCTTGGAAGTAATGACAATCTTCTTAACCTTTGGCTTCTAATGTTTATACGGATCTAGGACTGTTGAAAGAAACTTACAGTCCGAATCCACTATCACCGAACACACTTTAACCAAAGCCCTTTCACTGAAAAAGCGCTTTTGCTAAAGTGTGTTAAAAAAAAAAAAAAAACATTAAATCTACTTTTACACAGAGGGGCAAGCCCCCCACACCCCCCTTACTTTAATATTCTCACTCCGAGGTCGCACTATAGTGGGGAAAAGGGAATTTTCCCTTATCCACACCGTAGTACGACCAGCACAACAGGCATACTTATGCAAAAATGCGCTTCTGTGAAAAGCATTTGGATGCAAGTATGCCCGCCCATTAGTGATTTAGTGAAAAGTGGGTACGTGCAAGAGTCCTAGACCCGTTTATACATACTTTGATCTGATGTGCATTTCTGGCACATCTACGTATTACAGGTGCTATTATCATATGTGACATAGTCATATAGCTTCAGATATACTGGACACTCTCATTCTAATGTATATTTCATGGATTCAGAATTCTTTAGTTGCTTTCATAATGCTTTTCTTTTTTGTTTTTATACTACGTTCAAAGCAGAGATGGGTAACTTGTGTCATTTGCTATTGGAGAGGTGGTGGATGGATGGTTTAGTTAAGTGTTTAACTAAACTAGAAACTTTATGTTTTATGCATGCGTTTGTAAATAGTTTGGGGTTTTTGAAAGTAGTGCTTAATACACGTTATGCATCCATGATAAGTAAGTTTTCAGTAGATTTCAAGTCAACACAGAAGAAAGGTCTTTCAGTTACTAATAACATACACATTATAGTCAATGGCTTATAAATGTTTATCATTAAATATTAATGGTTTGAACAATAATCTCAAAAGAGCTGGTTTGCTTAAATATATCAAAATGCATAAAGCCCAGATCATCTTTTTACAGAAAATCCATCTATTAAAAAAGATCTACGAAAATACTCATTCAATGGCTATATCATTCTGGCTGATTCATGTTTTAAGACTAAGAGAAGGCGGACTCTTATTCTATGGAAAAATGCTTATACTATGCCAGGAATTACAGATACAATTTCAGATAATGATGGGATGCCAATCATGGTTATTTTGGAAATCAATAGGAATTACTATACTTTGATTAATACATACTGGATACCAGGACCGAGTACTAAATATGTTGACAAATATCTGGACCTGATTACTTTAAATGCAAAAGGGGAAATTATAGCAACAGGTGATTTTAACTGCCTATTATCAGGCAATGATAAAACTAGCATCTCAAGTCAAGAAGTTAAGTGACTTTACCAACCAGATGAACCTCACTAGTCATATCAGTTTGGTACACAAACAAACACTGATAAGGTCTTTGTATCAAACAATATATACTCTAAAATAAGTGACATATGTATAATGACTTGTCCACTTTCAGAACATAATGCTATAAACTTTACATTAACTACACATAGGATTTAAGATTTCTACAGAGAATTCCTGCTTACATAACTAAGTTAAATGACTTTAGGGAATGGATTATGAAAGAAGTAGACATGTTTATGGAAACAAATGATAATGGTGAAGTGATTGATACTACACTATGGGACACCTTCAAAGTTTATATATATGGTAGAATAAAATCTTGGTACCTTAAAAAAGGAGAGAGTGGGACAAAAAAACATAGACAAGATAAAATGGATGCAAAACCAAATTACAAAGCAGCACATAACGAAATTACTAAGTTAAATCAAAAATACTTAGAAGTTCTGAATCATAAGGTAGCCATAAACCTGGAAAAATTTAAATTACAATCTTATGTTGTAAATCCCAAATATCTACATAAAACAGTGACAAGATCCAAAAACATAAACAATCAAAATCTTATTAATGAGACTAAATATAAAAGTGATGGTTCAGTTAAGAGTACATCTAACTTAATGGGCATATTAGAAGCATTCAAAAACTACTATAAAGAAATAAACAATAACACACCACTTTTGGAGACAGATAATGTAATAAATACTTTTATTCAAGAAAATGTAACTACAAAGGTGTCAATGCAACAAAATAACATATTAAATAAATGAATAACACTAAAAGAAATAAAAGAGCAAATAAAAAAAAATAAAAGATAATAAAGTTCCAGGACTAGATGGAATAATTCCTGAACTATATAAGATTTTTCCTGAATATATAAATAAAGAAAATGATGAGTGCCTTTACTATGGTTAAGCAAAAATGTTTAACACCCCCATCGTGGAAATACTCAATTATCTCCCACATATTAAAAGAAGGTAAGGACCCCAAATCTTGTGATTCATATAGACCAATTTCGTTACTAAACACTGATTATAACATTTTTATGACAATATTAGCTAACAGGATAAAGAAAATATGACCTAACCTAATACATAATGATCAGACAGGGTTCTTTCTTCATAGAAAAGTGCAATATAACATTATTAAATTACTATCATTAATAGACACAGCATGCAAATACAAAAAACAACTAACGGTTATCAGCCTGGACATAGGAAAAGGCTTTTGATTCTATTAATTTGTATTATCTACAAAGAATTCTGATTGGTTTTGAATTCTCCTCAGATTTTGTCAACTCATTAATGAAAATTTATAGTGGGACACAAGCTTAAGTGAAAATCAGATCATATCTATCCTCACCACTAGAAATCCTCAAGTGAACTAGACAAGGTTGTCCTTTGTCACCATTATTATTTGCTCTTTCAATGGAACCTTTTGCTACATATATCAGAAACAAGCAAAATATAAAAGACTTTCAAATCAATAAGGACTATTGTCCTAAGATACAATTATTTGCTGATGATATGTTGTTAACGTTGGGTGATATTGATGGTTCTTTGCAGGAAGTTATAAATACCTTAAGCAAGTTTGAAAGAATTTCAGGGTTTAAATTTAATCATAATAAATCCAAAACATTACTAATTAACAAAAAGATCAACAAAAACCTAAGAGAGAACAGCCTTTTTAATTGGGAGAATAATGTATTAGAATATTTGAGTGTCAGTATAAAGAGTTCATGGAAAGAGACTGTTAAACTAAACTAGAATAATTTAATAACCACCATTAGTGAACTAATCAAAAGATGGAATAAAATGTTCTTCACAATGGAGGATAGGCTCTCTTTAATTAAAATGCTAATTTTACCTAAAATTTTGTTTTATATGCAGTCATTGATACTACCTCCTCCCAAAAACCTATTTAAAAATTAAATTCCATGCTACTTAATTTTTTATGGTTCCCCTTAAAACCTAGGAATGCATATAAATGGCACATTAGAGCTTGTAACAATAATGGGATAGCATTCCCTAGCTTAGATCTTTATTCCAAATCAGTTATAATTAATGTAATATTACATTGGATCACACCTTCCTATATATCTGGCTGGAAAACAATACATGAGATTCATATAACTGATGTCAGAACTATAGAAAATCAATTTAAGGAACAAAATGAAATAAGTAGAGTTCATTGGCTTTTACGTGAATTTTGTTTATTTAATAAGAAGTTTGATCATTTTTCTTATGGGATTAATCAAATATTTAATAACTTTAAAACATAATTTATTGTAATTACAACATTAAACAATTTCTATTTCTTATATTCCCTATAGCATACTCCCCTCATTGCCTAGATTCTTTCAACATCAATGCGATACAAAAATTAAAGGAAAATAACTTGCTATTCTGGCATCAGTTTATTAAAAATAAGAGTATTAAACTACTAAACTCTCTAAACTTTTATGTAGTTTTGATAATAGTCAAGACAGTTGGTTGTTTATACACTCATTATAGCAGTTTATAGAAAATAAAATGAGAGTATCAATCAACCTAGAGACTGAATCTATACCTAGTTTGATTCAAATTTTTATTAGGTGTCTAGAAAAGACAGATGATCAAAAATTAAGTATCTCACCCATCTATAAAATACTAAGAAAAGACACTCTAAAGTTTGACTCAGATTTTTGGAATTACTATGTAAAGATTAATGGAGAACAAATATCTGATGAATCCAAAAAAATGTTATTGAATTCTACGTGTGGTACCTCTTCTTCATTATATTGGAGATTGTATACATGGACATTTATGAATAACAGTTTCTATACTCCACATAAAATAAATCTTATACTCAAAAACAGTGAAAGAAAATGTTGGAAATGTGATGAGTTACTAGAGCTCAACTGGGTTCACATGTTCATTGAATGTAGAAATGCTGGTCAATACTGGAAAGAGATCCGATATTTTGTAAATGTTTTACGGTCTGATAACTGTCATATTTCTAACTCACTAATCCTATTCAATGTTCCTATACCTAATGTAATACCTAAATCTCAAATTCAGTTACTCTGGTCAATTCTTGCGATTACCAGAAAAGTTATTACTCTGATGTGGAAAAGTAAACAAGATTTGATGTTTAAAGATTTTATTAATTTAGCAAAAGTTGTTTGTAAAAAAGAACTGCAAACCATTTGTTATAGAACTCATAACATCACTCAAAAAAAAATAGCATGGCAAAAATTGGAAAACCTTTTGAACAAATACTGATAACCTCTCATGGATAAAATGATTGTTTATCATGGATGAATGTAAATATTGTAAATAGTTTGTTATTGTTTTATTGTATTTGTTATATGTACATTTGCATATGTTTATAATGAAAACAAAATAAAAATGTTTTTGAAAATAAAAGAAAATGCATGCTAAAATAAATCCTGTTGTTTTATAAGAGAAATATTTCAAATCTCTTCCTACTTTTGAGCCTTTGTGCTCCCTTTATTTTAGGTTTTATCTAGATTTCTTGACCTAAGAGTTTGAAAGCTATGCAACCTCTTAACTGCTGCTGCCACTGCTCGATCGATCCCCCCCCACAAACACAGTTGTGGTTCAGAAAAATGAATTTTAACACAATTCTTGTTATTCAAGCAACTTTGTAATTTTATGAGTAATATTTGTTCCTACTTCTGAGCCTATTTTCCTACTTTATTTTATGCTTTATGCATATATTATGAGCTAAGAGGTTAAGATGTATGCAAATGTCTTAAGTCCTGCTACTGCGATCAAGCGCGCGCACACACACACATACACACACACACAAACTTTTATTTATTTTTTTAATTTTCTTCTTTTTTATTTATTTTACACTCACGAAAACAGCAAAAGAGCTACTTAGTAAATGCAAAATAATTGCAACCGTTAGGTTACTTTCAGTCTAAGCTCCATGCCAGCTTGATATGCTCCCATGAAAAGTCAGACACATTTTTCAGCAGCCATTATCTGTAGATAACACCCAGCTGGAGAACGTTCATCTTCCATTCAGGGTGCCTATCTATGGGTTGCCCAATCTCTAAAAAAAATATATCAAATATTCCTGTTTTTGAGCACTAAACATCTTGTGCGCATCATAGTATTTGCAATACATTAGCAAAGTACATTTTCTGCACCAGTATGGTTCAATGAATTCTCACACTTTTTTGTTTTTTTTTATTGACTGTGACAATTACACATCTTTGTTTGTCATTACCATATTATAATAAATACACAACAGAATTATTACATTTCTCTTGTGAATGAGAGGCAAAGAATGCCTATGTCTTTCTAAACCAAACTTCAGTCTTCTTGTTTCCAAATTTTGTCTTTATGTCCTAGAAAGAAAAGTGTGCACACAGCAGATTTAAATAAAACAACTTAAAGCAGAAGACCAATACAACAAATATACAGCATATTAAGAAGCTTGTATTACATCAATATTTCAGCTTCCTTTTCACACACTGTCTTAAGTCCTTTTTTAAGTTAGAAAGCCATAACTAACAAAAATGGCAAAACAGTGAAGGACTTGTGCTTGCAGTGGTACCATCATTTCATTTAAAAACTCTGGGATACTCCAATTCATTCAGTTACAGAATTCCACTATCTACAGAATTTTAAATCAGGATATTTGTAAAATCTTATTCTGGGGTTGCCTTAATAAAAAAGGACACTAAGAAGCTCACTGGCATCTCAATCACCATCCCCTTTTTTCTGCTAAATGATGTCCCAGCACAGCTTAAAGCCACTGTGAAAAATTCAGTATTCATCTATTAGATCATATCCACATGTATGGTCCCCTGTTGACAGTGTTCCTGTCTGTGATACAAGCCAGCAATTACTTAATAGTCTTGCTGGGCTTACAGCTCATCATGTACACACATGACCTACAACTGCTCTAGATCATTCTTCCTGGGCTTACTTCTCACGGTGCAGACAGATGACCTAGAACTGCTCAAGACCTTTCCCTCCTACTTGCAAATGAAAGATCCCTTTGTAACGGGTTCATTTTCTGCTACCATATATTTCAACTTAGTATGGCCAAAAACATTCTTGTTAGTACTCTAGGTACATTAAATGAGGGTTCGATAGACTGGCAAATTCCATACCTCAATGTCACTAAATTTCCAAGTGGTCAATAGTTTTTGATACTGTTTTGCTTGGGACTCTCCCTAAGCTTCAGCGGGTGAGAATCCATATCTCATAATCTTCAGGTTCATGTGTCCCTGAGGCAATGTGGTAGTCAATAATGGAGTTCTTATTCAGTTGTAAGAAGGCCTTTCCCATGTTAATAACAGTGAATTTCAGGAAATGCTAAACATTTGCAGACTTAAGCTGCTCCCTTAAATAATAGCTATTCCTGATCACCAGAATGAGTTCATGTCCCACCAATATGCATAGTAAGTTGGTTACTGGACCCTGTATTTAACCTGATCTAACTTAATTTGGCTAGCCCCGCAAACTGCATCTAACACTCCATAGATATCTGTAGTGCAAGCGACAAACCACACACACACACATATACAGGTACACAAAATTTCCATTTTGATTTGTTTTTCTTTAAAAGACATGAAGTACACACAGAAGCATATAATCTAGTTCTCCATTATACACACACATTATATATATATATATATATATATATATATATATATATATATATATATATACACACACACACACACACACACACAAAAATACACAAATACATAATACTGTACGTATGTGTGTGGGTGTGCACAATTAGTTATTTATAATAAACGTAACATAGTAGACTTAAAAATGATTAATGTTTACATCCTAGTAAATATGTGTTGCTTAATGTTTTAATTACTCACTGTCACACATTGGCTATGTGCTGCACATGCAATCTTTGTCAGTGTCTTTATGTCAGTATTTTTTTCTTTGTATTTGGTGAGTGCATTTATTACCTGTTATTATCTTTGTCAATGTAGCCCAAGTTGCAGCTGAAAAGGGTCCTGGGACCAGTTCCCTTTCCTGGTTACCAAACTATAAATAAATATGAAATTGGAAAAAGGGGGGGGGTGAACATGACAGAAACAATTAAGGAACTAGTAAAGCACATTTTAATTCTGTATCACTGGATGACGGAAGGCACCATGACATAGCAATTAGTCTTAGTTTGGAGTCCCACTACTTGTCACCTGTAAATGTATGGCAAAGATCATTTACTGTAGTGAGAGTTTTCACACCTCAGCATGATAGTGTGGGGGAGGGTCTCTGTTCTTTTAGAACTACAAAATAATCCCTTTACAAAAGCCTGTTACTTACATACTTTCTTTTGCTGGAAGTAGCCAACAGCTATTTATACGACAGAACAAGCATCTGACAGACACATACAAGAGGCTTAGTCAGGGAAACATAGAAGTAGCTCTGTTAAAGAAGGTGCGTTTAGATGACAGAGCTTCACAGTCCTGCCATTCTATCTTAATGGCATGAGAAAACTCCACTTCCTTATGTTTAGAATGATTCATATAAGAGGACTTGAAATGTATTCTGGGAAGAAAGAATGAAAGCAAGAAAACAAGATCACATTACCAAGGCAGGCCCCATTAACCTCCATTTTGTGGGAAACGCATTAAAACTGTAAAAGAAACACTTGGACTGATTTTGAGGCATTAAAATAGCTCAGGAAACAAAGATACGATGAAGAAAAAAACATGTTTTTTTGAGTTCTAAGGTAGAGTCTTCCTTTAAGGAAGGCCTCAGGTTCATCTTTTTTTTTTACTTTTAAAACCCACTTCCCATTCAAACACAGTGAAAGTTAGGGAGGGATATGCAAAGTACTGACTATGGAGGCTGTCGTCTCACATCCAAAAAGGTTATCTCTACAAGAAGCTCTGTCCCCAAGTACTTAATGGTAGTTTTCCTGGGCTCAAGCACGGAAATTGCATCATTTTGTGTGCCCTTGAGTGCACAAAACCCTCCTCAACAAGGAAGAATTGAGCGGGCCGCACCATTTCACTCCTCCATGCCTGGCTGCAATCAAACTCTGGTTACCTGCACTGCAGTCATGTCTTGCTCTCTCTCTGCCACACAGCCAGGCACCCAGGGAAACCCACAGGATATTTTGCAGGGGAGTGCAAACCTAGAGCCCCCCCCCCCATGCAGCCATTCCAGTGTCCCATTGCTTGGCTATTTCTCTCCAGTTGCCATAAACACTGTTCAAAACTCTCAGTGTGCATACTGTTTTATGCATTATTACAGATATTTAGAATTAATTTACAACTTTTATTTCAAATATTATAGTACAAACACTGATAGACATTTGCTAAGCAAAGCAATAGTCCTACAATGAAAGCAGACTTAGCATTAAAGCTTCTGTATCTTTAAATCTCACATTCACTGAAACAGCATTGAAAGCCACATTCAAAGAAAATGCATCTGGCTAGTGGCAGGTTAAGTTTACCTTTGGGCTGTTTTCAAACCATAGGTCCCTTGCACACATTTTTACGGCCATACAAAAGTTCTTTGCTTCACCTTCCAGATTCTATTAATTATAATATATAATTGAATTATATCCCTTGTATAATACAGCACCGCTTGTTAGAGTATGTTCTAAATTTATAGTTTTGAAATTTTCCAGGAAACAATGAAACAAAACATACAAACCAATAATGACAAACTGCCCAGTTCAGAACATTTCATCCATAAAAGGCCACTCAAACTTCTGCCATTACAATCCACCAGTATCAGTCAATATACACTATCTCTGCAGAAGTAAAAGTCATCTGAATAATTCCACATTAAAGATATATGAAACTAATGAAGAGGTTGTTGCTAGAAAATAACTTTATATTTCAGTGTTTCATTTATAAATTCAGTGCCTGCTGCCTTCAAAGAATAATTTGTCTATGTTACATTAAACAAATGGTAAGCTGGTGTATAACAATAGAGAACGGGTTGTAGGAGGAAAATCAGGTTCATAGTTACTAGGCATCTTATTCAAAGGATGACATTCTCAGGACTGCAGCACCCCACCCCCTTAAAATACAAATCTACATGCTGTGGGAGTAGAACCTACAGCCCTCTACATAAAGATACAAGTATGTTTCCTGCTCTGCTACTAACATTGCTTTAAAATTCTATACCACAATAGTGATACCATTTGCTGAACAAAACAGTTGCACGTTTTAAGCAGACTTAGCATGAGCAGTAGTAAAATTCTCTTCCCTTGAAGCTCACAATTCCTTGAAAATGCACTTGAAAATAAATTCTACCTGCTAACTCTAACTAGGACATTTCACTTTCTCTCTCTCTCACACAGACACACACACACACACACACACACACACACACACACACACACACACACACACACACACACACACACATGCACACATGCACACACACACACACACACACACACACCTCAACCTCTTAGTGTGAGAAATATGAACAAAGCCTAAAATAAACTGAGACAGGTTATAAATATTGCTCTCATGAGCTTAGAACATTGCTGGAATAACAGGATTTGTGTTAGTGTGTATTTTTCTAAAGGATATGACGTCTAAAATTTAAATGTCTGTTATTATTTAGCAACTTCAATCATTTTTAGGAGGAATATGAGTCAAAAATCTGGACATTCTGCAAAAACCTGGACAGCTGAGGGGTATGCTACCCCCATATTATACATACATACATATATACATACACACACATAATACCTCTCAATCTCTTAACACAAGAAATCTGGACAAAGGCTGTTTCAATTTTGGGGACAAAGGCCCAAAACTAGGGACACATTTAGAAAGTTACTAGAATAACAGGATTTGTGTTAGACTGCATTTTCTAAAGGATATGAAGTCTGACACTCAAATACACGTTGTTATTTAGTAACTTTAATCTTTAGCTCATCCCAGTGATTTGTCACAAAAAACAGACTTTTTTATGAGGAACAGACCAGAAATATAAGGCAAAAATCTGGACATTCTGTGAAAATCTGTACAGTTGAAAGGTATGACACACATATACATCCCCTACCTCCTTAGAAAGTGGATAGAACAACAAGGTTTGCATTAGTATGCATTTTCTGTGGATATGAAGTCTAAAACTCAAATGTCTGCCATTATTTTCTGACTTCAGTCCTCAATGATTTGCCAGAAAAAACACAATTTTATGAGAAACAAACTGAGAATATGAGGTAGATATCTGGATAACTGTGAGGTATGACCCCCCCCCCCCTTACACACACTCCTACACGTCTCTTACTTACACACAAACACACACACACCTACCTCCCTCTTACAAACACACGCACAGACCTACCTACTTACACACACACACACACACACACACACACACCTACCTTTACCTACCTACTTCTTACATACACGCATACAAACCCCTACCTACTTTTTACATCTGCACACCTCTACCCAATGGTGTAGCTAGAGTTTGTGTTTCCTGGGGCTGTCTTTGAGTTTGCCATTCCTTCCACCTTACAAAATCATGGTCAAATGGGGGCCCCCATTCACAGCCATCCCCTGCTGCAACCATTCTAGTGTCCCATTACTTGGCTATTTCTCCCCATTTACCATAAACACTGTAACATGCATACTGCTTTATGCTTTACTTCTGCAATGATTATTTGGACTTCATTTAAAACTTTTATTTTAAATTTTATAGCACAAACACTGACAGACATCTGCTAAACAAAGCAATTCAGTCTCACAATGAAAACAGCATTAAAACGTCTCTACCCTTGAAATTCACATTCATTAAACAGCATTGAAATCCACATTCAAAGAAAATGCATCTGGCCAGTGGCAGATTAAGCTTACCTTTGGGCTTTTTTCAAAACATAGGCCCCTTCCAAACATATTTGGGACCATGCAAACATACATGTGTTCTTTGACTCATCTTCCTGATTGTATTAAATTACATTCCTTGTATTAAATTACATTCTTTGTATAATACAGCACACTTGTTAGACTGTGTTTTAAATATTTTTCCAGTAAGTAATGAAATAAATTGTATTCACCAATGAAAAAACTGCCCAAAAATCAGAACATTTCCATCATAAAAGTCTACTCAGACTTCTGTCATTAACATCCACCAGTATCCGTAAATATGCACAATCTCTGCAGAAGTAAAAGTCATCTAAATAATCCCATATTAAAGAGATATGTAACTAATGAAGAGGTTGCTCCTAGCAAATAATTTTATATTTCATTGTTTAATCTATAAATAAAGTGCTTGTTGCCCTTGAAGAATAAATTGCCTATGTTACATTAAAAATGATAAGCTAGTAATATTGCAGCAGGGAATGGACAGGTTCATAGTTACTAGGGATCCCCAAAGGAGGACATTCTCAGGATTGCAGCATCCACCCCCTTTAAAGTACAACACAGTACAGTATCCACAGTCCATCTATGCACTGTGGGAGTAGCACCCATAGCCTTCTGCATCAAAAGCAAGTATACTTACTACCTGTTGTGCTACTAACAATACAAACAGACTTGCTATAAGCAGCAATAAACTTCTGTTCCCCTGAAGCTCTCAGCTCCTTGTAAAATCCACTTGAGACTCAACTATATCTCTAACCTTTGTAGCACTAGAAATCTGGAAAATGCCAAAATTTATTTGGGGGAAGGGATAAAGGCCCAAAACCAAGGACACATTTTAAACATTGCTTGTATAATCTTAGAACGTTGCTAGATTAAAAATGTTTTGTGTTACCATGCGTTTCCTGAAAGAGACTGAAACTTAAATGGATATCATTATTTAGTGAATTCTGTTCTCACTGATTTGCCAGAAAACCACAAAGTTTAAGAGGAACATACCAAACGTATAAGTAAAACATTAGTGAAAAATCTGAACAGTTGAGAGCTATGGGCTCAACTCCTTGAATCACAAACAAGTGGTGGTATGGGTAGATAAATTCAGGCTATTGCTTCTTGTACCTAGTGTACAAGGGTTTGGGCCTGAGTAATGCTAACCAACAGGTATATGTAACTGGGGCATTTTACACACACACACACACACACACACACACACACACACACACACACACACACACACACACACACACACACGACACAGCAAAGTCACACACACATTAGACTAAAGTCACACATACACACAGCAAAGGCACTCACACACACACACACACACACACACACACACACACACACACACACACACACAGCAGACTAAAGTCGCACGCACGCACACACACACACACACACAGTAGACACAGCAAAGTCGCACACACAGCAGACTAAAGTCACACACACACAAATCAGACTAAAATCACACACACACTTTCAAAGCAGACTAAATTCCCTTACTTGACTGACACAGCAAATGTAAATTAAATCATCCATTCTCCGTGAAGAATAGTGTGGGCGAACAGTTCAAAGCAGACTAAAAGGCAGACTAAATTCCATTACTTAACTGACACAGAAAATGCAAAGCAATTTCAAATAGTGTGGGTAAACAGGACATCTGCACACACAGATGTAATTGGACCAGACCCAGGATACAGAAGCAATTTCTAACTGAACCCAGGATATAAACGTGATGTGACTGGAACAGCAAGCTACAAAAACACAATGTATTTTACGGCCAGCACTGATCCCTAAGGGATTCCGCTGGTGAAAGGCCTCTTCCTACAGCTGGAATGTCCAATTCTAACTTCCTGGTAAAATAATTCATCTCCCGGCCAGCCCGTTCCGGGGGGGGTGCAAGTGCACCCCCTTGCACCTGCCTGCGGGCATTCCTACAGGCACCTGCATTCTGAGGCTGATGCTTTCATGAGTTTCTACGCATCTCATGATGGGATGTCTGCAGGAGAATTAATAATATGCTAACTAAGTCCACCTAGACTAAAAAGCATCTTGTCAGGAAAGATCTGGTAGCAATAATTTGGCAAAGTGACTTGCTATATGTACACAATATTCAAGGGGTACTGATTGAATCAAAGCAAGCATACAATGAAGTCTGTTAACTGTTCATGTTCATAAAGCACAGTTATAACAGAAACACATTTTCACACCTCGAAATTATCTACGTGACCATATGCAAGTAAAGCACAGTTTGTTTCTCTAATGGTGCAGCATTTCTAAGCTATTTAAATTCCACAGTACACAATGTGTTGGGTTTGGATAAAATCTCTCAATACTTTCTTAAGGAACTAGATTTCCTGACCTTTGTGTTTCTTGACAATCACATTTCAAGATTTTTGGCTCAAGACAAGTTTCAACAGCAATGGGTCTGCGGTCCTTCCCTCCCTTCGTTCTTTATCTCCCTCCCAATGAGATAATAAAACTTACTTAGCCTCTGGTAATTCACAGCTCTTCTGTTGTGTACTGTCAGTTACACATTCCTTCTTTCCTCCCATTGTAGTCAATACCCTATTACTTCATTTAGTCATAGCTTAGTTATGTTAAAAGCTTTATTCTGCAACTGAATAAGGAAGGGGTCATTACACTGTGCTTATAAGATGGCAAAAGAACCACACAATAGTGTCAAAAGAAAAAAGTTAATGGCCCTCTCTTTGAAATTCTGAAAGGAGGTATTAGTTCTATTAGAAATAAAACAGCCTGAAAAAGAGAGATGGGCAAAAATTCATCTTCAGTGCACTGCAGGAAGAAGTCTTAACCAAAAACAAAACCATGTCAGAAAACAAATAAAAAAAAATCTGTTTACAGTTCAGCATAGACAAACTACTACAGTATAGAACCACAAGAAGTGATAACCAGGACCAGCCTTTGGTCAACTGGTGCCCTATGCAAAAGGTCTCCACAGAGCCCACCAACACCACCCTATGACCCCATCCTGGCCTATCTACACCATCCAGATTACTAGAAAAGTGCCCCTGCTAGAGCAGCGCCGTAGGCTGTTGCCTAGATGGCCTGTCCCTAAAGCCGGCTATGATGATAACGATTACGTTTTTTTTTTTTCAGTTTCCAACCATAATAGTTTTTTTTCATCATGTTTACTATACTACTAGACTGCCTTGCAGTTGCCACGACGTCTGCCTATATGATACAAAAACACACTGCAACTCCAAGTTCTAAAGAATGCTCATGTATCATGCACTTTCAGGTACCCTTTGTTTCCTGAAATCCTACCTCTTGGCAAGAGTGTCTTGCAGCTCTGATAAATCTTTAGGAATGTCAATGAAATGAATGTCATGGGAAACAAAGACTGATCAAGACAGGTTTCTAGAACGCCTTATTGTTCAAGAAATACGAGTGTTGCAGTTTTTGATGTCAGAAGATGACTACCACTAGCTTTGACATGATCCATTTCCACAAAAAAAGAAACGAAACAGCGGGCCATACAGAACATCTTACTCCGATATTCAGAAAGCCTTTCTCTGACCTAGTCTACAATATTCTTTGTGGTAGGAATTTCAACAGAGTTGCTCCAGAAAGTTACAGTAACGCTTTCGGAACTCTACCACTTTATGTATCATTACTACACAACACCTGCAATATTACTAAATGGTCCTTTTAATGTATTTATTTATCCCATGCTCATGTCTGTAAAATATTACTAACCGTGCTCATTTCAAAACAGCTTGGAGCAAGTTTTCTCTCATTTTTTTTTTTGTTTTGGAGCACCCATTACTTTACTAAGGTTTTACCAGCAACAGCAGATCACTAGCTTAACTCAGGGAGCAGCAAGCATTTATTTATGAGAGAGAGAGAGAGAGATGTGCTGCAAGCTCCGGTGGAAACTGGTTATAGTTTTAGAAAGAGGGAAATGCGCTTTGCATTTATTTTAAGTCAGTAAAAAGGTGCCGCAGAAAACAGATTTATACCACATTAAGAAGGGTATGTAACTGAACAGCATGAAAGGCAGATTGTGTCGGTGATCCAGTCCTAATTACAGTATGACAACACAGAACCAGACTTGCATTACAATCAGGCAATGTTCCTTTAAGAATTACAGCATGAAAATCATGCTAATACAATCAGTGTTGAATGAAAATAAACCCTTCTTTATTCTGCAACAAATGAAAAGGAAATAAGATTACCAATGTTTACACAGTGTACTGGATAAAAAAAAGTAAAGCAGAGCTGACTTTGAAGATTTGTAGAACGATCTGTCGCATGGAGCCTGGGACACATACATACAACTCATTAGCTTTTAAAGCCCTTGTAATGCAATTAAAAAGTAACCTACTTTTTAAGAAAAATCAGCAGTGTACTTGCTGGTATTTAGGCCAATCCTGCTGAGATACTTCAAAGCACAGCGTCTTGGTTTTAGACAAGGATCAACAAAAAGATGTGTAACAGGATAGGTTACACTACAACTGCCCAAGGGCATCCTGTTACCTAATGATTTACAATCATCAGCATATGGCAGAGTCAGTATTACTGTCGAGCACTGTAAATCTCTACTCATTTCAGCTCATCTGGCCAAATATGCTAGTATAGCCTGACTTCACACAGACTAGCAGTTCCACTTATAACATCTAGTTTTTCTCAAGTAAATACAAAAATGCTGAACTATGGCGACTGAAAAAGATTCTGTAAAGGGCTCATGTTGTTGAAATCTGACTTTGTTAGACATCCACCTTTATTACTCACCAACATGTATTATCACCTCTTTTTTGCTAAGGTGCTCTTAGCAGAAAATGCAACTGGTATTCTGTGTG
The DNA here is from genome assembly GCF_019279795.1 of Protopterus annectens. Classification (NCBI taxonomy): domain Eukaryota; kingdom Metazoa; phylum Chordata; order Ceratodontiformes; family Protopteridae; genus Protopterus; species Protopterus annectens. Next base: position 389,342,102 of record NC_056725.1, on the reverse strand, counting down.
AAAATACAGACTGCTTTGTCTCTGGCATGCTGACAGAATAGTATTTTGAAAAGCAGCTGCAGTGTTTTGCAATGCCAGACTGCAGAGCACAACAGTGTATTTCAGCAGGTTATTGTAGTGGCAGAAAACAGCTTAAAAAAGCAAATCCAATAGACCACCAGGTCCAAGACCTGATGTAGTGTGATGCTTTCACTGCAAACAAATCAACTGTCAGTCCCTATCCTTACCCCAACCAAACAGGTAACCCCTTGATCACAAACTATCAAAACCACCTACACAGAGCAATAACTTACACAACAGTAACATGTTTTTGCAAGGGCCAAGTCCCCTGCATTTACCCTATATGGGGAGCTTGCTTTTCACAACTGCTTACATAAACAGACTAACTCCACAGTTGCATAACCAATGGTAGGAGAAACATCATGACTGGGTGAGCAGAACAGATGCATAAAGTCTGACCCTGAAATCACTACCGTACAGCAAATGTAAGGTGAGAAATGCAATAAAGGGGAATTGGAAGAACAGAAATAGGCATCTGTTTGATCAGTGGTTAACAGTCACATGGAGGTCATAAAGCCTCTATGTTTCTGTTCATCTAAACTCAGTGGTGTGTCAGTAGTTTTTTTTCCTGAACTGCCATGATGCAGGGCTGTTAGAAAAATGTGTATTTGAATATATGAGAAATGCTAGTTTAAAAGCAAAGTAGTATATAATGCATTTTATTCTATTAATCATATAACAGAAAGGATTAATTCATGTGTAAATGTAAGTAGTTTTGAAACTGCAGTGTGGCTTGAGGCAAACTGACCTTCGACCCTGGCAGATGCTAGCTTAGCAAGTTTTAATGTTTATGCTTTTCATAAGTGATTATCTGCTGGGTCAGGAAATTAAATGTGTGAAATAATGAAATCTTCTGCTCTTTCCTGCTGGGATGATTTGGCCTTGTATATGTGTTACTGAGATAGCATGCAGCTGGTGGGAAAGTGTAACAGTGAACAAGGATGTGTATTAAAAGACTGAATCTGCTATTGTATTCGAACTGATATGAAACCTTGAAGAAGTAACTTTACAGAAAGACATTATGTCTGACCAGGTGGATAGCAAGGCCGTATTGTTACCAGAGGAAAACTTTTTTTTAAATATACAGCATCAGCAGTTTTTATGAATAGAGGACTGTAAGCTAAAGTGATGTAGATGCCCTGTGACATACCACGTCAGTAAGGTGGGCACAGCATGAATGTTAAACCTATATAAAATTGTGTGCTTCCTGTTTCATGTTGGACAAAACTCTGTACTTGTACGTTTTTTGCCTCCTGGTGTACACTAGTAAACTTTTGAATCTGAACCTCCTGTGTATTGAATTCTTGATTTTATTTAACAGTTTGGTCCTTCTTAGCCGGAATTCCCTCGGACAGCTGCAGATCAGAGTCTTCCGGTGGTCGAATACTGCGCAGGAGAAGTTACCAAAACGGTTCTTCTTGGGTGAAAAGACCTCCGACTGAATTGTCGTTTAAAGAGGCTGGCCACTTTCTGATCTGTGGCTGAAGAGCAGATATTTGAAGATTCAATACCGGAGGCTCAGTTAGGAAGAATTTGCCTTTTTTCTGTTTTAGATCAGGGACTAGGTTACAGTATATTGTTGTCAAGATTTGTTATGCAGATCAGGGACAAACGGAAGTACTGTATATTTGGTCATAGATCAGGGTAACAGAATAAGGTAGGCAGTTATTCTAGATAAACTGTGAAAAGGAACTGAGAACTTGATATCACATGATAAAAAAGGGTTAGGTAACATTTTCTTTACTATGGGAAATCAGTGCACTAAAACATCGCGAGATCCGCCCCTAACCGAAGACGCAAAATACATGCAATTACAACGTTCTGATAACGTTAGGTATTATACGAAATGGGTTAACAAATATGAATTTGATGGTAAACTAGATAAAACTTCACTAGTTAAACTCCTTAAGCAGCTTAAATCTGATGCAGGAGGTCAGGCAAAAAAGCAACGCCAATTAGGCATTCCTCAGGCACACAGGTGGATTGAGAAAGAAAATCGTAGAGAACAGAAGCTGAAAAATTCAAAAACATTATTTTTAGACAAAGAAGATAATAACTTGGTAATAGCAACAGCTCCTCCTCCTCCTCCCTTGCCCCCTCCCTTACCCTTTTCAGGATATGAAGCGAGTGGACAGGCTGGTCCACCTCCGCGTTATCCTGCAGTTTCAGCAAGACCACAACCATTTGTTAGAGATCCTATTGAAACTAGGTCCTGAACACGTAAAATACATAGGGACACAGAATCATATCAAATAGAGAGAAACCTACAGGATGAGAGTGAAGAAGAAATATGCCCACTTATAGAAGTTCCAAATCCTCAGGTGGGACAGGAAGGGCAAAACCCAACACTCTTAGTATATAGACCATGGACACCGGAGGATATCCGGAAAGCTACTGAGGGAATCCCCATCCGAAAGTTAATTTTACGAAATTTTTAGAAGACTTACAAGGCATGAGATTGAGTTACCACTTGAATGGGGAAGAAGTAGAAAAAGTAGTAGGACAAATTATAGGTCCAGATTGGCACATGATTTGTGGCACCTGGAATCCTCGTAATGCAGAGCTTAAACCACTCCCACATAGTGACGCAGAGTTAGACAACAGAGTGAAAGGTCTAACAGACCGAATCTCTGAGAAATGGAAACCTAGAGCAGACTGGACTTGCATTAATCAATGCATACAACAGGAAAATGACAATAGATGGGTACTATGCTAGATTATTAGAATGTTTTAATAATCATAGTGGTATGTCGGTTCCTGAGAACCAAACGAATGATTCCCCGTATGAACAACAATTGAAAAATGCATTTTTGAAAGGTTGCATTGCACCTATTAGTAGCTTCATTACGAAGTATATGATAGACCATCGAACAGGGAGGCTACAAGCCTTACTTGAATATGCTAGACATGCTGAAAGACATTTTAATAGTAAAAAGAAAAAGAAGGCGCAAGTCTTCACTGCTGAAGACGGAGCTGAAGTATTTGTATTACAGTCAGGTAAAAAGGGCAAGAAGAATGCCCAGGGAAACAAACAAGTCTGACAAACAATCAGAAGATTTTGAAGAGAGGAAAAAGAGGTGAATGCTTCAAGTGCGGGAAAAAGGGACATCTAGCAAGGGATTGTAAGCAAAACAAAAAGGTAATTTCAGAAGATAAGGGAGATGAGGACCGACTATATGATAGTGAAGATACATCATGTGAAAGTCAGAAATCATCAGGAAAAGTTAATAAACAGAAAACAAATGTAAATGTGATAGAATGAGTAGAGGAAGTGCAAGTAGATATGGAGGATGAAAAAAGTGAAATTTTGGACTTAGCATTATTGAGCTTATACAAAACCAGAAGTTACACTTCTGGTGGAGGGAAGGGAAGTCAAATTCCTGTGTGACTCAGGAGCGTCACGGACTTTGATACACCCCTCCAAGTTACCAGAACATTCCGAATCACCTGATTATATACGAGTAAAAGCAGCAAACGGACAGCTATACAGGGGAACCACTTTCCCATGATATAGCAACAACTGACCCTGTTTCAGGTATGACCCAGAGAAGTAAAATTGTTGTTTCTGCAAAGTGTCCAGTAAACCTATTGGGCAGGGACCTTATGCAGATATTTAGCATAGCAGTAGTTCCAACTGTACAATGTATGGAGGCACAGAGGCAAATGGATACCTTTGTAGTGTGGTCGGAGGGTGAAACTTTTTACTGGTACAGCCAGGACCTAGTCACGACTGGTCCAGGGGCAGTAACCGAGGAACTGATGAATATAGCCATCAGTAAAGCCCCCTCCCTCGACACTGATCGACAGCATTTGTTACACTGTACTCTATACTACTGTACTACACCAGGACTTGATAGAGAGTATGAGCAAGAATTGTTCAGAAATCGTGCAACTAGACTAGTATTGCGTACTTTGTACTGGGATACTGAGGGGAACAGTGTAGTTAGCTGTTCATTACCTCAAGAATTCTTTGTATTATATAGATCAAATCGATTACCACATGTCAGCTTGACAAAGAACAAAAGTGTAAAATGGGGAGACTTAGGAGAAAAAGTAACAAGATGGGAGAAACAGACCGATTTAGAACTATCAGAACAAGGGATACAAAAACAAAAACTGAATTGGTTGACACAGACACATCCAGCTGTTCACTTGCAATCTAGCGAGGACAGCTGATTAGCATTTTTATTAGAAGAAGAAGAAAAGGCCTTATGCGAAATTCCGGCAACTCTTTGGTCAACAGGCAAGTCAGATGCAGGACTTATTCGAACAGCAGGACCAGTTACAATTACCCCAAAGTCAGCTTTTAGACCACAGAAAAGACAATACCCTTTGAGAAAGGATGCAGAAATAGGAATTAAGCCTATAATAGCAGCATTACTCAAAGAAGGAGTACGGTAGAATCTCCTGATTCACCATGCAACACACCCCTATTTCCTGTTAAAAAAGCAAATGGGGAATGACGGATGGTACAAGATTTACAAGCTGTAAATAATGCAGTAATACCTAGAGCACCTACGGTGCCAGACCCACATACTTTGTTAAACGATTTAGAACCGCAACAGAAGTATTTCTCTGTGGTAGATATCAGCAATGCTTTCTTCTCGATACCTATACATCCTGGTAGTCAATATTGGTTTGCATTTACATTTCAGGGTAAAAGGTATACATATACTCGACTACCACAGGGATATTGTGAGAGCCCAACAATATTTGCACAAGAAATGGCTAGCAACCTGGCAGGGTTTACCCCACCGGAGGTAGTCAAATTCTACTTTATGTAGATGACATCTTGCTAGCAGCCCCCACCCAGCAACAATGCAGGGAGGATACTGTAGCGTTATTAAAATTTTTAGCAACACAAGGACACAAAGTAAACAAAAGTAAGTTACAACTTTGGAGAAAACAAGTTAGATACCTAGGATATGTAATATCCAATGAAGGTAGAATACTAGACGAGGAAAGAAAAATAGCAATTTTGCAAGCACCCAAACCAACAACCAAGAAGGAAATAATGTCTTTCTTGGGTACAACTAATTTCTGTCGGAGCTGGATACCAAATTATGCTTTGGAATCTGCTCCACTGACTGACTGGATATATAAGACACCAATGGCAGCACAAGATATCTTACAATGGACACCCGAAGCAGAAACGGCTTTCTGCAGGTTGAAGCAGTTGATAGCTTCTTCATTAGTTTTAGGACTTTCGAATTATCACAAACGGTTCTTTCAGACCGTAGATTGCAAGCAAGGATATATGACGTCAGTACTGATGCAACAACATGGGGACAAGCAACGCCCCATAGCCTATTATTCATCGCAGTTAGACCCAGTGGCGCGATCTTTGCCTCACTGTGTACAAGCAGTAGTTGCAGCTGCAATGGCAGTACAGGCTTCAGCCTCAGTGGTGTTATTCCACCCTCTCACATTGAGAGTGCCTCATGCAGCTGCAATAATTTTACTGCAAGAAAAAGTGGCATACATTTCTCCTGCTAGACACCTTTCATGTATGACTATACCGCTGAGCCAACCTCATATGACAATTGAACGATGTACGACATTAAATCCATCAACATTACTTCCAACTCCTGCGGATGGCACACCACACAGCTGCCTGCAGGAAATTGAACAGTTAGCTTTGCCTAGACAAGATCTCACAGATATGCCCTTGGATAATGCCGAGGTGACATATTACGTGGACGGCTCATGCAGAAGGGGTCCAGCAGGTCAGGAAAGAATCTAGTAGGGTATGCAGTAGTTACAGACACTGAAATTCTAGAAGCCCAATCCTTACCACATAACTTATCTGCACAAGCAGCAGAATTGATGGCTTTGACGCGGGCATGTACTTTAGCAAAAAACAAGTGTGTAAACATATATACTGATAGTCAGTATGCTTTTTCTACAGTACATATATTTGCGCAACAATGGAAAAACAGAGGAATGATAACATCTAGTGGAAAACCTACTAATCATGCGCAATTTATTTTGGAGTTATTAGAATCTATTCAGTTACCTACCAAAGTAGCTATTTGTAAATGTGTAGCTCATACAAAACAACAGGATAAGATTTCGAAAGGCAATGCATGAGCTGATGCAGCTGCAAAGCAAGCAGCCTCAGACTCAGAAACTTTACTTTTGAATGAGGAATTACAACCTTCTGAGATTTTAGATTTAGACATGTTAAAAACAATGCAGACACTTGCTACAAAAGCAGAAAAACAAAAATGGGTAAAACGAGGTGCAATTCTTGAGAATGGACTGTACATTTCCAAAGAGAGGAAAACCGATATTGCTGTCTAATTTATTTAGATATGCAGCTTTGTTGAACCATGGGCAGTGCCATGTCTCAACAGGGGGGGTGGTACAGTTAGTAAACCGAATATTCCAAACATATGGATACACAAACTACACAAAAAAATTTTGTGCAGCTTGTCATACTTGTAACAAGCACTATGCACAAGGGGCATTTAAAACCAAGCAAGGAAGTTTTCCTATACCACCATATCCGTTCCATACTATTTGTATGGATTTCATAGAATTGAGTAAGTGTGAAGGGAAGAAATACTGTTTAGTTATTGTAGACATGTTTTCCAAATGGGTAGAAGCTTTTCCAACCAAAAACCCGGATGCAGCAACAGTGGCGAAAGCCCTGATAAAAGAAGTAATCCCTAGATTTGGCATTCCAGAAAGGATTTATAGTGACAACGGCACACTTTTCGTGAACCAGACAATTCAGCAACTTGGGAGATTTTTTGGTATCTCCTTAAAGAACCATTGTGCCTACCACCCACAGTCAGCAGGACTGGTGGAAAGGTACAATGGTACCCTCAAAAATAAACTTAGGAAGTTAGTTGAGGAGACCCAAAAGAATTGGATATACTGTTTGCCTTTAGCACTGCTGAGTATGAGAACGGTTCCAAATGTAAAGGGTTTGACTCCCTTTGAAATGGTCTTTGGGAGAGCATATTATGTGCCTCAGTGGAAAGCTCTCATGCCTGCAGAGCAAGAGGCTGACAGTTCATTAGCTAGTTATATGAGGAAACTGTTAACAAATAAATCTGTTTTGCAGTTTAACTCTTTTTCAGATAAGGAACAGACCAGACCGGTAGAAGCAGTCTTGGCCCCAGGGTCGTGGGTGTGGCTGAAAGTGACGAAAAGGAAGAATTGGGCAAGTCCAAAGTGGGAAGGACCGTACCAGGTTCTGCTGGCAACGCCTACTGCAGTCAGTGTGGCCGAGAGGACGTCCTGGGTTCATTTGACACACTGCAAACCAGTAAAGAACTTTCAACTTGATAAAAACTTTGTGACTGATACACAACCAGACCAAGATGGCCAAAAACAAAGTGAAGAGAAATCTAGATCAACCCCAGAGATGTTGCATAATCATTTTGCTGAGTATACATTTATTGACTGTAATTGTGACAATTTTCCTCTTGTTGTGGTTTATCCTACACACAACCACACAAGTGAAAGTGGGAAGGCGTGACGAAACGTCTATAGACTGGCATCCAAATTTTAACACATACCTAGCCATGAAACGTGTATATGCAGAGACTATGAACATTTCAAATTGCTGGGTTTGTACAGCTATACCAACAGCATATGGAGGACTGATAATGTCCACTGTCCCTTTGGGGATAAATGAGACTTGGGAGAATTTACTCTTCGATACAGGAACTGTGAGATCACAGGACAAAATAGCTTTATTTTTACCTGTCACACAAAAAGGAATTGTATGTTTTTACAAGAATGGTACTCTCCAGGTGGACTGGAGCAACTGTAATATAACCATATCTTACCGATGTTATATTAAGAATAGTAATGGCAATACTTTTTGCAATACTAATTATGACTCATATTTGAACTCACTGAAAACAACCATGAATGACATTTGCAAGAATCCAGTTTTGTTTAAACAATTGTCAGTTATAGATCAGAAAATGTTTCATGCAGGGCTAATGCATATTAGTACTAAAGTAGAAAACTGTTATTTTATTTGTGGGAAAAAGGCATATAAATGGTTTCCTGAGAATTGGTCCGGCAGTTGTTTTTTGGGTTATTTGGTTCCGGCAATAAGACATTCTGCAGAATTACCTTTGGGTAAGATACGAAACATGAGAGAAGTAGCCCGAAAACCCGAAGGTCCAGTTGAAAAACCTGTGAATCCAGTTGGAAAGATCGAATCTGGCTGGAAAGATCACAATACCGTGAAAGACAAAAGCAAACTGACTCATATGGACTTGAGTGACAGTGTTATATCTTGGGCAGGAATATTCCCAGCCTATGGAGCAGTCAAATCGATCTGGGAGCTGAGGAAGTTGTCGAAACTTCTCAAAGTAATGAGTAATGCAACTTTTTCTGCCCTAGAACTGGTGACTGATGAAATGAATGCAATGAGAACTGCTGTGCCACAAAATCGAATGGCTCTTGACTTCACCCTAGCGGCGAGAGGTGGTACGTGCACGCTTATCAAAGAAGAATGCTGTGCGTACATACCAGATAACAGGCATGACATTAATAATCACCTAGAGGTAATTCAGCAAGTATCAGCCATGACTGAATCAGGCCCAAACCCACTGACGGACTTTTTCCAGAATCTATTTGGGGGGTGGGGTTCCATCCTAATGAATATTCTGATTGCCATTTGTGTGGGTATACTCCTAATAGGAGCATGTGTTTGCTGTGGAATTCCCTGCATGAAAAGATTAATCAAAGATTTTATTGATGTACCTGTTACTGAAACTTTGTACCAAGATATTGAGATTGAAAAAATTGATCTCAGATGACATTTTTTCTGAAGTATAGATTGAATGACTCACCTAGCTGAAAATCCTAAGTGGAAAAGGTTAGGAGATGAAATGACACTATGCATACTTCAAAATAGAATAAAAAGTATTAATAGGGGGGAAAATGTTAGTAAAATGTGTATTTGAATATATGAGAAATGCTAGTTTAAAAGCAAAGTAGTATATAATGCATTTTATTCTATTAATCATATAACAAAAAGGATTAATTCATGTGTAAATGTAAGTAGTTTTGAAACTGCAGTGTGGCTTGAGGCAAGCTGACCTTCGACCCTGGCAGATGCTAGCTTAGCAAGTTTTAATGTTTATGCTTTTCATAAGTGATTATCTGCTGGGTCAGGAAATTAAATGTGTGAAATAATGAAATCTTCTGCTCTTTCCTGCTGGGATGATTTGGCCTTGTATATGTGTTACTGAGATAGCATGCAGCTGGTGGGAAAGTGTAACAGTGAACAAAGATGTGTATTAAAAGACTGAATCTGCTATTGTATTTGAACTGATATGAAACCTTGAAGAAGTAACTTTACAGAAAGACATTATGTCTGACCAGGTGGATAGCAAGGCCGTATTGTTACCAGAGGAAAACTTTTTTTTAAATATACAGCATCAGCAGTTTTTATGAATAGAGGACTGTAAGCTAGTGATGTAGATGCCCTGTGACATACCACGTCAGTAAGGTGGGCACAGCTTGAATGTTAAACCTATATAAAATTGTGTGCTTCCTGTTTCATGTTAGACAAAATTCTGTACTTGTACGTTTTTTGCCTCCTGGTGTACACTAGTTAACTTTTGAATCTGAACCTCCTGTGTATTGAATTCTTGATTTTATTTAACAAGGGCACATCAAACCTTTTATCATGTTAGCCATCTTAGTAAAAACAGCACAGTTTTGTCACATTGTGAACTAGGAATACTATTTGCCTACCCCAGTACAGAACAGGTAGAGAACCAGCTTTCTACCATTCTAATATTCAAGACAAGGCAATAGACTTTTACCATACGTTGAGCTGTGGCATGGCTGACAGCAATGTGCCAGAGCAGAACCTAGGACAAAGGTGAAAATTTTTGAGCCATGTATGACAGCAAGGCAGAGCATGAGAATAATCCCACGCTGATGCCCATAATCTGTAACATGCTAACATAATCTGCTAGCACAGGAGACACTTGATCAGCCCTCTGCTGTCTGTGTCTCAGTCTCATACATCAAGTCCTTAAGATGGATAGTTGAAAAATAATGTGTATAAAATACCCTTTGCAATGAATGTTTTTAAGATATAAACTGGAAAAACTAAAACAAGCATGATGAAAATCAGGCAAACTGATGAGAAGAAGCAAAGGAGTATTGTATCCCAGCAGAGTGAAGCTGTGCTGAGACCAGCATTAGTGGGAGCCAGGCAGTAGCCATTCATGCGACTCCCCTCTTTTCATCATTTTTGACAAGCTAATTCTTTATTTTTCAGTAAGTACTGCTTGATTTCTTTCTAACTTCAGAATATCTGCCTAAATACTTCATTGTTAAATTTTCAGGGTCTACGTATTAATTTCCTTTCAAGCACTTGACAGTGCTCTGTACAGACTCAGACACCTAGAGTAACATTTTTCCTGCAAAAATACTATATAAGGAAACAGCTCCAGTATTTAGTATTAATGACGATCCCTCCTGACATGTCTAAAGGTAAGTTCCCTGTACTTTCCCTATTAACCTGGTGAACTTGGGCATTCTGAGGCAGTGTAGCAACTGCCTCATGTACACAGACAACCTTCTCCTCTTACCTCCCAACACTCAAACTTGTGAGAGATGCACTTATATATCCAAAATGGAAACCATACACTCTCAAGACTGGAATAGCTGGTCAAGAGAAGGTCAACGCCTGCACCACACCACATGCAACACATAGCCCTCCAGAACACCCACATCACAGCTCTCAAATAAAAACATAAACCACACACCCACCTTTGCAGAGGCTCTCAATAGAAACCTACCCAAACAGCAGAGACCTCCAAGGCAGAAACACACTCAACCACCACAGCGCAGCACAAACCACAAGAGACTTAGCTCACCTACACAGTGTGCCCCTCAACCTAAGCCCCTAAGGCAAAACACCTTGCCCAATACACTAATCAGAGGTGATTCGATAGTGAAGCACACTGATGCCCTACTCACTATGTTGAATAAGGAGAAGGTAATAGTCAGCTGTCTATCAGGTGCCAGAATCCGACAGATAACACACCCACTCAGGTCACTCCACAACAAGTACAAGTATGATTGTCACCATCTATGTGGGTGTGAATAACCTGAGGTGCACCTCCCTGGACTACATGAAAAGAGACTTGGAGGAGCTCTCAGATTATGTGGCTCAGGCAGGTATGACCCTAGCCCTGAGCAGCATCCTACCATCACCCAGAATGATACCGCAGTACAAGCAGAAAATGATTGCCTTCAACAATTGGCTAAGTTTCTAGGGTCATTCTAAGGGGATCCATTATCTGTCTGCTTGGGATGACATGAATGACAGACCTCGATGCTTTGCCAGACATGGCCTGCATCTGTCATCCCTAGGTTTCCGGATACTGGCTAAGGCTCTTGCCACCCCTATAGTGCCTTTCTAGGTGATGTTCCAAAGAATAAATTACCACTGTAACAGCTACAAACAAATGAAATCTGAGAGTCATGCTGCACAAGGCTAGAAGTCCAAATCTCAAGATGCACTTGCTCAAAGCACTCCTCAGAATGGAGAACACAGACATTTGTGCTGTAACGGAGACCTGGTTTAAAGCAACAGAAAGCACCCCTGCACTACCAGGTTATAACTCATTCCACACCTTTTGGCCTCAGAACATGGACCGAAGCTTCAAATGCGGTGGTGTCTCCATATTCGTAAAGGATATGCACACTTCCAGACTAGTAGCCCAGCATAACGCATCTGAGATATGTTAGGTACAACTAACATTGGGTAAAACGGCAATTCAGGTCGTAGCCTGCTATAGGTCCCCAACCACGTCCCAAGACACTCACTCCACGTTCCTAAGCACCCTGGAAACAATTAGGGTCCAACCCAACACTCTCAAACTAGGTGACTTCAACTACCCCTCCATCAACTGGGAAAACTACTCATGCACCAATGCATTGGCCCAATGCTTCCTGGAATTCATCAATTCCAATGCCTTGGACCAGCTCATTCTTACCCCTACTAGAGGGAGCAACATCCTTGACCTGGTTATTACTAACATGGGCAACTGTCACTCTACACCAATAGTCGATTCCCCCCTGGTTAGATCCGACCACAAACTAATCACTATGGAAATCCACATCTCACCCACACCCCCTGCAAAGGTAACCACCATGAAACATTTATCCAAAGCTGACTTTGGGCTCCTAAAAACAGAGGTGGCTAACTTCACGGCACCCATGTCAATGGAAAATAGATGCATGACTGCCGAATCATACACCAATGCACTGTATGAACACGTAAATAAATGCATGGAACTAGCCATATCCAACAGAACCAAGACTGTCTCCTCCAAAAAAAGGAAGCCAATCTGGTGGTCCTCTGCCATTAATAAATTCTACAATAAAAGGAAGAAACTGTTGCAGAAAAAGTTTAAATCCCAAGACTGGAAAAGCTCCCTTATCAACCTCAACAAAAAGTTGAGATCCCTCATCAAAACCCAAGTCAGCTATGAAGGCAGAATTACGGCAGACACTAAAAACAACCACAAAGCCTTCTATAGTTATATCAAGAGTCTCCATAGCAATACCCAGGTTTGCTCTGAATTACTGCACAATGGTACCTCCTATGCTGAGCCAACATACTGGCCGACAGATTCAGTGCCAACTTTACCCCTCTCACCCCCCCTACAGGACCAATCACAATACCGGAGGAATGCCAGGCACCCAGCATTACTTGCAGCACAGGTTAAAGCTGCATGGACCAAGGTCAAAAATACAGCTTCCATGGGACCTGACAATATGCCTGGACGTATTCTACATGAACTACAAAGAGAACTGGCACCACATTTGTGTGCCTTGTTCAATCATAGCCTCACCTCAGGCTTTGTCCCTACCGAATGGTGCACTGCTACAGTCATCCCTCTCCACAAAGGGGGAGCAACTACAGATCCCAGCAATTATCAACCCATTAGCCTGATGAGTCTGATATGTAAGGCTATAGAGCGCATCGTCGTGGACCTAATTAACAAGGATATAGGGTATCTCCAAACTCTAGATCCCACTCAATTTGGTTTTGTGAAAGGTATTTCATGCCTGCTCAACCTGGTTGACTTCTATGAGTCAGTCACCAGAGCTGTGGATGAGGGTAAGGCAGTTCATACAGCCTATCTGTATCTAGCCAAGGCCTTTGATACCATTCCCCACTCAGGAATTAATGATAAACTCACCAAGCTAGGCATCAACCCCTGTATCATTAGGTGGGTTGCAAATTGGCTCACAGACAGAACCTACAGTGTGAAAGTAGTGGACTCCAAGTTAGACTGCTGACCACTCACGAGTGGAATCCCACAGGGATCAGTCCTGGGTCCTCTCCTGTTTGGCATCTACTTCTCAGAAGTCCAGGTCAACACAGAGGGACTCTAGCTGACCAAGTTCACAGACGACTGCAAGCTGGGAGTCATTATTAACTCCCCAAGTGATGTAGACATCCTACAGAAAGGCCTCACTGGGGACCAATGACTGGTGTCGAAACCATGGCCTTAAGCTTAATGCCAAAAATGTGTCATCATCCCCCTATGGGAAAAACTCAGTTCCCACTAATTATCACATCAATGGGAGCCCACTGAACACTGAAAGCGTTATAAGACATCTGGGGACACAGGTTGACAGCAACCTCTCCTTCGACCACCACATTGCCACTGTGGTCAGAAAGCCCTTCTATGTGGCACATTTCATTAACTAGGGTTTTGCATCCAGGAAGAAAGAGGTCATCAGCTCTCTCTAATCTTTCCCCATTAGCCCAATCATAGAGTATAATGCCCCATTTGGCATGTACCTCACTAGACATGCCAACAGCTGGAAAGGCCACAAAAGAACCTCAAGATGAGGATCCTAGGACTTAAACCCATGTCCTACATGGAACAGAGTCAAAAAACTCCAGCTAGTATCTGTCTCATATGGTCTACTAAGAGGCGATTTCTGCTTGACTTACAAAGCCATGTCTGACCCAGCTCTGTTAGAAATGCTACATCTAAAGAAATCCCAATCTCTCCGCACCACATGCTCCAGAGACCTCATCCTCATTACCACAATCAACAGAACATGCTCGAGGGAGAGGTTCATAACCCAGAGACTGCCCAGGGTCTGAAACAGACTTCCCATACATGTCAAGCAGAGCACCTCACTGGCCCTCTTCAACAGAAATCTTGATGAGTGTATGGGAAATAGAAAGTTCACCCCAAGGATCACTCCAGAGGCTCTACTTGATAGAGGTACTGGGAACTAAAGTTGGGCTACACAATGCCAGGGCACTTCTATGAGCTAGGCTTGTAAAGGCTCCAGGTCCATTAGCCTAGTACACCCCTATGAACACATAACTAGTGGAAAATATGAGATAAACTGTAGATGGAATAAATGCTCACATGTAATTGTAATTTTGTTTGCACTGTTAAAGGCTGAACAATGCGTTGTGTAGTACAGCTATGTGCTGCTGTGTATGCACAATGATTTGAAGATGTAATAAATTAAGTATGCATCTCAGCAGACCTCTAATGAAGATCCTAGTGGAAGGACGTTTTATTTGTGTCATGCAGTAATGCCCTGGGTAGAGGTATTTGTTGTGTCAGTGTCATCACTGTAACAAACACAGGCTTGGATAAAACTGCACACTCCAACCATGAAAAACACCCCCACACACATCTTCACAAGAAAATGCTATGCTGTAGGGAAAAAATAAATCTACTTCTAGCCTAGCTCAATGGAGCCTTGACAGAAGCACAGGTGACGAGGGTTCAATTACCATTCACAAGACTGGATTAGCCAGGCAGGGAGGGAGAGAAGTGAAAGGGGTTTGGTCAGCTTGCCGCTCTCTGAACAGAGAATGGAAGTGGGTTCTCAGTGAGCACACTGCGTTGTGTGACTTTTCTGGTTGAGACAGGGGAAACCATCATCTGTGCCTGAGGATAGGAGAGCATGGCTGCTTGCTGGCAATGCTTTTTGCAAAAATGGGGGACAACAAGCATGGTTAGCCCACTACACATTCCCTTCTCTTGTGAAGCAGACCATGTGCAGTAGACAGAGCACTGCTTCACAAGAGAAGGGAATGTATAATGGGCTAAATGTGAGAGATGGCTGTCTAAATGACGGCCTCCTGGATGACCACCACCCCTGCAATGGTAATAGACAGATTGGCCAGAAGGGCAGTAGTGGCAAATACTGCAAAAAGAATAAACATCTACTTCCAAAAGTATATCATCTCGGATCCACAGTATAATCTTGGACAATTACTATGCATGCTGGGCATACAGCAATAAAACTGCACACACTACTCACAATGGTGTAAACAACATTTGTAATAACATTATTGTGAAAACTCTTCTGCATAAAATGTAGGCTAATTATATTTATATCAGTATAAGCTGTCACAGAAAGTTAGCTGCCATTATAAAAATATAAAATGAAACCAGGAAGATAACATAAACTTCTCTGCATACAAATTGCCAAGGTGACTGCAGTAAATTGAAACACCCACAGTATTAAGCAGGTCTGTTTCTTCACAAGAGTAGCAGTACTTTGCAGGAGCCTCTCAGAAATGCTTTAAAATATTTGCATTAAAACACAATAGCTTGAAAGAGCAGTGTTGTAAGAGCAGTGCAATCTTGATGTGGATATATGATTCCTGGAAGGGTTGCTTTGTGTGTGGAGTTTGCATATATTCTCCATGTCTATGTGGCTTTTTTCAGGGATCTAAAGTCTTCACTCACATCCAGAAGACATGCATGGTAACATGTGAACTGGCCAGCCTCTAAACATATATGTTCATGAGTGGGTCCTGTAATGGACTGGTGTGCCATCCAGAATTCTTTCTCTGCATTATATACACTGAGAAATAGGAGAGGCTCCTACTCTCAACTGACTTTGACTAGGACAAATGGGTATCAAAAAGTGATTGGATGAATTTTCTGGCAGATTACTAGAAAAACTATGATTAATTAAATACCCAAAAATGAGAAATACTTTGTCAAATCTCCACCCCCCCCAAAAAAAAAAGAATCAATGTTTTCTATCAATGAATAGGTTCAAAGTTTTTATTTTGTGTTGTTCTTCCCCATTCACCTTATTTTTGACCAATGCACCACTTTGACTTTCAGTATGTGTAGTACAATTCCATCTTTTCTCCTGGCAAAGGAGAATGTTTTTCTCTTCAGAGAAGGACTGGGTAGTAGAAGGGATATGCACATGTGAAGACATCAAGTTAAAGCTGGCTAGGTGAGAAGACAGGACAGTCTCCAATGTAGTGTTATCCTAAATATCTGTACAGATGCTCCTAACCCCTATCTTCTTGGCCAAAAGAGTGGTGATTTGCTTGCAGTGCCGGTCTCATATGAATTCAACCTTCTACACACCCAAGGCCTTCATGCACAGCACTCTTAGTGAGTTTGCACTCCCCAAGTCCCAAATGCAAAAGATAAACTACTGCAGACTCTCCCAACTTCCTCCCATGAGACAGGTGAGGTGGATTAGGATGTTCACTGTCATCTCTCACACTAGCGGTCTCCTTCAGCTTCAGGTCTTCTAGTCAAACTGATATCATCTGGGCTACAGTCAGGGCCAAAACCTATGTGCCAGCAAAGCAGGATGTTATTTTTAGTGATTAAGTGACTAGCAATGCAGAGTGGAGGAAACCCTTCTCACAAGGCTGGTAACAGAGACACCATAAATAAGAACGATCTCATTTCCATCATAGCAGTTTCACCACAACAATGGGCAGATTGCAATCTTTTTTTCTATCCACTTTGGGATAAAACAGCTGGCAAACTGAGAAACTATACTTGGGTAGATCAAGAAAATATGGCCTGGCAGAACTTTCTGTGAATTTATAAACTATATCAACAAAATCACTCTACCCGTTACTTGGATCGCTAAATCTCATATGCAATTCAGATACTACATAGATTCTTGTGTCAAAAACCTACTCAGCCATACCTCACCGCTGTCAAGTGATTAATGACTTGTATTTAAGCATTTATAAGACTGGTTAGTCTAACAGTAACATACAATGGAGTCACAAATCTGATGGAGGGATGGCAATTCTGCATCAACTGTATTAAATGTAAGACAATGCATTAGCTTCTCATAAAAAGTAACCAGAAAAGTTTCATATTCACAGACGGCAAGTGACAAATGTTGTTAGACATATATCCAAACTAAATGTATTTGCATTTAACTGGAAAATAAAGTACAGCTGTGTACACTTACCATAAATGTAGATGTTCAAGTGCATTCACTGTTGCAGTCATTACATTTGGGTAATCTGCAGGCAGGTTGCCCTCAGTCGGCCTGAATAACAAAGTCTTGTGTCCTGCGTTGGTTGCTGTCTCCTCTTCCATGACGTCAGGCCGTCAGGGGTATAAAACATGCAGCCGACACCATTTTATTTAGTCTTTCTTGCCACGTGGTGCCCAAAGCAGAAGCAGTTCGCAAGTGCCAGTCAGCGGACTCCTGAAATTTTCGCAATCGAGTTTCAGAACCGAAGTCTTCAAACTAAAGTTAAGTAACCCGTTGGGGAAACTTTTTCTTGCTCCTTATCAATGTCAGTAAAAGTTAATAACTGCACATACTTTAAGGGAACATTTTCACTTGGAGAGTCAGGACTTCTCAGAATCAAAAAAGAGGCTTAGGGATTTCCTTCTTCTTCTTCCTCAGCATAGGCCCTTGGCAATACCTCCTGTATTAGACATTGTTGATGATGTGTTTTCAGAATCAAGCATGGCTCCTGATTACCTACCTCGGGCTCCCAACTGGTACCATCTCAAATAATTACATTCCTGGGTGCAAGCTTGAATACAACTGCCCAGATGGCTTACCTTACACCAGACAAACATGTGACCTGCCAGCAGATTACCCAAACGTAATGACTGCAACAGTGAAACACGAAGAACATCACAGATACTCCTTGTCAAGAAACTAAGGAACAAAAAACTCAAGATCAAGTAATACATCACACATCTCTACTCACCTATGAATACTCCTAAACTGGACAAAGCCCCAACATACAATTTCTATCAAGAATCCAAATTTATCTAGAATTTAGAATAAATGTTTATGGACAACAGTATAAAAGTGCACTACAACTTGGAAAACCATAACAGTTCGGAGACAAAAAATAGGAGTGGTACCATTTCTCATTGAAAAGACTATCAACAACTAAACCTCAGCAAGACATTCTCTAATCAAAACAAAATATAATAACGCTGGCAGTTTAGCAGGTAACTATAAATAATTCTGAGAAAATAAAATGAAAATTGTTACTAAGTTGCAAAATTTTAGTTTTTTTTTTTATGTAATGTTTCCTTTTCATTACTCTGAAATCAAACTTCATGCCATTTTCCTGTCTGAAAAATCAGAACAACCATGAAAGTTATCTAAACAACTTGGCTGCATTTAACATTAACACAAACTATTTAATAGACTTTGATTATCAGGAAAATCTAACTGAATAAAGCCCCTTTTCAGTGGAGGCCCACAGATAAATGCTCACATTAAATACATTTGCATGAGCTAACCAGCTGATCAACGTGTTGCATCACGTGATGCATTAAGCTTGCTTATATATCTATCAAACATTCAGCATTATTTTAGAGTATATGTATGCATTCCCACTGTAACTTCAATACCCAGCAAATGAGGCACATACATGTTTTATCCATGCAGTTAAAATACATGTAAATTTGTCATTAAAAGGAAGTTATCAGAATTACAAATTTCACCCAGGAATCTAATGATTAAAAATGAGCCTACAATTTTAAAACAGTCTCCATGAAATGACAATTAAGAAGAGTTTATCAACAAACTTGAGTGCTTAATCAATCTGTTAGGAAACCCCTTACCCAGGTTTATCTAAATAAACAAACTACCAGTGTTATCCATTTATTACAACCAGAACCATGTGGCTGTTTGCGTACGCTTCTTTATATGAAGCGGCTAATATTTTCTTCAAAACATATATACAAAAGCAGGGTAATTTATATAAACAATAAAAATAACTAATTAATTTCTGTGCACTCAACACCATTTTTCAGGTGATGAACTTTTGGGGCTTCTTCTGGTTTAAATGTCTGAGCAAAGGTTAATCAACACTAATCATTCAGAGTGTTTCATTTCAAGCTGCTAGGTTCAGGAGAGGAAAACTATCAATGATTCATTTCACAACCATAACTAGTATCCAGACCATCTGAAACTGAAATTACTTAGGCTATTTATGTAGAAACACATATGCTGCACTATTTTTACATAGCACATTCATGAAAGATTTAACTGGGAGCAACATTTTGTGCACATTACACAAAAGTGCAGCAGTACCAAGAACGCTGTTGTTTCTAGTTCTGAAATTCTGTATTCTGCATGTTTATAATCTATTGAATAATCAAACCAAACTATATTCAAAATGTACTACACACATATGCGTGTTAGTAGCATCTTCTTTTTACTGATGTCAAAAATAATACTAGCCACAAAGAGATCACTTGATTTTAGGATGCAGTGCATCTATGGAATCAACTATGCTTGATAGTCCTATTTGACAAATACAAATAAATTCATTTTATATGCACACATACACAGAATGTAATCCATCCATGATGTCAAGGACAGTGAAGAGAAATGTGGCCTTAGCCCTTGGATGTGATGTTTAGATGTGGAACTGAATGCTCAGGTAAAGCACACTGCAGCCCTTGGAAATGTTGTCTAGATGAGGAACTGAATGCTCAGGTAAAGCACACTGCAGCCCTTGGATGTGTTGTCCAGATGAGGAACTGAATGCTCAGGTAAAGCACACTGCAGCCCTTGGATGTGTTGTCCAGATGAGGAACTGAATGCTCAGGTATAGCACACTAATGTTTTGCTATGTCCAAGTGCAGATGCTGCAGCTTTGTTTGTTCTACCTCCCTTGCACAGGTGCAGTTCCCCATCTTTGAGTGAGGTGCTGGCTATATATGGCCATGAATTTGCTTGATTACTATGGCTAGAATTGTACTGTACCAACTGCCCAGATCTCCTTTCCCACAGACTACATTATCAGCCTACTGGCAATTTGTGGTCTATGCTCTGACCTTGTTATGCAGACATTTGTTGCATTGCCTGCAAATCCTGATTGACTGGGAGGTTGAATTTGGATTTACTGGTGGTTTCTCACTAGAGACTTCTAGGAATTTTTGTATGGCTTGAACAGAAGAGAAAGTGGACAGAAATAAGCAAGCTCATACTCATATGTAGCCCTCTTTTTTAAAACAGCAAAGATACTGAAGATCATCTAGTTTTTTAAGGGTATATAAACAAACAGAATGATATATCCAACATTAATGTGGAACAATCCTTACAGGCTCTCTTAGCCATATAAACATCATCCTCATAAATAAATCTGATATTATTTTACTTTATGAAACTAATGCCATTCTACCATAAAAAATGGTGGATTAAAAAAATGCTCATAAAAAGCACCCACAGAATTTATAAATGATCACAATGTAATTATTAGTGGTCAACAAGAGGGTTTAATTTCTGGGCCTGTATCCACGCATCGGTATGGATAAGTTACTGTGCAAACTATCAGCTACTACAAAATGATGGTCTTTAAATTCATCAAATTTTGAAATTATGTGCAATCTAATTTACAATCTATTCCAGAACAGAATGAGACTATCATAACTAATAGTGAAAACAGATTCATTCAAATCCTCTCAATATATGTCTGTGTTATAAAAAATATATAAAATATGTGTTACTCTGTAAATTTAAAAATTACTCAAAACAACAAGGTTTCCATTCAACGAGGCAAAAAAAAAGTGAGATAAAAAATTGGAGAGTGATTGCATGAGTATCAAGATAAAAAAAGGACCCAATCTGGGCATAGGATCTGGAACCAGGACTAGAAAATAAGCACTGCAAAACATTTAGCAGTGGGTGAAAATAAGTAGTGTTCTGCTAAGGAAGGCCACCATAAAAAAAAAAAGAAGAAATGTCCACAACATTTGAAAATACTAACTGGCCAAGCAAAAGACCTAGTAACATCAGTGGCTCAGATGCTAATCTAAGACCCCTAATAAATCAAGTCAAAACAAAATGACACACAGACATGGCGGCCCAATTAATCCAAGAAGCTGCAGTGGAAGAAGAAGAAGAAAGGAACAAACATATTAACTTCTTAAAGCCCATAAGGATGATGCATGGGGTAGAGAAAAAGAGATCGGACAAGGTGAATAACATTAAAATAAAAAATACTAATTAATACGACTACAACTTCAGATACCTGACAATATTTACAAAGAGGCATTCAAACAAAGTGAACACTTTAAAGAAGAGAAAAATAACACAATGATGTACTGAAAAATGAGAAATTCTGTAATACAAAAAAAGAAGCAATCTGAAATTGGGATGACAAAGAAAAGTCAAAAGGGAAATCAGATGCAACCACCATCCAAGGATATTTAATAAATTCAACACTCAAAGAATAGCATGAATCAAAGCAAGATATTACTGATGAAAATGAGATGACAAAGAAAAGTCAAGAAGGAAACCCATATTTGAACACCCAAAATATATTTTTTTAAATAATAAAACATTCAAAATAATAATACAAATCAAAAAGGATTCTACTTCTAAACGCACTTCAAATTAGTCAGAATCCTAATCAACTGAAAATGAAAAAAAAGTTATGTAAAGGTGGATAAAACGGGAAAACATATCATAGAAGAAAATCTAAACCAACAAGTGAATAACTTAGGGAAAATCTGATGGTAGTAATAACAATGGATAAATACTTTAATAAATGGCAAAGGCTAAAGAAGGTGTTCATCACACAGGTCGTTTGAAGATGAATACACCAGATGCTCACAGAAAGTGGAATCATTCAGAAATATCTCAATATATAACAATGTTGAATAAAATATAATGCCCTGCAGCAAATTACACATCAATATAAAGAACCATTAGGAAAATTAAGAAAAATAAAGGAAATGAAAAGAATAAGTAGAATCCTTCAATGGAAATGCAAAATATACTAATGGGAAAAAAATTAACATAAGGAGATTATTAAAGAAGTATACAATATTAAGTGTTATAACAAACCTCTTGGATGTATTACAAGAAAAGAGGGGTACTCAAATTTTTCATAATTTGCAATGCACCACTTCCAAGAACACATTCAAAATCACTGCAAAGAGATATACTGAAAAATACAAACAAAAACGTAGAATAAGTATCTTGTAAAATAAACTGCATAGGGAAAATAGGAACAAAAACAAAAACAGTAGTATACCAAAAACAAAAGAAGGTAATATACTCTGCAAAAAATCAACTGAAAACATATTACGGAAAAAAAAGATGTAACATTACCAATAATACATTGCAATACACAGGATATAGAATGAAATAAATGTCACTGAAGTGAAAACATCCAGGTTATAGCTCAGGTATATGCAGTACTCACTTTCTTGCTAAGCACACTAACACCTTTGTACCATCATTTAGCCTTAAGTAAAAACTTAACTTTTTACATGCCTGGAACTGGAACCAGCCTGGTTAATAAAGGAAAAAATTATGCTCCTCCTTAAAAATGAACCTGTGAGTAATTGTAAGAACTACTAATTGAGAAATGACCATCCAACAACATAGACATTATACGCACGAGGCCAGCACAATTATTTAGATGAAAATTCAACTATGCAATAGAACAAGAAAAAAAGTTAAGTAAAACAAAGTCCGACTACACAGTGGATCATACTGTGTACAAACAACATATTAAAAGCTATAAAAGTGATTGAACCTTAGTCTGAAATGGACAGATTTCTGAAATGGACAGATTTAAAAAAAAATGCATGCAGTAACATTCCATTTTCCTGGATGACAGAATGTTAGCAGATGTACTGATAATCATAGCATTTGCAGTATAAATTAACTGGCAAACTACTTTAGAACCGAGCTATGAAAAACAGTAAACTACTCCTCTAAACATACAAATCCAATGGCAGATATACAAATGAGATTATTAATCAGCAACACTGCTTTGTCTTGCCCATTTCTTTTGACATGACTAATTTAACAGACTAGATTATGGAAACACTCTGAATCAAAGAAAACAAAATTGCCAAGTGGCATCCTACCTCCTTTATGTATAATTTAAAACTGCATAATTAATCTGAAAAAAGAAATGCAAATACAGACACAGTTTAACCTTTTCCAGAAGATACAAAAATATATGGCCTCAGTAAATCTGAAAAGCAGCATCTGCAGAAGGAAAACTGATGAATCAAAGTAAGTAAAACATGTGATTTAAAAGAAAAGAACATGAGGGCCATACAAATACAAAACAGAACATGAAGGACCGTACAAATACAGAAAAAGAATAATGATCAAACGTTCACCTTTAACAAAGTAGGACGATCAGGAAAGTTTCAGAAGACCGACGGTCATAATGAAACTGCTCTGACATCTAGGAATCATACTTATGTTAGAAATCATTTTGACCTTTCATTTACATCATACAGTACAGATGTGCTCAACTGGTCGTATATGTGGAGAGTCGATCAGACAAAAAAAAAAAAAAACACGAAATCTACCTCATGTCAATAATTTATTTTCTATTTGGTCTCTGTGAAGGCCCAAGTGGCATAAAACCCCCTATTTCAGCAATGACCCGGACAGAAAAGGTCCAAAGAACAGTAGCAAATTATTGATGTATATAACAAACATTTTATATAGGATAAATAGGAAAAGGAGTACATATGATACACTTAATAGGAACAATACTTCATAATATCACAATTAAAGCAGAGATATCCTACATTCAAATGAAGGAAAAGATGAAAAGGAGAAAGGGGGTATGAAGAGGAGTAAGGAGGTTAGCAAAGCTAAGTTATACAAAAGAGACAGAAAAAAAAGTAGAAAGGAGTCATGTGGGTATATATATTCAAAAATTCAGCAGCAGCATATGCTAGATCTGCAGGCATTGTAGAGATATTACTAGAAAAATATGAATGACTGAAAGATATCAGCATTGTAAATAAGGGTCCATCCTGGATTCGTAGAGCAAGAACAAAGGTATGTCTCTTTAAGTTACTATTTTAGATCATTTTTAAATATATGTGAACTAGGTTGTTGTCTGATGCACATTGGAAATGAATTCTAAAGTTTGGAAACAAAGCATCACCAGCTGCATTATAGGATGGGTTATTGAGACAAGGCATTTATCTACAGAGTACATCTACTTGGACTGTGCCACTCCAGCAAATGCTTAAATGAAAGTACAAGTTGGGAGCTGTTTTAAGGTAAGAAAAGGTAAGAGAATTGCATAGTGTCTTCCAGTTGATAAGCTTCAGGGAAGTTTTGTTAGATGAAATAGTTTCAAATTTGGTGACTTTGTTATAGCATTAATCTTCTTCTTCTTCTTTCGGCTACTCCCGTTAGGGGTCGCCACAACAGATCAACTGTTTCCCATTTCTTCCTGTCCTCTGCATCTTGCTCTGTCACACCAACCACCTGCATGTCCTCTCTCACATCCATAAACCTTATCTTAGGCTTCCTCTTTTCCTGTTACCTGGCAGCTTCATCATTAGCATCTTTTTCCCAATATACTCAGCATCCATCATACTCAGCATCCATCTTCAGCACATTTCCAAACCAACGTAATCTTGCCTCTCTGGCTTTGTCTCTAAACCTTCGAACCTGGGCTGACCCTCTAATATACTTATTCCTAATCCTGTCCATCCTCGTCACACCCAGTGCAAATCTGAACATCTTCAACTCTGCAACGTCAAGCTCCAATTCCTGCCTTTTTGTCAATGCCACTGTCTCCAATCCATATAACATAGCTGGTCTCACTACCCTCTTGCAGACCTTCCCTTTCACTGTTACTGGTACTAGTCTGTCACAAATCACTCCTAACACTCTTCTCCACCCACTTCATCCTGCTTGTACTCTCTTCTTCACCTCTCTTCCACACTCACCGTTACTCTGAACTATTGACCCCAAGTATTTAAACTCATTCACCTTCGCCAACTCTTCTCCCTGCATCCTCACCATTCCTCTATCCTCCCTCTCATTCACACACATATATTCTGTCTTAGTCCTGCTGACCTTCATTCTTCTTCTCTCTAGAGCATATCTCCACCTCTCTAGGGTCTCCTCCACATCTTCCCTACTCTCACTACAGTTCACAATGTCATCTGCAAAGCTCATAGTCCACAGGGACTCCTGTCTGATCTCGTCTGTCAACCTGTCCATCACCATTGCAAATAAGAAAGGGCTCAGGGCTGATCCTTGATGTAATCCAAACTCCACCTTAAACGCATCTGTCACTCCCACCGCAGACCTCGCCGCTGTCACACTACCCTCTTACATACTTCTCTGACACTCCCGACTTCCTCATACAATACCACAACTCCTCTCTATGCACCCTGTCATATGCTTTCTCTAAATCCACAAAGCAACTCCTTCTGACCTTCTCTGTACTTCTCCATCAACACTCTCAGAGCAAACATCGCATCTGTAGTGCTCCTTCCTGGCATGAAACCATACTGCTGATCACTAATCATCACCTCCCATCTTAACCTAGCTTCCACTACTCTTTCCCATAACTTCATGCTGTGACTGATCAATTTAATCCCTCTGTAGTTACTACAGCTCTGCACATCACCCTTATTCTTAAAATCGGTACCAAAACACTTTTTCTCCATTCCTCAGGCATCTTCGCACTTTCCAAGATTTCATTAAACAATATAGTTAAAAACTCCACTGCCATTTCACCTAAACACCTCCATGCTTCCACAGGTATGTCATCTGGACCAACAGCCCTTCCATTCTTCATCCTCTTCATAGCTATCCTTACTTCCTCCTTGGTAATCCACTGCACTTCATGATTCACTATCCGCACATCATCCAACCTTCTCTCCCTCTCATTCTCTTCATTCATCACCCCCTCAAAGTACTCTTTCCATCTGCTCAACACACTCTCCTCACTTGTGAGTACATTTTCCTCATCATCCTTTATCACCCTAACCTGCTGCACATCTTTCCTAGCTTGGTCCCTCTGTCTAGCCAATCGGTACAGGTCCTTTTCTCCCTTCTTAGTGTCCAACCTTTCATACAACTCTTCATACGCCTTATCCTTAGCCTTTGCCACCTCTCTCTTTGCCATGCACCTCATCTCCTTATACTCTTGTCTACTTTCTTCATCTCTCTGACAATCCAACTTCTTCTTCGCCAACCTCTTTCTCTGTATACTCTCCTGTACTTCTTCATTCCACCACCAGGTCTCCTTGTCCTCCTTCCTCTTTCCAGATGTCACACCAAGCACCTTTCTAGCCATCTCTCTTACTAGCTCTGCTGTAGTTACCCAGCTATTCGGTAACTTTTTACTGCCACCCAGTGCCTGTCTTAACTGTTCCCTGAACCTGAACTCCACCTCACAATTACCCTTTTTCAATTTCCACCATTTGATCCTTGGTGCTGCCCTCACACTCATCCTCCTCTTCTTGATCACCAATGTCATCCTACAAACCACCATCCCATGCTGCCTAACTATACTTTCCCCTGCCACCACTTTACAGTCTCCAATCTCCTTCTGACTGGCCCTTCTACATAAGATACAATCCACCTGTGTGCATCTTCCTCCACTCTTGTATGTCACCCTATGCTCCTCCCTCTTGTTAAAATACATATTCACCACAGCGATGTCCATCCTTTTCGCAAAATCCACCACCATCTGACCTTCTGCATTCCTTTGCTTAACACCATACCTACCCATCACTTCCTCATCCCCTCTGTTCCCTTCACCAACATGCCCAATGAAATCTGCTCCAATCACCAGTCTCTCACCCTTCGGTACAGTCACCACGACTTCATCCAACTCACTCCAGAATTTTTCTTCCTCATCCATCACACACCCAACTTGTGGAGCATATGCACTAACAACATTCATCATTACAGCATCAGTTTCCAGCGTCATAAACATCACTCTAATCGACACTCTCTTCACCTCCAAAACACTCTTAGCATACTGTTCCTTCAGGATAACCCCTACACCATTTCTCCTCCCATCCACACCATGATAAAACAATTTGAACCCACCTCCGATACACCTAGCCTTGCTCCCCTTCCATCTGGTCTCTTGCACACACAATATACCAACCTTCCTTTGGTCCATCATATCAGCTAGCTCTCTCCCTATACCAGTCGTACTGCCAACATTCAAAGTTCCGACCATCACTATCACAGTCCTAGCCTTTACCGTCCTTCGGGCATGCCTTCCCCCTCCTCTCCTCCTTCGGCCAACATTACTCTAATTTAATTAATAGTGAGGCTTGTAAGTTAGTGAGAAATTTAGTGGCATAAAATTAATGTTGGCAGTAAGTAAATAGAAGCAGTGATTTTCCTAGTGATGTTGGTTTTGACTCTACAGAGCTTATTAATTTTTGATGTGTTTTCTTACTAGCATTTTGACAATGAAAGCAAAATTTTAATTTATCATTTATGATGACTCCATGAAATTTAGTACTGATTACTATCTCTGTTTTAATATTGTTCATTGATGAGACAGAGAAAAAGCTTTTATTTTCAGAGTAGTGTTTATGTGTAAACAATATTAGTTTTTTTTTTGGGGGGGGGTAGAAATAGCAGAATGATTGTGAACCAGGCTTCTTTAGAAGAAAATGAATCTTGGGTTATTTTTTGAAGGTCGATCAGATTTGAAGCTGGACACATCAGGGTGGAAATCAGCATACTAGATTATTGAAGACCATTCAGGATTATGATATTAAGTGTCGTGCAAGTTAGTATAAAATTGTTTCCTGTCATTTCTAATTAGATATTCTATGTAGTTATGAAGATCCCTGTAATGCTGATAAATTTGTTGATTTTTAGTTGTCAAAAATGATATCCAAAGCTTATATATTTCTTTCATTTTTTTGCTTTATTGTTAGAGTAACCCGAGGGATAGTTCTATCTGTTCCTCTTGTTTTACGTAGTGGAGTTTGTTCATTGAGTATACGGAGAAAAATATTATTAAACTTCTTAGTGGCTTCATCAAGTGAGAGATGTATTATGAATTAAAAAAGTGTCTTTATTAAAGTTGGATGAATTATGTTAGTTTATTTAAACTAATATCACCAAAACCTGAGTTTATTTACAGGACTGAGTGAAAGTACTAAACCACAAAGAAAGAAAACACAAGGATGGCATCCATCCTAAGGATGACATTCATTCTCAGATAAGTTTCAGAATACAAAAGAGGAAGAGGATAAAATAAAGCTAAAGTGGGTAAGAAACATGAAACAACAGTGAAAAAATAAATAAAAGAATGCTTAAAAATCAGAAGAAAGCAAACAGGCATGTCAGTGTAATGCACTTCTGAAACAACGTAATTTGATGCAAGAGAAGATAGATAAATGGTTAAAAATAGAAGACCTTAAACTGAAAGATGAAAGGCCAGGTATGGCAGCTCAAAACAGTATTCTGTGTATGCAATAGCTCATAAAGATGTCTACAGAAAATGGGAGATGCAAAACCTTGACTGGTTCACACTTGTCACACACTTGTAGGTTCACGCTTGTCACACACGTATAACCAAAGTTCTGTACACTGAAAGACAGTAATACAGCAATGCTGATACACAAGAAAACTGCACATATATTGCATTAAGCAAATAGCTGAGAAACACTGGAAACAAACCATAATGACAGAGTGATAATGGAAATTATGAAAATATGTAAATTACCCATCACCAATAAGATAGCTAGATACTGCAATCAAAGAAACAAAGACAAAGACAGCATTGCTCATCAAAACAATGGCTCTTAGTGGCTACACTGTCTCATATACAAAAGCACATAAAATCATAAATAATATCAGAGTATGCAAGCAGAAGCTACAGTGATGTGGAACACAGACAGACAGACATCTTGGAAGTACACGTGCTTATAAACCCATAATTTTCAAGCACTGTTAAATATGCTGCCTAAACGGGTAATGGTATTCATTCTAAAATGGAGCAACCTTGAGATTTTTGCAGATGCTGAGGGAAACACTTTACCTGACACTAAAGACTGAAGCAGTATTGATTTCATGAATATTTATAAGCCCTGACTTTGGAATGGGGTTCATTCAAGGGCATAATTATATTCAAAACATACACTATACATGCTGTGGGGGATCAGCAGCACATAATCCCAGTTCTCACCCAGACTGGAAATTATATACCCCAGTACAAGCATATCCATCCATCTTCAGACATTGACAGCATGAAACTACCTTTTCCAACCTATATATTCTCCATTACAATTTGTGCTCATGTCACAAAAGAATGACCTCCACAATACCCTCCTATAGATTCTGCCTTCATGAAACTGATGGTCAGCAATATCTAACCTAATGGCACTGTATGATCCAATGTCACTGAATGTGAAGGATGCAATATCAGGTCAATGTCATAACTAATCTAATACAACAGATAGAGAAAATACATTTGCTGTTTGACTGTGTAGCTCATAGTAGTTATCCTTATTGTCTAAAGCAAAAATAGGCTGTTGGAAAGTGGCAGTGGATAGACTAATAATAAATGACAATATTAACTTATACTCTGGTTTCAAACTATAGACAGCCTTTTTAAGTTTAGTTACTGAATCTCATCAATATTTTGCTACTTAATAAAATTGGAAATCACGTTTTGAAGTCAGCAGGGTGGCATTTTTGAGTAAGTGGCATTTCCTTGAAGGTTTACTTTCCATGACACATTATCAAGTCAAATGGATAACACACTGATGCTTGCATTCTGAATAGTGTATCCACTGCAAAATTGTTCCATTTTATTTTTAAGTCAATACCAAAGGAAGAAACAAGACAGTGTTTCACCTCATTGACACTGCCTTCAGATAATATGCACCACTTGTGATCGTTCTCCCAAAAAATATATGTACTGATGATATGTTGTCATCACACAAAGGAAACTGTGCTGGAAATTAGATGTGGTGTAAACTGACATCCAGTAAACTACATTGTTTACGATACTGTGGACACTGATTGCAGAAAAAGATTTGTCAAAATTACTCTAATCAACTGTAAGTTAACCATAACTGGCATAATTGTTTTCAGTTCTGACACTCAACCCAAAAGTAAAATGCAAGTTACAATGAAGTATGCAACCTACCCTGCATAACACCCTCTGTTTTAATATACCAGATCTGAAATTGTACAACCACAAAAATATTAGGAAATCCTCATTAAGCAAAAAAAAAAAAAAAAAAAAAAAAAAAAAAAAAAAATAAAAAAGAGTTTACTAAACCTTTTTTTTCCATTGGAGCTTGGTAACCCCAGACTTGAGATCATTCATTTTAACAATTATGTTTCATTTTAATGCCTTCTTCAAACTGGAGAAACTTGAATAATATTATCTAATCCTTCAGCTAATGGCCATATTCAGTTCAGCTCTGTCCATGAACAACAACACAACCTGCCACTATTTGAAACACAAAACATGGTCTACTTGTCTATGAATTTAACATTTGAGGGCTTGTCATTCTGACAAATTTTCACAGAATCACAGCAAATAAAAATTAATAGAAACTAATGTGAAAGTAGTACATATCTCAGTTTACTGAATCAACTATTTAAAATCTCAGGCCATAATGTGGTATTTAACTTGCACTACGTTTGTTTCAAGGCCCGTGTCATAGCTAAAATGGTATCTTGGTCAAGAAATATAGAAAAAATGCCTCAAAATGTTTTTATGATCAGTAACTGTTCCTTCATGTAGATGATTTTGACAGTTAGTAAATTATCGCACCCAACATTGTAGCTAACAAACATCTGTGGCTGGCCTCAGGAATGTCCTCCAGTGGACTTTCAAGATGGATGCACACTGTTCAAACAGGTTGATTAGAGCTCATTTTTTATGTCTTATAACTTCATCATTACCAATAATGCCTTGTGGTTCAGTTTCCAATGTTTTTAGCTACCTGTATATTGTAGTGTTTGCACAATCTTAATGTTACAGTCTTGCCACATTACTGTGCCTTTTAGTATACAGACCCTTAACCATGAGTGTGTCTCAATGAGAATGGGCCGAACATATTTTTCCATTTCTGCTTTACAGAACCTTCATTTTTCCACTTCTCTCACTTTTTCTATAGACTTTGAAAACCAGTGATTACATAGCCCATTAACCTTGGTCACTGTTATTAACCTTTAAACTTTTGTGTTAAATTCACCTCTCCTTAACCATTCCTGGGTCACATCATAGTCAATATGTGGTTGTTGCAGACATTCTCTATAACTACCACTACAGTGTGGGATTTCCAACTGTCTTTTCTTTTCATCTGACACACTTCTTTTCTGTATATTCTGCCTTTTGTTTTTTTGGCACTTTCACTTGCTGAATGATTTCCATCTACTTCTGCTTTGACCTCCATTCACACTCCTTTCAAAAATGAGTCTGCTAAACTAAGCAAAGATGTAGAAAGTACAGAAAATCAAACAGAAAATGAGAAGGAAAAAAAACTGACGGAGAAGAATATTATAGCCATTTAGCAAAAAGCAGTTCAAGTCTCAGCTTTGGTACAGGGGATGGCTTCCAGTAACTTAGTGGAATGATAAATCAAATACATGCAGAGGTGTTTAAAATAAGTGAAGCATTGCAGTAATATATGCAGTCAAATAACAAAGGGCTGAAAAAAAAAAACAAAGAAGCTTTAATTAGCTATTCAGGTAAGCTGATAAAACTGCAATAATCTGTGGCTGAAATGAGGGAAAAGCTAGCCATGCATGAGGCTTCTCAAAAAGACAGGTTTCCAAAATAGCAGTTAGAAGACAGAGCATACAGAGAAAACCTAAGATTTTCTAATGTACCAGAAAAACTGGAAGGAGCAAACTGCATTAATTTTATAAAAGAACAAATAAGCAACTTAACTGGCGTTTCCCAGCAGAATTACCTAATTAAGAGGGTACATTATGTGTACTTCCTAAACCAGGCTAAGAAAGCAGCCAAAAACAATATTAGAAAAGATAAAATCACACGAGCAGAAAGAGTTGCTCCTGACAAAATTGTAGCAGAAAGGAAAAGGATTAAAATTGGGGACACAGTGTTTGTGGAAAATGACTAATGACTGTACAACATGTAGAAAGAAACTTTAACCCCGCTATCGGGAAGACTGAGATGCAAATGTGAGAGTCAAGCTGCTATATCCACCTAGCTTTAGAATATTTTTTTTCCAGGAAGATCAAAGACATGTTTGAATGCAGAACAGGCTACGGAGGAAATAAAACAGTTTAACCAACAAAAAGTGAGCCAGTAAGCAAAAGGGGACTCTGTTTTTCATACTTTTGATGAGTATAAGAAATCCACCAGAGAGACGTTGCCAGTGAAACATTTTCCACTGTGCCACAGGAAATTCTTTTAACAATACAAAAAACACAGGAGCTGACTAGAAGAATGAAGAAAACTTGAACCATAGACTGGTGTTGAAAGATAGAGATGGTCAGGAAAAAGGCCAGGAACATTGTGAAATTAGTGAATAAATGGGAGACTGTAAAGCATCAGTCCCATTAGATACAGGATTAGACATGTGAACTATGACTTTGCAAGAAGAACTGGCTGAGAGACTGGAATTTGTTTACCTTTCTTTATGTAAATAACATTTAGAAGGACAAATAATGAGCTGAAGAAGTAACTAAGCAAAATCATTTTTGTTCTTATTAATATTTGTATAAAAAGTTCATGATATAAACTGCCATGTTACATTGTAAAGCAGATTTTTTAAAGGATAGAGTCAGGGATATTTTAAGTGTCAAGTTATTGCAGTCTTATGTGACTGATGTATACACTAAAGATACTGAAGCAATTTTTTTTTTCTTAATAGCAATGAATCCAGGATTTACACTACAATGAGTTTGGAAAGGCTAAAAGGAAGATAGTTTAAGTTAATATAATGTTGTCATCCTGGGCTGCTGGCTTCAAGGATGTAAAATGTGTACTAATCATATTATATGCAGACTTAAGGTAATATCACCCTCTGTTTTACAGCGGTGAACATCTAGATTAATGTCTTTGGTTTAACCTACAGATAAATAAGACACAGTGATGAAAGTCAAGGAAAGTGGTAGTTTTCTTGCATTTGCAATGGCATTAGCTATTGTTTTTCTGTTAGCAAATGCTATTAGTAAGAGACAATAAGTCTTCAGGTGCAAGCAATTAGGTTCACAGGTAAGTACTTCATAATCAGTTTGTAGACCATTACAAGCCTAGCCAAAACCCCTATTCAAAAGTTCCCTCTAGCTTTAAGAAGAGCAAGACAAGACAGACCACTGATGAATTTCAAGCTACCCATCCAGTTGCCTATGTTTACCTGAAGGTGGCAAGGGTGCTACTCTGCTTGATGTGTAGTGGAAGTTTGTTCCAGAGTCGAGGGATATCTCGGGATAGGAAGTTTGTTCCAGAGTCGAGAGATACCGTGGGATAAGAATCTATCATGCTGTTTCTTATTTGTCTGCTGATGAAGGTTTACTTCCTTTACAATACCATTAGTGCTGCAACAGAACAGGAGATCAGAGTTGGATTTTTCATGGTTCAATAGGCTAGACACAAATCTCCATGGAAGAGTCTGTAAGAGAGAGACTGACAGGGCTGCCAGTCTCTCCTGATAACCAAGATTTGTGAGGCCACCTACCTTTTCGGTTATGAATATCTGAGGTATCTCAAGTTGTATGACATGTTTAGAAAAATGCATGCTAAAAAGTGAATTGCGTTCAATAATTGGCTTAATAAGATATGATTAAAGGGGAATTTAGACTTCTTTGCATCTAGCAGATATGCCTTTGCAAATGAGATGAGCCAGATAAAAGGTTTTCCAAACAACTGCAGACACATGATGGTCAAATGATAAGGAATTCTCAACAAGAGTATCTAAATCCCTTACAGCAGTGTCTGATTGGAGGGGTGCATCACCTATATGGTAAGAGAAACTAAGTTGTCTACCAAAATGAACTATGCTACATTTTTTTACCTTTAACTTAAGAACATTGTCCTTGCATCAATTCTTAACATTGTCTAACCTATGCCGGAGCAGTTTATGAGTGAGTTGACACTGAATAACATCCAATTTACAGTTGTCTACAAACTTAGTTAACCAAAGGCCAAGAGTACTGGTCTAAAGTTCTGAGAAACAGATGACAAATAGAAGAGGGTCCAAGTACACCACAGCTAATCCAAAAATTCCTCACCAGTATGGCAAGTGTCGAGGCCCAAGAAATCAAAAGCAAATCCAAAATATAGGGCCAGCACCAAAATGAAGTTGCCAAACATGCATTTATTAAACAAACATATACAAAATACTAAGGGCGTAAACCACCCCTAGTAATGCACAAAAGTACTCCAAGAATAGCAAACCGGTTTCGACTATACTAGCCTTCTCCAGTGCCCAAACAAAATAATGAAAAAGAAGTAACAACAAGGCAAGGCAGCAGTATTTAAAGCATCTTAATTAAAAAACAATCAAGTCATAATTTGCTTAATAGATTCATATTAAAGGCATTTTAAAAATGCTCATTCAAACCAGGGCTAAAAAGCCCACCCAGTTTAATTATCCATTTAATTTCTTTACTGTTTAACATTGAGTGCCAACAACTTTCCAGGGACCTATCCCCCTTGATTTTATCAGTAACAATAAAATAAAAGGAGGCAGAAGGGTGCTTAAGTGTATGTTTATATAATGCATTTGTAAGTTTCCAAGTCCTTACATCACTCATGTTCCGAAATCCTAAACTGTAACGGTCTGGATGTCTGACCCACATAAAAAGCTGAACATGGACAGGAGGCAGGGTATATAACCCAATCTGAGCCACAATTGGCCAGAAACCTTATATCAAATACCCTATTTGTGTTTGGGCTAGTGTGTTTCGGAATGATGTTCATAAAAGCTCTAGTGTTACATCCATATGTGGTGACCATCCTTAAAATATCCTGGTTCCTTGATGTTTTATCCTTATTCTTATACTGTAGGAGATCTTCTCTGACTTGTTGCTGATGCCCAGCTGCTAGCTATGGCAATATTGCCCAATGTATACCCCCTGTTGCGAAATCTGTTAGCCAGGTCCATCTTATATTTATGGAAGGTGTTATTATCCGAGCAAATATGTCTAACTCTAAGAAACTGAGACTTGGGAATGTTGTGTATCACATGTGGTGGGTGGAGGCTGCTGGCAGGGAGGAAGGAATTATACTGGGATGTTTCCTATATATTTGTGTACTAAGAGTGTTATCCTTGTTTCTTGTAATGGTCACATCCAAAAAGGTGATCTCATCAAGATCGAAATTTACCTTAAACTCAATTCCTCCTTTGTTTTAAATAAGATATTCAACAAACTCCAAAAGATAAGCCACATCCGCCCTCCATACCAACCAACAATCATCTGGGTATCATCTCCAAATATCCATTTCCCCCAAGTAGATGTTATGATTGGGATTATATAGCAGTTCAGTCTCCAGACAGGCCATGAATAGATCTGCATAAATGAGGGCAAAAGATGCCCTCATTGCTGTACCCTGTGACTGCCAATAACATTGTCCATGAAAATAAAATACATTTTTATAAGGACATGTTCAGTCATACATACCAAAAGAGTATTAAAACCTGGTGGATATAGGGCACTTTTGTCCAACCAAAATTGCAAGGCAATTAGCCCCACCCAATGTGGAATATCGGTATATAAGGCAGTCACATCTAATGTACAAAGTAGTCAATCTGGTTCCAACTGGGTATTGGAGACGATACCTAGAAATTACGTGGTATCCTGGATACGTGCTCTAACACATCCCAAGACAGGCTTTAAATAAAAAGTGAGAAATTCAGATAAAGGCTCGGTTAAACTACCACTCCCCAAGACAATTGGTCTCCCTGGCAGACACCGGGGATCCTTATGTATCTTCGGTAAAAAGTAGATATACTGTGGCCTAGGATCCTTGACCGTGAGATGATAAACATCCGATTGTGTAATGATGTCCTCCTGTTGTGCTTGTGATAAAAACCTGTCAATCTCAACCTTAAATTTCTTAGTCGGGTCTAGGGGCATGGGCATGTAATGCCTGGCATCACCAAGCTGTCTCTGTGCCTCTTGATAATAGCTGTCCCAGTTTATCACCATTACCGCCCCACCTTTATCGGCTGATAATATTACCAGGTTTTTAGTATTTTTTAACTCTTCCAAAGCTGCTTGTTCAGTCTTTGAGAGATTGCAATGGAAAATATCATATTCATTAAAATTGTAATGTAGATCTTTGAGGATGGAAGATTGGAATAGAGACACCTGATTGGACATCGGAGGCATATATCTAGACTGTTGAAATTTAAAAGAGCTGACCTCATAACCTCCAGATTCAGAATCAAAATGTATTTTAAGGTTAATAAGTCTACAAAAAGCTACAACATCAGATGCAAATGAGTCCTCAGTCACAAAAAATCCAGGGACATAGTTTAACCCTTTATTAAAGTACAGAAATCTGAGCCTGAGATAGCACCACAGAAGAAATGTTATGTACGTTATTAAATTCACTCAACATTTGGTCATCACCTTGAAGATCTCTTCCAAAGTACAAAAAAAAAAAAAAAAACAAAAACAAACTCATTAAAAACAAAAAAGGCAGGCACTGGATTTTCAAGTATAAAAAGTTAGCGCTTTCATCAAGTTTTATTCCACTTAACTTGTGGTTTTTGTGAAACCTGAATTAGCCGATTTGCTAGCTAGGGGCCTCACATTCATGCCAACACAGAAAATAGATGTATGTAGGACAATTATTGATTTAAAAATGTACACTCGTAAGCTAAATCTTAGTTTACTTTTTGATGGTCCTTTTAATATGCCAGGTAAATTTACGGTACCAAGCACATTCAATCCCCCCCTGCATCCAGTTATAGAAGTATTTGAAAAAATATGTGAAATGGACTTGAGGAATTTAGGGTTATTTGGTAAGACCTCGGTGAAATCTAACATAACCCAGGATGAGTGGGATTTGTTAGAAGAGGTAAGAAACGGGGGTGTTCGAGTGATGAAAGCAGACAAGGGGGGTGCTTTGGTCTTTTTTGATGTATTTGACTATAATGACAGGATGAATAGGATGCTAGCTACAGACACCTATAAACAGGTGTCTTTGAATAAGGTCAATCAGGCCTATAGGTGCATTAAAATATATGTTAATGATTTATTCATCGAGAATCGTATTGACTTAGCGACTTGTAACTATTTTACTATGTCAGCCGCAAAAATCCCAGTAATATTCGGGACATCCAAAATCCATAAAGATCTGGATAACCCCCCACTGCGTCCTATTGTGGACGGGCAGAATTCTGTAACATATCCCCTAGCCAGATTTCCAGATGGGATATTGAAGAAATATATTGAAAAGGAACCATATATTTGTAAGGATTCCTGGACATTTCTTGAAAACATTAACAGGCTTGATTACCAAGCATATTCCCACTTCGTCACCGTGGATGTGAAGGATCTATACAAGGTTATTCCTCGCGAAGTGGGAATCGAATGGGTCAGCCTGTTGTTGCTCAAGAGAGGAGCACTGCGGTCTGAAATTGCTTTAATACAAGAACTATTGGACATTATTTATCTAATAACTACTTTTTATTCAATGGGGTCCATTACCTACAAACCAGTGGCGTTGCTATGGGTTCACCAGTTGGAGCCAGTTTAGCTAATCTGGTAATGGCGTACTGGGAGGACACATATATCCATAGTGATGTTAACACCTATAGGGGGCAGATTTTTTACTTTACTAGATACACGGACAACACATTTATAATATTTGAAGGAAATCAGGTTGTGTTTGATGAATTTGTGAAGTATTGCAATAATTCCACCTCTTTTCTTTCTTTCACGTATGCATTTGATAATGATGCGATACCATTTTTGGATGGGAAACTGAGTAAGGATAGGTTTAAAGCATGTTACAGAGCAAAAATCCAGCATAAGGATACATACTCTAATTCACTACTACACTATAGTAATGCACATCCGAAACACCAAAAAAAGAGGGGTGATAAAGGG
This sequence comes from Protopterus annectens, assembly GCF_019279795.1. NCBI lineage: Eukaryota > Metazoa > Chordata > Ceratodontiformes > Protopteridae > Protopterus > Protopterus annectens. The sequence goes on along the minus strand of NC_056725.1, from coordinate 389,303,972 downwards.
CCAAATGGTCAGGGCTGCACGTATGTGGACTTTTGAAACTGATTTTTTAGCTGAGTGTGATTTATTGGTGCAGATGTTTCCAAAGAGGGGGTACCCTAATGGCTTGCTTTGTGAATTGGCCCATGAGGTTATTAATAAGAGGGCCACAGGGAATTTCAAAGCAATTCTCAGTTTTTTGGATGGGGGGTAATAACCAGAATAGGGGACAAGGTCAAAATTTTAAAGAAAAGATTAACGAAGTAGGTAATTACCCTCACTCATTTATTACCACCGTTTGTCCAAATTTCTGGCTTATCAAACACCTGCTAAGGATGAATTGGGAAATAATAAACACAAATGAGTGGTTGGAAAAGTTAGGGTCTCCCCCACAGATAGTTTTTAGGAGAGCCAAAAACTTCAAGAGTCAACCTGAAACTAAGCCAGTTATTTCAGCTAGGGTGCCCGAAATGTACAAGTGTGAAGCTTGTGCATACTGTAAGTATATGTGCATGGGCAACAAGTATAAAATAATGGGTGTTGACTATTCCAACAGGGCAAGATTGAATTGCAACTCTACTACGGTAGTTTATGTAGCCCAGTGCCAGTCTTGCAGTGGTTATTATACAGGCAAAGCCGAGCGTAAATTGAGAGAGAGGGTATATGAACACTTTATAACATCCAAAACGGGAAAATAGAAAATGCCTTAGCTAAGCATGTGAAGGATAATCCAGGACATTTCTTTTTTTAATCAAATTGAATATGATGGGGGGGGGGTCCCTTAAGTGTAGAATTGGAGGTGCGGGAATTATATTGGCAGATAAGAACTAGGGCATACATAAAACCAGGTTTGAATGATGTGTGCTCTATATCCAGTGTGTTAAAGATGAAAAGTTTACAAAGATGATTATTTGTTACTTTGCATTTACACCATCCCCCCCCCCCACACACACACACACACACACACACACACACACACACACACTTTTTATCCCTCTCCTTTTTCTTACCTTGTGGTGCCTTGTTTCCATTGAAAATGATCATGCTTCAATGTAAAAATGATTTATGAATTCTTACTTAGGTAGTCCAGTGAATTTACATTTAGGATGTATGCTTTAAGTGTTAATAAGTTTTTAAAGATATAAGTGGCACTATATTTAATGTTAAATAGACGTGTATGTTTTTAAGAATTAATGGATGAGTATGCCATGTGACTTTTAGGTTTGGTATTTAAATCAATATGTCTTGCTTCACCTTTGTCTGAAAAAGTTAAGTAGAATAAAACTTGATGAAAGCAGTAACTTTTTTGAACTTGAAAATCCAGTGTCTGCCTTTTTTGTTTGTTTTTGATCTCTTCCAAAAAGTGTTTGGAGTGCCTATGTTTCCTCCCCCCTCTTCTAGACCTAACCCTAAAGGGTGACCAGTGCTACGTCTTTTGGATGTTGGTAACTGCAGGAGGGGGTTGCCATCCACATCAGTGGTGGCGGAAGAATCTTCCCCATAAGTGAAACTGACAGTATTTCGTGTTTTCTTAAGGATAGATTTGGGTCTCTTGTGCTTATCAGGCAATGATTTGTTCTGGTTCCTCCCCACAAGGGGGCTGTTGTATGGCATAAAGGGCTGGCCTTTCTGATAATCACCTAGATCTCATTGGAATTTTTTCATTTTTCTATTCTTAAATTGTTGTCCAAGAGATAATAAATCAGGGCTCAATTCATCCAAACCCTTCCCTGTAGCTAGGTAAGGATTCAAAATTTTTAATTTGCAAGCAAAGATCTTCCACTACCTTAATCCCATTATCCACTGTCTGTTCATAATACCCTGTTAGGGCATCCACAAACCCCAAAGATGTATTCTGTTGAAATTTGTACCATTCTTCCAATAATATGTAATCGGCCTGATAAACCAAAGGTTGTAACCTTACTCTTAAACCCCTGGAGCTAATACCTTTGGTCCAGTAGGCTTTGTATAGTTTTAGATGCCACACGTTGCTTCTAAGCCCTTTCATCTGTTTGGTTAGTTTTTGAAAAGCCAACTTAAATTGGGTAGAAGGGTCATGTATATTAGGTTCAGAGATTCCTGAAATAGTGTCACCTAAACCAAATACTTGTAAATTGTCCTTGTCAGATGATAAACCTCTAACAATGCTTGTCAAATCCATATTGAACTAGAAATGTCAATCCCAAAATGATTAGCAATAATAAGCTGAAAGATTATAGCACATGAATGGACATCGGTTTAGACTGGCTGAGAATATATGGTTATAAACCACAACTATTAAACCTGAAAGTGTATGAAAAAAATATATATATAGCCAGGGCAAAGAAAGAAAAACAAAGAATCTAAATCACACTATCAAAGCACCAATGATGCCAACCAAGTCAAAAAATTGGTTATTAACTCATGATGGAAATAAAGTCAACCAATACAATATAGTAACTAGAGATGTTAAGTTCTCCCGAACAAATGCTAATGGTCATGAATGTATTCCAATAATCACAAAACCATGTATTCAAGCTAGAAGAAAGGGAATAATAATAGTATTTGCGGGAAATCGAATATACAAGCAAATCAAACCATATATTAACACAAAACTACGTTCTCTAGTTAATTATAACAACATAATGCCAGGGAGCAATAATAGTCTTTGTGTATAAAATGTTAACAGTAGTAATTGTAAATGCTTGTTTAGAACACCTAATCCACACAACACTACGTTCCCCTATTTTTATACCTGCTCAAAAGTTTTACAACATATATTAATAAACCATAAACATCATATTGGGAGGAACATACATGCCAAGTAAACTGACTGAAATGGAAACAGGTGTGAAAGGAATACTTAGTAAAAAATATAGCTTAACTAGCCCTGTATAACCATGTTGTTGCTCCATCAAAGTATAATAACAACAACCAGAGTAAATACGATGCCAGTCATATGCATAAATCAAACCAACCCCTTTAAGCTTCCAAAAAGCATAAACCAATTAGATGGCAATACGAAAACCATCCTAAATAGTAACCATAAGGGATAACATGACATCTACATAATAATAATTCAAGAACAAACCAAAAATATATACTTATACTTCAATTTGTTAACCAAAATATATACAAACCCATACCTGAAAAAAAACGCAAAATGTCCACAAATTGTCCATATAATTAGAAAACAGAGCACTGGAAAATAAAGTTATATATCTATGTCGGAAGTGTCATAAAAACTTCAATGGGAAAATATCTATCTTGATAGTTCACAATACCTCGACCGTATAGCTGTAAAAAAATATCACGCAGTTAACCAAAAGAATCAGTTAAGGCCCAAATTGAAAATGACAAGAACAATGTCAGATAACGGTTGGTAGTTACCACACCTGAATAAAAGTCTGGGCCCAAAAGCCGTTCCCCAACCAAGTAAATGCAAGCCCAAAGTCACCTTAACGATTTAGGTTATATCCAGACATCCGTTTAAGTCAAAAAACAATGGGTGAAAATCCTGTGTTAATCCCAATGGAGATACGAAATAGAGACGTTAACTGGGTCCAGGAGCTCACATGTGACTGCAAAATGGTTCACCGTCGTATATTCCAAAAAGTGGTTGAAAGCAAATAATATTCAAAGTTTTGCAAAATCAGCTAGACATATGACCGGACAGTGGAGATCACATAAATCTGATGATCCCCACAGAAGAATAAACATCCAGCTCTGCCCTGATGTGCGGCAACCCAATAAAATGCCAACAGCGAGAACACCAAATGTAGCACAAAGTCAATCCAAAAACTCCTCACCAGTACGGCAAGTGGAGAGGCCCAAGAAATCAAAACAAATCCAAAATATAGGGCCAGCACCAAAAATGAAGTTGCCAAATATGTATTTATTAAATAAACATATACAAAATACTAAGGGTGTAAACTACCCCTAGTAATGCCCAAAAGTGCTCCAAGAATAGCAAACCGGTTTTGGCAATACTAGCCTTCTTCATCACAGCTAACCTTAAGTCTTACCAGCGACTCTAACCACACGGATTCTGTCAGATAAACCAGTTAGCTATCTACTGCATAATATAAGGATGTATAGTCAGATTTAGAAGTCCATCAATAATGCCTGCAAAAGGTCTTGGCCAAGACTAGATGACCTGTATTTATTGCAATTAACCAAAAGAAGACTGAAAATGGTGTTCTGAGTGATATTTACAAAGATTCTTTCATGTATCTATAAAATTACTAGCATTTTTTTCTCTCATTACCATATACTTCTACATGGAGATGAGCTATCTTTGGGTATAAGCAATAAAACATGAAAGCAATTAACATGGTGTACTTGCGTAAATGTATGAGGTACAATGTAATTAAAATGTAAAGGTGCACAGGAAAGCAGATCAGTCAAAAATAGGTTGTGTGAAACTGGAAAGTGAGTAAGTAAGTAAACATAGTTGCCTCCCAAACAGACTTAATACATTTAACATATCAGTGCATACTTAGTGTATTTGTTTACAAATAGCCAGTGCACTTTTTCTTACTGCAAAAAGTTTGTTTCACTAAAGCATGCAAGCCATTTCACACATATGGGAAGGAACCAGAAATAATCCCATCAGTGTAAAGTGGGAACATAAACTCTAAAATATACTTTAGGCAAGGGTAACCTTACTTTTAAAACAAGTAATGCCTGTGGGTATAGACACCAATTTGAGGCAACTTCTTTTATCTGTAGGAGTAAATAATTTTATTTTGAAAGTGTAGACACTTTGTGTGTTTGCTGTTACCTAAAAATATGATGGGGTTCTGAAAATTTAGTGTTTTATTTGTTTGTATTCACGTGACCAAAAAGTCTAAAAAATGTGACATGGAGATGAGAAGAAGCAACTGCCTGTCAGATATTAGTGTCTTCATAAAAGTTAAATGTTGGAAATGTACATTCATAATTAATGTCATAATGGCTATTCTTTTGATATTATCCTGGAATGTAAATGGCCTTGCAGCTATGGACAAAAAGCAAAGAATACTGAAGTATATTAAGGAATGTATGGTACAAATATTAATACTGCAGAGACTCATTTGGACAGAAACAAATGTGAATTTAACAAAGAAAATGTTTCAGGGTACACTTTCCCCAGAGTATCAGACAAAGGAAAAGGAGCAATAATACTAGTGTCTCCAATAGTGATAGAACAGAAAAAGGCAATAAAAGTAAATTTGTGGTAGAAAACGGTCACTCACAGAGGAGGAGGAGGATTATGCTGACAAGTATTTATATTCCACAAAAGCTGGTATTATGGATTTTTTTTGAGAAATAATCTGCTTTCAGCAGGGAGTAGTAATTATGGGTTGGGACTGGAACTTGATTTGTAATAGTAAAGCTATACCAAAAGGATCTAGAAGGGAAAATTCTAACAAAAGTGGATAGATTCCCAAAAAATATGTGACGATAATTGGTATGGAAGATGAGAATTTAGTATTAGGAACTCACGACAAAATTTACATATTATTCCCCAACGTAAAATAACAGGGCAAGACTGGATAGACATTACATTTCACAAGATCATTTGTATTTAATTGAAAGCTTTGATACAAGTCAAATAACTATTTCTGCTCATGCACCAATAAAAACTAAGTTAAAGATGCAAGGTAATGACGTTAAAATGAGGCATTACCTATATTTTATTTAGAGAAAGGAATTTGAGGAATGAGCAGTGGAAATGATTTGAAAACTATTAGGGAAGACAGAAATTTCTTTATATGTGGCAGCTACTGAGTGGAACAAAACAGATTAAAAATGGGAAAGAAACAAGGTATAAATATGAGAGAATGAGACATGGGAAAGAAGAAATAGAAATTATTTACAGCACTGAGAAAGGTAAAAGTACTGAATAATACGGGGAATCACACAGAACAAGAAGAAAGGTTGCTGTGAAAACACTGCTGTTATAACAACTCCAAAAAAAAAAATAAATAAAAAAAAATAAACTTTAGCACAACCACTTGGGCAAAGGAAAGTATTAATGGTTGGCGCCAAAGTTAGGGAGCCTGTCACAAGAAAAATTACCAGAGATCATATACAGGTATTGTTACGAAACTGTATAAAAGTAGAGGGATGCAGAAACCAAGAAAAGGCACAAACAGAAATATTTATGGAAGACTTAATTATGCCAAGCGTAGAGGAAGATGAGGCTCCCCAAACCAGGAGTAGACCATGGAAACTTGGACATTGTGAGGGAAGACAGTCACAAAGACATGCAACGTTTTAACAGTATTTTAAAAGGAGGGGGAAGTACCAGTATCTTGGAAGCAATGTACGATGGCTGTATTGCTCAAAGAGGGTAAAGACCTTTCAGACCCAGCTTCATATGGACCCATTTCAATTTTAAACCATTGCTATAATGTCTGTGTTTTCACCAGCTAAGAGAAAGGTAGAGGTGCTGCCAAAATTGATAGACATGGCTCAATGTGGCTTTGTTGTGGGAAGGCAAACATTTGACAGCATTAATAGAACAATGATAATCCAGAAGGAAGCAGAATGTAAGAAAATAACACTACTGTTGGAGAGTCTTGTTGCAGAGAAAGTATCCAAGGCAGGTATTTCATTTTGCCATTTATGACACAGAAAATAACAGACTCTCTAATTTATGGATATAAATAGTATGGTAGTCACAAAACGTTAGCTATATTTGCAGATGGTATTATTTTGTACTTCAAAAATACAGAAAAGGAAATTTTGGAGTTGAGTAACATTTTGAGATGAAACAGAGACTGTAGAAGTAAACCATGTATCCATAAATTAATTGGCAGAGCAACATCTGTACATACAGGGCCACAGTGAGATAAAGTATTTACGTGTAGGGATTAATAAATCTGTTATGGCATCTAAGGGTATGTGGGAAAAGACTAAACAAAAGAAACACTGGGAGCTCTTGATTTTGGAGTATAATAACATAAAAGTAGTGAAAATGTTTTTAGTCCTTTTAGTTTTATATACACATCAGGCATATTATCAACCAGAATACAGGTTGTGGATGATAACCATTAAAGGGTTTCAGGAAATTATTTGGGAAGGGAAAAGGACAAGAATTAATTTAGTTAAGTTGAGCATCCTTAGTAAAATAAGATGGTTTAGGTTGACCTGATTTGAAGGGATACTTTACAGTTATACAGTTAAGACTCAAATACATGACACAAGCAAATGGTTTCAAATCAAGAGGACAGGGATGATGATGAAATGGGGGAAGTTTGACAAATGGGTAGGATTTTGGATACAGACCCTTAAGAAGAAGAATTACAACCATACATATCATATTCAATAAAGTAACAGAAAGTATTCTAAGAATTTAGCCAACATGGGAACAGATAAAAGATATTTTGCCAATAGGGTAACTGCAAGTAGCAGGTACAGAGAATATGCAAGACAGATGGAAATTAGTGGAGAAATCTGGAAACAATTACTTATAGAGGGAAAGGTAAGATAAGCGGGTAAGACCAAACAGAAGTTCAGACTGTGGGTCAAAGATAGTCTTCCCTACCATGGATGGACAGAGTTCAGGCATAGAGAATAAGGGAGTGCTAAGTGAAAGATCAACTCTGGTAGAGTTTTTAGTTGATGCTAGGAGAGAGACTGCTATTAAAAAAAGAATTATTAACAGCGTACATAAAATATAGTATAACTATAAGAATCAGAGGAGGTTAAAAAACATTGGAAAGAGATATTTTAAAGGAAATTTATAAAGGAATCATTGAAGGACATCTGTATGACACCCAGGTATGTGACAAATTCAAGAAGATTTAGGATTTTTTCTTGGAATTGGTTGCATAGGTATTTTATATACCAAGCAGATGTCAGAGAATTTTTCCTTGCAAATGCTGGAGGTGTGATGGGAAAAAGAGGCATTTTTGTGGAGTGTAACGATTTGGCAAATTTAAAAAAAAAAATCCCTACAGAGTATTTTGCCAGGATTGTTGGGGGAAGCAAATGGTTCTAACTAACAAAGACAAACTAACCCCTCACCTAAACACACTGTTCAAACTCAGCATCTCCACAGGCTACGTACCCACAGAGTGGAGCAAAGCAATGGTTATTCCGCTCCACAAAGGTGGAGCCACAACATACCCCGGGAACTATTGCCCTATAAGCCTGACTAGCTTGGTCTGCAAAGCTATGGAGCGCATCATCATAGAACTCATTAACAGAGACATTGGGAACCTCCAAACAATGGACCCTACCCAGTTCAGCTTTGTTAAGGGCAGATCATGCCTCCTAAACCTTTGAGACAGTTACCAAGGCTGTAGACGATGGAAAGGTGGCACAGACAGCCTACCCAGACCTCGCTAATGCCTTCAACACCATTCCCCATTCTGGTATTATAGACAAGCCCACCAGCCTGAACATAAACCCCTACGTCACAAGATGGGTTGCCAACTGGTTCACGGACAGAACCCACATGGTGAGAGTTGTGGGAGCTAGGTCTGACTCTAAACTTGTTACAAGTGGCGTTCACCAGGGCTCAGTCCTAGGACCCCTCCTGTTCAGCATATATTTCTCAGAGGTTTAGGCAAACACAGGAGGACTATGGCTGACCAAGTTCGCAGACGACTGCAAACTAGGGGCTATAACTGACACTCCGGCTGACACAGACATCCTCCAAAAGGGTCTCACTGAGACGGATACCTGTTGTCAAAATCATGGCCTCAAGCTAAATGCCAAAAAGTGCATAGTCATCCCCTTTGGAAAAAACAAAGTACCCACAAACTACCACATAGGTCGTAGTCCCCTAAAGACGGAAGATGTAATAAGGGATCTGGGGACCCAAGTAGATAGTAATCTCACCTTTGATAATCACACTGCCAAAGTGGTTAGAAAATCCTTCTACATGGCCCACCTAATCACAAAAGGGTTCGCATCTAGATCAGAAGAGGTCATTGTGCCCCTCTACTCATCACTCATCAGACACATCATAGAGTACAATGCCCCATTTGGGATGTACCTTACAAGACACCTGCAACAGCTGGAAGGACCAAAGAAGTACCTCACCAAGAGGATCACTGGCCTCTAACAGATGCCCTATGCAGCTTGACTGAAGAAACCCCAGCTGTACTCAGTTGCATACTGCCTACTCAGAGGTGATCTCTGCCTGACATACAAGGCCATGTCCAAACCAGAACTGATGGACATGCTCCACCTAAAGAAAACCTTATCCCCTCGAGCCACATGCTCCAGGGATCTAAACCTCACCACAACAATAAATAGGACGTGCTGGAGGGATAGATTCCTGTCCCAGAGACTTCCCATGCTTTGGAACAAGATTCCAATCTACATTAGGCAGAGCTCCTCACTAACACTCTTCAAGAGAAACCTTGACGAGTGGATGGGAAACGGAACGTTTACCTCGGGGATCACTTCAGTGGCTCTGCTGGACAGAGGCACAGGGAACTAATCTAAGGGGGTGGCAAAAGCCTACACATTCTGGCTAGGCTTATAAATGCCTTCGGGCAGATAGATCCTTGAACCTAAGGATCTGATTATTTTGAGCTAGGGCAAAGGACCTCCATTGCATAGACAAAGTAGGGTTTTACTGAGCTTAATGCAATTAGCTGCCAAAAATGCAATCACTAGAAAACAGAAATAAAAATCTGAACCAGCCTTGACTGACATACTGAATACTGTAAAAAGGATAAAGAACCAAAGGTGGGATCTTTAGAATAGGGAAGGAGAAAATTACAGAAAAAAATGGAATTTGTAGGAACACATGCAGACTAATGTTCAGGAGAAGTAAGGTTAAAGGGAAAACAGGAATGGTACAATTTATGTAATACTAGAGAAACTGATAGTTGTTAAAAAGAAAACATATGCACAATGCATGAGAAATATCATTATGGCTTGTTTTCTCTACTATTGTATGTGTACTGCAATTTAATAAAAATGAACACAAAGGAATGTTCTCCAGTATACTTGTGTTGCATAATTTCAAAAAGGTATCAAACATTTCCCACAGCTGAGTAATACTAAGCAAGTACATACCATCAGCTTCATAGAAAGGCCTTACTTCTCACCCCAAACTCTTGTCTGATTCCCTAATTTGGCTTGGGACTGCACTTAATCACTTTTGGGGGGGAGCATCTTGTCAATAAACAACATTCATGCAGTGGAAGGGAAGAGCCAGTTGCTTTTAAAGTATAGTTAAAGGTCTGCAAGTTAGAATAGAATATTGATTTGAGGGGGGAGCAGCTCTTGGTGGATGTGTACAATGCTATGGGAGGTCAGAGTTGGGTAGTGGCTTGGGGGTCTTTCTATGTTATGATATGGCCCAAAAAGTTCTGGCAATACTTGTGTTTCTATTCCTGACACAGCATTACAAACTCTAAGCATCTTAAGAAATGACAGACTCAAGTCTTTCTCGAAAATGATGCATAATAAATCAGTCAGGTTCTCTAAATTGTATGAGTCAATATCACCTCTGTGCTGGAGATGTAAATGTAGAGCTATTTGTAAAAATATATAACTGTCTACAACAGAACACTGGCCACAGGTACAGATTTTGTTGCATATAATATGGTCTGATAATGTGACTATGAAATCATTAGTGTTGATTTAACACCCCAGTTGCGAAAGGTTGTCTTCAATCCTAGTATCACTGCTACAGGAAGCAGTGTCCGTCATAAATAATATAAAGGAAAGATCATTATTTTCCACTGATTAGAAAATGTGCATTTGTCACACACTATTTACCACATGGAAACTTCCACAAGAAAAATTGGAAAAAAAATGTGCTATTCAATTTATGGGACGATGGTTTAATTAAACTACGATGTTATTCACATTTAAGTGAATAATTTACTTATTATACATTAGCCAAGTATGGGGTGGCCATGGTGGTGCAGCAGTTAGCACTGTTGCCACACAGCAAGAGGTTCTCTGGTTTGATTCTTGGCTGGGGTGCCTTCTGTGCGGAGTCTGCATGTCCTCCCTCCCTGTGGTCACGTGAGTTTCCTCTGGATGCTCTGGTATCCTCCCACATTCAAAAGACATGCAGTAGGTGGACTAGACACTCTAAATAGACTGTAGGTGAGAGTGTGTGTGCGAGTGAGTGGTAGGAATGAACTACTGCGGCACGGCTAGCCACTCGGTGGTGTAAACTTTGGCTCAAGATGATTTTCACTGCTGAAGTGACACTCCAACCACATCTGCAAAAATAGGAAAAGGGGTTGAGGATGGATGGATAGATTAGCCAAGTTAGTCTTATTTGGCAATGACCAGATACAGAGGGAACTAAGGGAGAAAAATCACCACAAGTGTTAGATATACTGGATACATAAACAAAAATAAGACATATATTTGGAAAGCTTCACAGGTAAATAAAAAGCAAACGCAATAATATGTGACAGAAGTATAATACAATGCTATACAATCAGCATGCAGAAAAATGTCGGGCTTACAGTATAAAGCAATTAAGTTGGTCCAATAACACACACACGCAGAATTAAAACACTTTTTTTATAGTTTTGTTGTGCTGTAAACAATATCTGGTCTAGAGTGGTGGCACAAATCATCACATAAAACTGCATGGGCACATAATATATAATTATACTTAAAGTACATGTCATGATGCCTTCAATGTCCACTGAAAAATGCCACTTAGGAAGTGAAGCATTGTGAAAAAATATGAACTTTAGTGATGTGTAACAAGCTACATAACCAATACTGGTTACTTGTATCAGTTTAACCAGTAAACGTGGCTACCAGAAGAACACTATACCAAAGTATCAAGCAGATGATCAAGAGGGAGCAGTAATTGCAAGAAAGCAGCTACAGCTAGCATTAAGTCCAATGTGCAAGGAAAACAGCTTGAGTTACAGACAAGCTACATAACCAATACTGGTTACTTGTATCAGTTTAACCAGTAAACGTGGCTACCAGAAGAACACTATACCAAAGTATCAAGCAGATGATCAAGAGGGAGCAGTAATTGCAAGACAGCAGCTACAGCTAGCATTAAGTCCAATGTGCAAGGAAAACAGCTTGAGTTACAGACAGCGAATATTAAGGGTAATACATTCAGTGGTTTAAGGACTTCTGTGACATTACACTTCCACACTCTGCTAAATTAGGAGAAGCCTTCATGTAAATATGTTAAATTGGATGTATTTCACTATAACTTGCCAACATGAAGAAAATGAGGTGGAATATACATTACAGAAATGCTTACATTTTAAGGGAATACCATAATTCCTAGTTTCCTCTTCCTTAGCTGTGTTTTGATTTGGATTGCATATGATGTCTATATGTTAATACAAAATCTATTATAACATTTAAATAAACATAATGATCACAGAATCAGAATCATAAACTTTGTTTACAGGTTTGCTGATACCTGACCTGCTCCTTGCAAACTCCTTTTGGCCACAACAGCAAGGGCCATTATAAAGCAACTTCAGACATGGTTTGTTAATCCGTAGGTCTCTGGGTGGTACAAGAACACTCATGTGGACAGACTAGGACAATGCAGATTCAACACTGAAACTGCTGGATGTTCAGATCAAAAACTCGCACAGCTTTTTTTTTTTTTTTTTTTTTTGCAACACCTGCCATTTATATTGTTATGTATTCATATTTTCTGATATCTGCAATGCTACAATTCATCAACAATGTTTTACAACATTTTAACATATATTATAGAACACTTTAAAATATGCCTAATAGGTTCATAGGTTCACAGGATAGTACTAGGCTAATTTGAAGCCTAGCCAGTTACCCCATGTGAGAATCAAACCCTGCACCTTGTGTCTTTAAGGTTAACACCTTAACCATTATGTCATCCTCCCAATTGTGTAATAAAACACAATTGACTTGATTATGATGTGTAATAGCTACATATCAAGCTATTCTACTTGAGCAAGACTAACACTAATTTACCACTTTACCACTTAGCTTCTCATCCCTTGACTTAGCTTCTCATCCCTTGACTAAGACCTCATTCTCTTACACACACTTTCTCTCTAGCTACTATTCGACACCAATCCATTTCCCCACTGCTAAAGAGTCATCCAAAACCTCACTTATCTTGTGTTCACACCCCACCAACACAACTTACTCCATGTAACAAAATGGCAAACGTCATGAATCTTCTTCATCCCAAAAGTAAACTTGCCTTGCAGAATACCAGGCTAACTGCAGAAAATGGAGTTTGCTTCTGGTGTCCCGCATTGCAGAACTGCATTTCCTGTTTGTACCTTCCTCCATCCAGGAAAATAATGCAGTGTTGGACAAAAGCCACTGACCAGTAGCTGCAGTTGCCACACCCATATGGAACCCACGTTCTGTTTTTTTCTGAAATGCTGTCTTTTCAAGCTGTATTATACAGGCAGCAAACTACTGCTACTGTGTCTGTGCAGCTTTCTCTTTCAGGATAAGCAGACATGATGTGCAATCCTGCTTCCTTGACTATCCTCCAAGAAAACCATGTCTCTGGTAAGGTTTTCAGTAAGCCATCACATTTTGAGCCTGTCGTATCACTGGAATAATCCAAAAACCACCATTAATTTGAAGGACCTGTTTCTCTCAATGCGGGATATAAATTCCTTATAAAGCTAATATTCCTTATAAAGCCTAATATTTTTTTTGCTTTCATGTGTTCACTTCATATAAAAATACTACTGTATATGCACAACTATAAAAGCAAGTGTGCGACATACTAATCTACATAAACATACAATAATTCTCTACAAGACTTTAAAACACTGATAAAAGTAATGTTAATACAAAGTTGAAATTATGAGAATTTTAGTGATAGCTGTGTGCAGTGTTCTTAAAAACAGATGTAACTTAGCACTTTAAACACATGGACTATGGTTTCCTAAGACATCTACACAGGCATAAATCTTAAAAAATAATGTAGGACCCACTTCTGAATCCAACATTAATGAACTACATACTATCTAAATAATATGCACTGCTAAATTGTATTTCACATGAGGAATTAACCACAAGTTTAAGAAATCAGTCCATATATATCAGCAATGATGCAGAACTACTCTAAGCTTCAGACATACTAAGAAATCAAATCTGGTTGTATATACTATTGATGGTGTCTTTTTCTGGAGACTCCCAGAGGTGTAGCTGTGGGAACACAATAAATTTCTATTATATCTTTAGACCATACACTGTTAAACATAACATATAGTGATCTGGTGTTAGCTTTGTAAATGCTGCTCAATTTTGCCAAGTTAAGAAAGTGAGTGACCTAAGAAGAAAGCATCTACACTTCATGATGTAATAAGCCTGATTGCAAATATGTTCTTACTGCAGTGTATCAAATCACCGTGCACTATATCAAATCAACTCAGAAAAGAGATGAGATTCCATGAGAATGACCTCATGCAGCTAAACCACAACAAATTATTCAATGATAATTATTTTTAACAAACAAGAAAACAAAGCAATAAAGAAATATCAATGGAGAAAACTTACAGCTAATTTTATTATAAGTATGAACTTTACCAAGAACATAACTGTTCAATAAGACGTACTACTATGCGCCTAATTCTTAATATTAAAGGTAAATACATATATATCAAAAAAGAATACAAAGCAACTTCATGATGAGTCATTTCACCAGCAAAATTCTCACTGAACATCAATATGAAAACGGATGGACGATTATGAACGGGCAATTACACAGGATGCAACAAGCCACATAACTATGATGCCTAGCCAAATCACTGTTCCTTTAACTCTGTCCCATGACTTACTAATGAGACAAGCTATTCTATTTGTGCTTACTGCTTGCATTAAAAATGGTATCCCACTTCCAACAAAACATATTAATGTTCAAGAAACGCTTATTTTAAACTGCAGTTGCCAGATGAAAAATAGGACAATTTCACTAGTAAGCTGCAACACTTCTGATTGTCTGACTTCGGTCATTAGCTCTGGACACAACAGTGACACTGAAGAATTGATGGACAACCTATTTGCCCATGCATGGAGGTATAACTATAAGGGCATCAGCACAACCGCAAATGACAACAACAAAAAAAAACTAATTAAGCAGCATCCCGTGTCTGCTCTTCAGGAACCAGAGCTCAGTTACACAATCAGCAAATGTTTACTAATACCCCGCTGGTGGCTGTCACTCACCCAAACTGCCTGCGAACCCATCCATGGCTGCAGAGGCTGCTAAAAATCCCAAGCGTCTGTTGCTGCTGCAAAGAAATCACTGTGCAATTAGCTAAACGCTGTGGTTGGCTGCCTTCCTTGTTCCACCACACCAGCTGCTTTTCTGTTCCTCTAGCTCCAAGATTATCAAATGCATGTAGCAACTCTTCTGTAAAGGTAGCTTTCACGCTTACGCACGCAAACAGCGCTCCGGGATTCGGGATCAGAGACTATACTGGTATGGATCTTTCTCGTTTCCGATTCCGACTGATGTGGCGCATACTGCTATCCGTAGTGCGTACATGGAAAAATCAAGTAGCAGTGTGGATTTTGTAAACGTTTCATGATTTTTAATAATACTATTTCGTTATTTTATGTGATTGTTTTCTTTTTGTCAGTATCTTGGATTGAATACTTGAAGTAGAATGCATAGAAAGACAAGGCAGACGAACAGTAAAACAAAAATCATAGCAACTGTATAGTTACTTATACGATGCGCTATTTTGCTAATTTTAGTGTTAAGACAAAAGACCACAACATGGGTGAAAGTTTTTTGTGGGCAAGATAACAAAATACATAAACGGAGCTTACAGTAAAGGATTGTTAATGATTTCTTGCTTCTTGTGTTCAGAAAGGCATACTAGAAGTAGTAACCTGGTGAGATAGTTATTTTAGATTGGGTTACTTACCGCCCTTTCTTTTGCCCAAAGTGGGAAACTACGGAGAATTGTAATTCTGCAGAGCCGACCAGTTGGTGACAAGAACTGGAGTTCATTTTTCTGCAAAAATTAAAGCTGTCTTTTGTACAATTTGAATTGTGTAATATGAAGGCATACTTCTCAACTGCCCAGATTTTCACCTCATATTTTCAGTCTGTTCCTCCTAAAATATGTGATTTAATGGCAAATGGGATCATCTGAGGAGTGAAGTCTCTAGATAATGACATACATTTGAGTTTGAGACTTAAAATCCTTCAGAAAATGTGTGTCAACACACACTCTATTAGTCTATCAATTTTCTAAGTTTATAAGAGTAATATTTAAATTCTGTTACTAGTTACGGGCCTTTGTCTCCCCATTTTCTTAGGATTTGTCCAGGTTTCTTTCACTAAGTGATTGAGTGTATATGAAGGTGTTTCATATCCATTATAATCGTCTTCTGTTGGAGAAAACATAACGAACATTTTTGTCCTTAATTCTCAGTCCATTTGCCATTTTCGTATTTTATTTTAGGGCACATCTTTCCAAACAGGGACTGTTCTGTGTTAATAACACAAGAAGACAGTAACACAAGCAGTCTGAAAGGAATAGCCAAGTCCGAAAACAGTTTCCAAAATGACAGTTATTCCCAACAAATATTGTGTTTTTGTCCTATCCAATACAGGACTTCTTAACTACTAAAAATATCACGTGGCAACCCAGCAGCATGTTTCAGTGGAGTAAAGTGACTGAGTAAAATATTTTTAAAAAGAAGGGGGAATGTGCAGACTGTAATGCTGACCATTATTAAGGGCCTATTCAGCAGCGTGGGTTTGACTTCATTAATGCTAATGCTTGTAATAAAACAGAACATCTTAAACATAAGGTTAAAAATGCAAGGGGGAGCAGCAGACTGCAATACAGAACAGTATTAAGGGCCTAACACAGAGGGGGAATGAAAGATTACAAGACTAACATAAATCCTGCCAGCAATGCTAGCAGTCTTGTCCCTTGACAATCAGCACTGCAGAAATGATTATTGCTATTACTTCTGGTAACACAATGTATGCTGTCTATGGCAGAATTAATTAATCTGGTGTGCAGGATTTTGTATTAGAACATGACCCCACCAGATGTGCAGTAGCAAGGACCGCCCAAACCCCACCCAGCACTTTGCTCATGACGTTTATTTTGAAAAGTGCTTTGAATAAACATGGGAAAACCATCCTCAGAAAGATGAGTATGCTAAACATTGTAATTATTTCAATACAAAACCTTTTTCTCCCTTATTTGCTGGTACCAGGATTTCCAATTTGCAATGATCAAAAGCTTTGATAAATTACATGTTCGACAAAATAATTTGGCAGAATGTGTACTTACAAATGCTGTACCGATCCAAACAGATTTACTTATTCAAACGAACACATAATATGCTGTATTTATACAAAAGTATTATACTATTACGCTGAGAATTACAATTCTTTAAAGGGGAGGGGTGCGAACACATAATATGCTGCATGTATGAAAGCTATTACACAGACTTAAAATTCGTATTCTGTAAAGGTGCCGGGTATGGGTGGCGACCTTTCTGGGTGGTCTTTTTTATTGCATTTGCTGTATGTATTTATTGTCCCACTCCCTCAGAATATTGCTTGTTGCTTTATTTCCAGAAAAATGCTTAAAGAAAAGTGGGGATCCAGGGGGCTTGCCCCACTGCAAAATCAATTACTGCACAACATTAAACCAAAGAAAGGTGGGGGGGTGCACAGGTTATGGATATGGACTGCAAAACGGGAACTTGTGGATGCTGTGTACTTACTGCCCTTTTGACCCGCTTCTTACCCTACAACACAGTATGTGGTTAAGTACAAAGTGACAACGCAAGTCAGACACCCAGGACATGTGGTGCTTTTGACGGTGCACTTATAAATGTAGAAAATGAGGACAAGTTTATTTAATCTCTGTTTTACATATCGTGTACTAAAAGCTATAGTAACTCTAAAGATAACATAAAAAAGCATGACACCTGTGTTTAAAAACGGCCAGAGAATGAATATTCACAATGGATATTCACCATCTCACTGTGTAATCTGCATGGCTTGTCACTCAGCCCTGTTAATTGTGTAGGACACGCCCATTCCTGCACGAAAATCACGGTGGGTAATGTTCTAATACAAAGTCGTGTGCAGTACCTTAATAGAAAAAAAAGTATTTCTTATCAGAATACAAGTATTACAGAAACATTAGAACACATTTTCTGGTGGAAGGAAGCACTTCATGAAAACTACAAGGTGGAATACAGCAACAATATTTGCTGAAATATGCACATTTCTTCAAGCTACTCAGTCAAGCAGTGCAGTAGAAATTATGAAGTAATGAACATCCCAGCAGAAGCATTGCCTGCATATCTCACTGCAGTCTCTAAACAAAGCACATGCAGCAGTACTGTTAAACATTGCATATTCCTTAAATACTGCCATGCCATTCACTGCACAGATCTCAGTGAACAGTCAGGCATGACTCTTAGCACATGGTGCCAAAAACAGAAAAGATTTATAAACTGTATGAGTAAATGTACCTAAAAATGCTACTAAACATATGAGGGACTGGCTGAAGAACAGTGGCAGTAGGGTTAACACCACACACCATAGCACACAAGAGCACTGCATGCATCAGTTTATTGTTTATTTATTTTTTAATAATGAAGGTAACAATAACCTGAATGTTGTAGACCATAGTTTTGAATAAGATGCCACCTATTTGACTGTGCATCCATATGTTGTGCATGAGCCTGCCATATGGGGTCCTTCACTACTGCTGTCGGCTGGCCACCATCACCATCATTAGTCATGGAAGGATATATAATACAAGCTGCAGTGTCATCATGGGACATTTCACCACCAGACTGGCACGTGATCACGTTGTGAAGAATACAACTACCAGTAAACATCCTGCATGCAGTAGCAGGGTCATACTGAAAAACATCTCCAGACTCATCTAGGCAATGGCAACGAGCTTACAGCAGGCCAAGTACTTGCTTGCTAACAATCTGTGTCTGGGACAGGGTGGTGGTTTATCTTTCTTTAGCAGCTCCGATAGGGTTCCACATAGGTGTTGTCAACCAGGGCTTGAGTGGGTAGCCCACATCACCTGCAAAACACAAGAAAAGAAAAAGGTAGCATAGCAAGGGAAGGGAGGTTTACTGCTAAGCAATACATTAACCAGAGTATCAATAATTACATAATTATTATCAGACTTTATGTATATCAACAAGTTAACAATGGGACATCCTTCCATGCGAGAAGAGGAGGCAGAGGGAGCTTGTGTGCTAGATATGAGAATCGTGGGCACTGCCAGGATGCTGAGCTGACACATTGGTGGTGCACCCACATACGCCACATCCACACTACCTGGCAGTTGATGGAATGGTGGCCCTTCTTATTTCAGTTCTGATCACCTCATATTCCATATGGGGCCCTAATGATGACATGGGTACAAATCTATTACACCAAGCACCTCAGGGAAATGTGTCATTCCTTAGAAGATACTCATGGTCCTTACTCGAACCTGCTATGATGCTGACAGATAAATATGATCCACATGTACCAATAGTATGTTGAGGAACTGCTGAAATATCTTTGAGGCAGAAGCCTGAGAATTATTCAGTGTGTCCCCAGAGTGTGTCTAGAATTTCCCTTTGAGAAGTATAGTGAGGGCTATATATACCTTAGCATCTACAGGTATTGGAAGACCATGCATCTGCCATTTCCTTTCTGTGTGTCATACATACTCACTGACACCCTTAAAATGCCCCTGCCCACTCTAACTCTATCAAGAATTTCCTGATTATCAGAGTTATAATGGGTTATCCTTTGTCTGCATCTTCATTGTCTTGGCCAGTGAGTGCTGCTGGTCACCTGTGGTTTTGGCTGGCCAAGGCAAGCAGCTCACACTGAGAAATTGCTAGGCTGGCAGCAGCAAACATCTTCACCAAGTACAAAGTAAATAGAAAAAGCAAGATTTCATCTTTTATAAAGCATCTGCAGATGGCACAAAAATGCATCCAAAAACAACTACAAATCAAAAACAGACAGGAAGAGGGCTTATTAGCATATGAAGTTCTACATTATTTCTCATTTTAATCTTCTTACTCCTTCATCTGCATGAGTTCATTTAAGACTAGCTACTGTGTCGGAGCACAAATGACCTCTACAAATTGCTTCAGGGCTGTGCTCAGGCTTTGGCAGCACAGATTGCCATTACATGTACAATAATACCACCATTGATTTTAAATACCATGAGTTCATAGCTCACCTCATTTATTTGATGCTGCAGGCTGGATTTTGTTTTTTTTTACTCAGCACAACTGTTTCCATAGCTGTCAGCTTTTCTAAAAAAAAGTTAAGTTTGTTATATGGAGAAGATTTCTTGAAACATTTCTAACTCTTTTTCCTTCTTTTCTGTGATGGAAAATGTATGACTCTGTAAAATTTCTAGTTTTCTTTGTATAATTATATCCTATCAAGAGATTTACTGAATTATGCTATATGAAGGTCAGACTATACACCACCATAAACAAATTATGTTTGAATAGTTTTTCACTTGTAAAAAAACTGATTGCATAAACATGTGAGTGTTGTATGACTTTCTTTGACATATTGAAGATGGCCTGGTGATTTTCATACAGTTCCCCGTATTCAGCATATACTTTCAAAATGATTTCTTGTGATTGTGACTTTGGTGTATTCAGATATGATTATACACAGTGTTCTAGCATAATAAAGAGAAAATGCTGACTCTACTGGGAAGATATTTTTTTCTGGATCTCAAGAGGGATCACATCAAGCACTACTCCAAAATGACTAATTCAATTAGGCTTCTACATCATATAAGCTATCTATTTGTTTTTCGAATATGTTTAAAAATGTTGACTTTCTAACAAAAAATGGATAATTCCAAGCTCTTAATGTGCTATTTTGGGGAAAAAGTATTTTTTTTTTTTTTTTTAATTATAATAACAGCAGTCCATATTGACTAATAGTTGGTTATTTCTTGTGATGACATTTTGAAAAATTGGAAGAAGAGTTGTGTAGACCAACTGCTTTAGGTATCAACTGTGGTGTGTAGTGTGGTATTCTCTAGATAGGTAAAAAGGTTACACAGATAAACCATTCATGAAGAAAGACTCAACAGAGCTAGAAACTTCACTGTGTACCATTAACTCATTCACTCCAGAGAAACTCAGGAAGTTTGCACTGTAACTACCAATGAACAGTTTTTTGACAGAATCAAAGTATGTCCTCACATTTCAAACAAATGTTCATATTTCTGGAAACACAGTAAGTATTACATTTGTAGTATTGTGTAAACAACTTACAATATCTCAGCAACTACTCAAATTGCACACATACTGTCAGCAGCATTTTATTCATCTAGGTGAGTGCTTTCATATGAGGCTAGGGAGTTCTGTCTGTGTTACTTGGTTGTTGAAATATTTATGTTCATATTTCTGGAAACACAGTAAGTATTACATTTGTAGTATTGTGTAAACAACTTACAATATCTCAGCAACTACTCAAATTGCACACATACTGTCAGCAGCATTTTATTCATCTAGGTGAGTGCTTTCATATGAGGCTAGGGAGTTCTGTCTGTGTTACTTGGTTGTTGAAATATTTAGAAAATATGAAAAGTATATAAAAACAACAGTTAATATCTATTTACCTGCACTATACAGAGGTCAAATATTAATGCAGTTCAATTTGCCATTGTGCAAACTTTAATATGAAATCTTTTACAACTTTGTACATAGCATGGTTTTGGAATTATTGAAGCAAATATGAACAAGCAATATTTGATGCCTAGAGGTGTCAGTAGTAGTTAACTGCAGATGGACCTGGAGGCGTCACTCGCATGTAATGATTTAATGCCTGAATGTACCCATAAATACTTAAAAAGTAAAAAGGCATGGACATTAAGAAGCCATGTAGCTGAAACACTGTTATGACTATAATGAGTCAGTTGAATATGTTCCATGGACCACTGCTACAGAAGTTGTAAGACATTACACAGTGAAGTCTCTAGCTTGCCATAGTCTTTCTTGCACTTTTTATTGAATGCTAGATAGGAGAACATGGATCACAGACTGAGTACCATGTCAGGGCATGCCAGTTGATGGTGTAAAACTCATCTCTAGGTTATTTGGTCACATTGACTAACATTGCCAAAAATGAGTATGGGCTATTATTGTTGATAAGTGGGTTGAGGAACTGGTCTACCCCAACCTACTCAAGGCACCCGTGTGAATAATGGGTGGAGTCTGTGCACCTCTGTTGGCCAGTGTGTGCCAGCCATAAAGCCCAGCAGCCCTGGATCAATAAAATACTGTCCAGCTGGTGTTCAGTTGTCCAAGATGGACATAAAACCAGTTAACCTACTAAACATGAACTATGAATTGCTGCACAGTGTATAGGTTCACTGACAGTATGGAACTTGGAAGTGGGTGTCATGATGGTAATGAGGAGGCTGGACATCCTTAATATCCAGCAGACAAGATGAAAGGATGGTGCAGCAAGGCCACTTGGACTGGGAATCAGAGTTTACTACTCAAGGGGATGTTAGACTAGAAATAGTGTGGGAATTGTGCTGGCAGAGTGTCTTTTGAAGACAGTGAAGGACTTTATCAGAATTAGTGATAGACTCATGGCAATCAGACTCCATACTAAAGACAGGGCAGTATTCGTAATCTCTGCCTATGTCCCATAGCAGCATTGTGATGACAAGGAAAAGAGTACATTCAGACAGCAGTTTTAGGACCTACTAGTTAAAGTAGGACAACATGAGATGGTGTTGATAATGGCGGACCTGAATGCTCATACTGAAAGATAGAACAGGATATGAAGACTGCCAGTGTCCATATGGAGGGTTTAATAGGAATAAATAAGGAGAGGCTATTCTAGACTTCTGTCTGGCAAATGGTTTAATGGTGACCAACTCATAGTTTACTAAGACAAACAGTCAAATTTTAGCTCACATGCTGACCTTATATACTGTGGATTACAAGTTGTCATATCTGATTTGTCTGGCTTCTTACATCAGTTTATATTTTCTGTAAGTAAACTTTTTTTTTTTGTTCTTTAGCAGAGACAGTATTGTTGAAAGCAGAGGTCAAAGCTTTTATAATCTGCTTTGGTGGGAGCTTGGCCCTGTTGTAAAAGCTCATAGATCTTTTTTATTGGTTTTTACAGATCTGTTTTACAGATCGATTACTGTCCTGCATGTCTGTATATCTGTTCCAAAGCTTTTTCCTAGCCATTTTGGCTCACTTGCTGACATGATGTACTGTGGACGACAAGCTGTAATGTTTTATTTGTTTGGTTTCTTCTATCAGCTTGAATTTTGCCCAACCCTTCCTACCCGTCTGCTGTTATTGTTTGTCTCTGGCTTTCACCTGTTTTTGTAATCTGACTACCAACAATTCTCCCTCCCCATTTGATTGTTATTGTCAGTTGTGCAAGCTGAATAAGTACTTTTCCCACCAATTGTTTTACATAAATTCATCATACTGAGAGCCACCTCAGTAATCAAGTATTGCTGTTGAGCTAACCTCCTTTACCACACATTGTCATTTTCACAAAGCTCCGGGCTGCTTACCATCCTTACATTATATCCCTGGCAGGTGAATGATTTATCTTACTGTTTTGCACTTTATTTAACTGTTTTATCTGTACTGTTTGCTGATTGCTGAGGACTGTAGTTTTTAGAAGCCTTACTGGCAGTGTTACTATGTAAGTTGCTACTTGTATTTTTGTTGGTATGTAATTGTTCCATTCTTGTAATCTTGGCCCTGCTAAAGGAATTCTACAGTTTCCTCAATAAATTCTCTTGTCTGATTCCCACAGAGCTCAGGTAGACTTTTTCTTGTAAGGAAAGGGCAGTGAGGTAGAATCAGTGATTGCAAAGTTTTCCCCAGTGAAGCAGTCAGCCTACAGCATTAACCACTGATGGCCTCAATCAGCTGTGAGCAGTGGTCAGAGAAGGCTCTAAGGTCAGCAGACAGTAGGTTGAAGACTTGAAAGTTGGCTACATGAAAGCACAAGAGTTCCAAGGAAATACTAAGGGCTGAATCACCCCAGGGAGAAGTGAAGATTGATGAAGCTGAAGAAGAATTGTAGCATCTCAAAACATCATGTGTGAAGATTATAGAACAGGTATGTGGCCGGGTACATAATAAAGGCTGGTTGTAGAATGCAGAAAACAGGAATTATCAAAGTAAGAAGAAGTGCAAGAAAAAGTGGATAATAGAAAAAATGGACTAGTCTAAGAAGCAAAATTGTTGCATAACAGAAAGGCAAAGAGAGCAGATGCAATAGTAAAGAATAAGACATCAGAGGCACTCTACCAACTTCTGGAAAGTGACTCAGCAGATGGCACAAAGAAACTCAGTCAGGTTGCAAGGCAAAGACAGAAATATAAAGAGGATCGTCATCACACACCATTCATAAGGGGTGCCAACAACACATTGCTCACCAGTCCACAAGACATTACAGGCAGATGAAAGGAATACTTCCAGCAGCTATTAACTGAAGAATACCCCACTGAAGCTGCAATGTCTCATATTTAGTCTACAATGAAAGAAGGAGAAACGTCCACCCTAGAAAAAAGTAAGGACGTCACTAAGGAAAATTAATTCAGAGAAAGCAGCAGGCTTAGATGATGTCAAGAAAGATATGATCAGGATAGTGGGTTGGTTATGGGAGAAATAGCTCCTGAGGGTATTCATGGTAATATGGCAAGAAAGGCATATCCCATATGACTGGAGAATAAGATTTCTAATGCCAGTGTCCAAGAATAAAAGGGATATTCGCAAGTGTGGGCAGCATGGCGGTATCAAAGTCCTATCATATTGCATGAAAATGCTGGAAAGAGTGATTACTAAACAAATTTTCAAAGTAGTAGAAAATAATATATGATATAAGTAATTCTGATTCAGATCAGAATGCAGCACAATCGACCAGATGTTTGCAGTGAAACAGATTCGGAGAAAGAAGCTAGAGCTTAGGAAAAAGCCCAACTGATTATTTCAAGACTTGGAGAAAGGATATGACATGGTCCCATAAAAGCTGTTTTATGCTGTCTTGAGATGACTTAAAGTCCAATAAACACTGGCAGAGTAGGCTGTGTACAACGACCCAATGACACAAGTACAAACAGTGTTCAGAGTCAAAGAGAGGTTCCCAGTAGGACTGGGTGTGCATCAAGGTTCAGCTCAGGGCCCACTGCTGTTTGTACTGGTGATTACATTAGCAAAGAGGTCAGAGGGGACAGATAAACAAAGCTGCAATATCCAGATAATGTGGCATTACAAGCAGTCTGAAAAGAAACTTCAGCAAATGATAAGAATGGAATGCAAAATTTAAGGCATGTGGGATGAAATCAAGTACAGAAGAGATAGTTGTAATGGCAGCAAATTGGAAAAAATCAGAAGAAGCTGAAATTTGAGATTGAAGGTGAAATATTGTGACAGATTATCAGTATCAATTATTTGGGAGGGGTAATTGAGAAGAGGGGAATCAATGCTAGAATCAGAGGGGCTGCATCTGACTGGCACATAGTGACAGGGTAGTCTGTGAAAGAAGAATGCCGAAGAACCTGAATAGTAAGGTGTACAGAAACCTGGGCAGTGAAGGCACAACAGTTGAGGAAGATATAGGTGATGGAGATGAAATGCTTGAGACAGGTGATAGGATGCACACTGTGGGACAGACAAAGAAATGATGACATAACAGCAAAAGCCAGAGAAGCTCTAGTTGCCGAAAACATCAAAGAGAACAGACTTTGGTGTTTCAGTCTACTTTAGAGGAAAGCATAAGGCAGTTTGATGAAGATAAACTGAGAGAAAGAGGAAAAAAGCAAGAGGAAACACAGACATCCAGAAAAGAGATGGATGGAAGTTTGTGCAAGAGAATACCTGCAACATTCAGGCATGGATGACAAAGAAGGAAGGATAATTGCACTTGATCAAGAGAGAAAAAGATGGAGATATTTGACCAGACATCCTAATCCAATGCAGAAAATGTGAAAAGGGAGTTGCTGATGATTAGTCCTTCTCTTTGCTTATTGCTATTTGAAGTTTCGGAGGCAAATGAATATTTGATTTATTGTCATACAAGGACAGTATTCATTTTAAAATTTAATGCATTAAAACTATGGGTCTGAATAAAGAGGGTAGGTGAATGAAACCATTTAATTAGTTAGCCTTTAATGGATTTTTAATAAATGTTAAAAGGTCTTCATTGTTCTACATATGTCTGTCAAATTATTCTGTTTGATTTGGGTTGTCAAAGTGATAGAGTAAGTGATAGAGTAAATACATTCCCATGGCTTTAGATGTTTTATATATGCGTGTGCGTATGTGTGTGTTTGTCCACATATGTACATTTTTAAATGGTTGCTTTACTTTTATTTTGTTCAAATACCACTTCGCTATATAGTTTATCACTGTTTGTTTATTCTTTTTTTCTTTTAAGGTATAGAAATGTAACAGCAGAAAATAAGGGAAATTATCTGTCCCAAAACTTCAGTGAGTAAAAAATTCCTGTTACTGTAACCACTTTCCTAGTAGAATGACAAAGCTTATTTTCTGATTTATTAAAAAAAAAGTTATTTCCTGATTCAGTGCAATGCAGCAATCTTTTTGATTCTGTCATGAAAGTAATCAAAATGACCAATAATTTTCAGCACAGCCTGCAAAATACCTACCTTTACAAATGAGCATTATGCATGCAGCACATTTTTGGTACTGTTTCCACCCTGTTAAATCAGCAGAAAATCAGAAGTGTGCTTTTGAATGACTGAACCTCAAATCAGAAGTGTGCTTTTGAATGACTGAACCTCAGGAGGAAAGCTATCTCCTAGATGGTCTAGTCTATTGCTATAACAGGACTGAAGTCTACTAAAATGCCTGCAGATGTACATTGGCTTCATTTTAATGTCTTGGTATAAAATCAGGATGCTATTTGGGTTAGTAAAATTACAAAGAGGGATCCTCAAATTTGAAGTTTATATGGCAGAATGCATCTGAAACTAGTACATATAATGTTCTGGTTATAGCTGATGTAACAGATAAAACAGAATATTTCTAATTGGGATTGTAGAGAGGGATTATATGACTTAGATTGAACACTTGTACATTCCATATGATGTATTAAGAAATCGTTACTTTGGGAGGAGGAATTCTGTTCTTTTCTTACTTATCACGTTGTTGTCCCTCTCCATGGAAAGCAGTTTAGAAAACACACCTCAACAATCTGATTTTGTGACTCCAGATCAATATTGCTTTCATTTGTACAGTGAAAAGCACACACACACACACACACACACACACACACACACACAAGTTACATGTACATTGTATTTCATAATGCAGCATCATATCTTCATTTTGCTTATTTGTGCACTTTGTATACAAATGTATCTAAATAACAGTAGCTTTTCTCCCAAGGCCACCACTGTAAATCGAATCTGCCCATTTGGACTAT
Organism: Protopterus annectens; assembly: GCF_019279795.1. Lineage (NCBI taxonomy): Eukaryota > Metazoa > Chordata > Ceratodontiformes > Protopteridae > Protopterus > Protopterus annectens. The sequence goes on along the minus strand of NC_056725.1, from coordinate 389,276,620 downwards.
CATGGCCAATGTAACAGATAAGTAAGCAAATAGCAGATACTTAAAATGTGCTTGTTTATTTTTCATTTTGTGGATAGTCAGTGAATAATGGTTTAGTCCATTTGCTAAATTTGTGAGACTACATTCTTCTGTAATTTTTGCATTGCTGAATAGTGCTCAGAATGTTATTTTCTGATCTTGTGGTAATGTTATTTGTAGTTATGCAATCATATTTTTACTGTTATTTAGTTTGTTTCACTGAAGTTGCTTTGTTTCTTTCTGCTTCACATTGTGCTGTTTGATTTCAGGTAAGTTCACTATGTTTTTTGAGAGGTGTTTGTGTACACCTTAGACTTTGCTGTAATATACCTCCCTCAAACCAGAGAAAAGCCATTGAACCTTCCTCTGATGTATAAATAGTATTTTTCTTCCCATTATGAAACAGATATATTACCTATAGGGAAGCAGAACACCACACCTAACACAAGCAAAACCACGTACACACAGACATGAATACTCCACTTCTCTCAAACACAAATACACACATACACCTTGAATAAATGAAGCAGACATGGCTTGTCACATTTTTTTATTGTTGATTTGCAATCACATATATTTATATATGATTATATCATGTCAAGTCAAATGTGCATACGAGCTGCCATCAAAATACCAAATAAAGAAACCCAAATGCAATTTAAAGCACACATACCTATCACTGAAGCACAAAACTCTGAATACTCTTAACAAGCATTAAAAAAATACAGACACATTTTTTTGCAGGTTCAAGCCTCCCACACCCTTCAGACTTAAATATACCAACTACATCATTGCACTAACAAGAAGGGGAGAGAAATCTCCCATACAGTGATAATCAATAAAGGTCCACAAAGCCAACCATATCGGCAATGATTCTCCAACAGAAAAAGAAACAAAAAGTGTAAAACATAAACCTCAGCAAAAAAAAAAAAAAAAAATCATTCTAAAAAAAAAAAAGAAAACTTGCGCAACAGCAAAACATAAGCAAGCCTCCACTGCAAAATATTAAAAAACACACACAATTTCAATTTAACACCGAAAAAGTTCAACCTTGTATGCATTCACACTAACTGAGATTGTGTGTGTGTATGTGTGTGTGTGTGTGTGTGTGTGTGTGTGTGTGTGTGTGTGTGTGTGAATTCATTAATTATTAGCATTCTTAATTTAGCTTGATATCATATAAAGCCATATCAGGTTGTTAGTATTTTAAGGAAACATTTGATTTGCTGGAGGGGGGAGCTGAAACTGTCTCAGGCCTCTAGTATTTGAGAAATGCTGATGTCTGCAGATGTCACGGCTTTGTGTACCTTGACATCATCAGCTAGTTTTAACTGCTGGTGTTACTGGCTATCTGCCTTCCTGTATTGTGCTTGTGAAAGTAAAATAACAGCGTTTTACTCCAGTGAAGTAGGGCTATTGATTTTAAATTTTGAAGTGTATTTCTCCAATGCTGAAGATTTGTCATGCTGTTTTTAATTCTTGTTTGTTTTTCATGTGTATTTACTTTTGAAATGTTAACTGAAAGTTTGCACTACTAAAGATTTAATTTTCCTACTAGGCTTACAGTGTAAGTATTGAATACAAGTGTTACTTGGATATATATTTAGATATTTTCTTTGATTTTATTTATTCACAAAAAGTACATATCTCATTGTAGTCCAATTATTTCAAAGTTTTGGGACTTTGCATAATATAAGATACTTAATCTTTCTCCTTGCTGTATCTGTTTCGTACTGCTAGCTTAATTCACTTTAAAGTTATGGACTGTTGACATGGACTGTTAGTCACAAATGTTTTGATTTAAAAGTCTAAACACTTCATTAGTAGAATGAGTCTTAGTAACATAAAGCCTATTCTGCATCCCGAGACTGGATGGACAAATTGTAAAGATTTACCTGAAGAACATGACAATATAAAGGGCGTATTTTCACCTATATATCAGTGAGAAATTATAGCAACAATTCTGAAGCAAATAATGTCTGTAATTTGTGATTTTATGGACTTTCTACTGTGGTTTCCAAAGAAATTTGAGGAGGATTAAATGCATGCTTGGCTTTCCATTTCTTTTTCGCAGGAAACATGGATCCAGCCATGTTACTAATGGCAGCAGCTGCTTCCCCAGGGATGAGCACAGCATTCTGACACAATAGGGAAGCTTTCCTGTTCTCTCGCTCAGGAACAACAACAGTGGCTCTCCCTTCAATACTGAGGGGACTCCAACAGCTGCAGAGGATGTAACTAACCTCCAGTCCATTGTGGCTGTAGGTCCTGCACTCGTGGGATCCAGGGTAAACGAAGAGTGGTCTGAGGTACAGCAAATGTCCACAGCAGGGTCACCCACCTGTGGCTGAGGCAAATAGCTATTGTGCTGTGGTGGAAAAGCCCATTTGCTTAACTCTTTCTTTTTGTGGCTGGAAGAAAGACTGACCATGGGACTGGTAGACTGTCCCATGATGAAGTCAAAAATGGCACCTCTTTCCTGGGGAAGACAAGCAGCAAATGGCTGTAAAACTACCAGTCCACAGAAGTTACTTTTTTGACAGAAAACGCACAGTAAAAAGCACTTTAAAACACTATACAATTGCAAATTAGACATTTACCCACAGAAAATAAATGTTCAGTTAGTATGCACTGTTTTTAAACATAGAAAGAAATGGGTGAACCATTTAAAAGAACATTACAGTCTCAAGACACTCCATTAAAGAACAATACTCCTCACTTTAAAAATAACTTTCTTGAAGAGGAATATAATAAGACAGTAACAAAATGTAAGAAAATGGAAGTTTTTTTCAAGAAAGAGAACTTACCTGCCCAGCAGGAAAAAAAAAAAGCACAGGCTGACTGCAATCATCGAAAGCCTCAGAGGAGTGTACTCTTCAGTGGCAGTAAAGCCCTGAAGGAATTTGCACCCAAATTTGTCTTTCAGTCAGCTCAGCTCAAGCTGCTTGACAGTTTTGTCTCATGGAATGTGCCCTGAAATTTTGATAGCTGGCCAGCTGTTATATCCTTGGCAAGATATAACCCATATAGCTAAAGCTACTGCAGCAGTGATCATTCAAACATCTACTGTTATGGTAAGCTCAACTCACACAACTTTACTTACTTCACAGAATACTCAGATACTTACATTTTTAAGTACTACTGGACTGGATGCTGGCGATATATACAATGAATTACATATAAATCTTCTATAGAGTGGTAGTGGGAATCATGCCAAATAGGTTACTTATAACTGACTTTTGTGGGAAGCCTGCAAATTATGTTTTCCATTGATGCGGCCATACTTCTAAACTGTCCCTTTTACACTGAAAAAAATCCTAATGTTGTCTCAAACCTGTGAAGTTACCAATGGAGATGGTTGAACCCAGTGTCAGCATGTTCTATCTTCAGTTTTGCTCACTTACTGAATAATGCTGATGTCTGAGTGATGTGTCCAGAGATTTTCTGTGGCCGTACTTCTGTCTGTTACTTGTTCTGTAAGAAACCTGAAAAAAACAAAAACTCTTCTTGTTGTCTCAGGCAAGGTTACTGTCCTCTCTAAATCAGTCAAGATGCGTGCTTATGGCAGATACATTTCATCTAAAGATTACCACACCCATTGCTTTTCTGTCTTTGGGACCCAAACATGAATTTGAATCTTGTGGTCTTGTTTTTAATACAACTACATTGTAGCTATAGAAAACCCTTTCACCACATTCAACTAAGAAATGTTTAAAAAGAGTGTTCAGACATTAGAAACAACAACAATGTGCAGAAAAAGATAGAGAAAAGAGGAAGGAATGGGGAGAAAAGTAGAAAGAATCTAGTAAAATTTGAGGCTTTAGTTTCTGAATCTTCTAAAACAAACAATAAAACATAAGTCCTTAACTAACTCAATAGAGGAGGAAGTCGGTGCTGATAATTAAGATACACAGAGATTAATCTCTTGCTTATGCATTTTAACTTGTAAAAATGAAACAGTACTAGTGTTGTTATCTTTAACAGAACTGACAATAAATACTTACAAGTGGAGGAATTTTGTCAATCAGACCCGGTGTTATTGACTAAACTAAACCTGTATCTTCCAGAAGACTTTCTCTCCTTCAGAGTGATTCAGGATTCAGCACTGGCTTATCAACAATCAGCATTTGTTTTAACTTTGGGCCAACACAAGTTTGGTCTTTGCACAAAAACCAGGAAGTTCTCACCAGTCCCAGAAAAGGTTATAGAGGGAAGTGGCAAAATAAAAGAATCTCATCCCCACTATTATCTCATAAAAGGGGAAGAGTTTTACTTGGGGAAGATTGAATTCCTGTCTTTTCCTGACTTAGATTATGCAGATACACTAAATCCACTACTTCCACTTAAGAGGATATAACATTTTTTGACACTGTAAACTGCATGGATGAATTTTTTCCATGGGTGACAGGAGGCCCCTCTTTCCTAAGAGATACATACAAATGATATGATGAGTCAAAACAAGCAATTTTTTCTGTCTCAGACCTTCTAGAATGTCATGAAAGTTAACTGTCAATACATCAACATTCAGCCCAGGTCCCCAAAAGTCCGAAAGGCTGCATACAACTTCTGGCAATGGACAGGATCTGCATAATAGATCCTTTTATCATTTGTCTTTGTCTAGGTCTGTCACTTTGCTTCTCACTTCATCACAATCAAAGAAGTTTGTCCATCATTTCTTTCAATAGGGAATTAAGACTACAGGACACTTATGGTAAAATAGTCCACAATCTAGTATAGACTGAATACCCCAGATAATAAATAGAAGTCCATACACTGAAATCCACTGACAGTGGTGATGATTCATCCTCTAGGTCAGACATGTCTGATATTAAATCTGACTTCAGGAAGAGAACTATGCTGTAGATGCTTAACCACTGTTACTAGATGAATCTACTCAGGACTTACATTTGTAGACAGCATATAGATGATATCATTACAGACCTAGCAGTGAATAGTCAAACAAGGTCCTCATTTAAATAAATGTTACATACCCTCAACACACAATCTTCAATAATTTATTCTACCAGTAAAATACTGTTTCACCATAAGCAAATGCCTGTGTAGTAACCTGAAGTCCAAAGACACTCCAACCAGAAGAAATCTTCCTCACTTATAGATTTCAGGTGAAAAAGTGAAGTATTAACAAATATCCTTCAAGTGACTATTTCCTGTATCCTTTTCCCACTTCCAATCCTATAACCATGGGTTTGCCATTTCACCCAAGAAGTCATATGAGGTTGTTTTACATAGAATAACTCAGGGATGCGCACAAAAATTTCTAGAGACCTATTTTAGTTTCCTTTTCACGTAGCCATTTTTAATAGGTCATAGAAGCCATAGTATTGAAGAATCAGTTACTGGACAAACAGACAATTTAATAGATCCCTCCTAATCATGAGAATAAAGCTTTAACTCTAGACTCTTCTTGGTTAGAAAAAAATGGTAGCATTCTAAGACCAATTCTTGTCTTGAAAATTTAAATATTTTCAAATTTGCAAACACAATTTGAATAGAAATATTACGTATATTTATTTCATTAATATAAAAGGCACACTACATGACAATATTGGGCAATGAGGATGGATATCTGTATATAGGTAAGTACTAGGCTAGCTGCCCTTGTGGACCATTTTAAACCTAGCCAATTTTCCGTAGTGAGGATCAAACAATGTACCTCTTGTTTGTGCAGTAAACACCTTAACCATTTTTCCAAACCACAAACATTCTAGAAATGCTTTCTCTAGGACACTTCTTGAGATTTTTTGATAGCTGTTTATCACTTTCAGTTTTCAGCACTGCTGTTTTGCCAGCTTCTAACATGCAGACCTTTTACCAATCATTTACCTCCAGTTTTTGCACAGCTCAGGAAATAAAACAGTACCCTCTACTTTTATTTGAATTGTTGTCTATAGTCCTGGCCTGGACTCGGGAACTGTTGTAGCAGTGATCACCATAGAACATTTTTTTAACACAATGTGTGGGAACTTCCATACATTTTAGATTTCATGACTGTCTCTGGCACTTCACTACCTTGCTTGCAGCTATTGTAGTAGGTTCAATACTGACGAAAATCATTCTAACTCAGAACAAATAAAGAGAAAAACTGTGAAAATGGGCTTCTTTCAAAACCATGCTGTTACAGCAAAACAGTAGCTAAGGACTCTGTGCTCCGTTTTTTTGTAATTCTGTTTAGTTATGCAAGACTTCATGTGGTGAGATTACTGTGGGATCCCAGGATTGTCTGTTTATGTTTCTTTGTAATTAATGATACCACTTTTACATTCAGTAAATGAGTTTTTGTGCCAGCTAGAGCCTGACAACTTATCCATAAGCTCATCTCTTCTTTCTCCAGCAGAATCTCACTGGTTGACAACAGGGTCTTCCGATTATGCTGGGAGGCCCATTTCAAATACCTTTTCGTGTGCGAAAGCTATTGTCAAAACAAGAAAGATCTGTTTGCATCAGCCTGAAAGAACTGAAAGCAGAATTCAGAATCCTTGACATAATTTCAGGACACATTCCTCTCAGGTCACTTTCAGATCACACAGACAGTACTACAGTAATGTGATACATCAAAAAATTAGGGTGGGAGTTGCAGCAGATCTTTTTAATTCTGCAAAGAAACTTTTGTTGCCTGGCACTGGGTCATTAAGCATTCTTCAGTATTCTGACCTACCAGAACTAGTTAGCAAACTTCTCTCGCAGGCAGATTAGTAAGCCAATAAGTGCAAATTAGATCTTCTAGGTTCAAAAGTTCATAGATGTTTAGTAGGCTAACAACAACAAGGGTATTTTTAGGCCTAGCCATGCATCTCAGATCTCTGACAACTTCTTGTACCCTTGGTAAGTGTAAGTAGGGGTTTGGAAGATGAACCATTTATAGACTGACTGTGTTTATTAGAGACATAGGTACCAAACCAGAGATCAATTTCCTATTCCCCATCTAATTGTCCAAGTTACACTTGAATTGTCTGGGGAGGAACTCTCCTTCACATAGATGGGGAGCCTGTTCCAGAGAAGGGAAAGTCTCAGGGATACATACATTTATCTGCAGCAGGTCTTATTTATATTACAGGCAAAGTTTAAGTTTTTAGAATGGGTAATTCTGGTGCTGTTTGTTTTGCGGATATGCAGGAGGTCTATCAAAGTGAGTTTTGACAATGCCTTGTATGCCAGGCATAGATCTCCCCTCAACAGCCTGTAGGGGACAGAATACAGGGATAGAGCCTTGAGAGGTCTTCATAGGACATGCTACTTATGCCCTGTATTCTTTTAGTGAGGAACCTCTGTGGATATTGTTGGATATGCCTGATTAGGTACATATCAAAGGCGGCATTGTACTCTGTCATAGGTCTGATGAATGCAGAATACAGTGGAACAATGACCTCCTTGGCCCTAGATGCCATACCTTTTTCTATATGATGCACAACATAGAATGATTTCCTCACTATTGTAGACACATGATGTTCAAAAGCTAGATTACTGTCTATGTATGTTCCCAAGTCCCTAACTACTGGGTCAACTCTTACAGGTGTGTTGTCAATATGATCACTGCCTGGGGTAGATGACTTCCTGAAAGATACTATTATGCACTTCTTGGCATTTAGTTTTGGTCCATGGCTTTGACAACAGTTATTTGTCTATGTCAGGCTTCCTGGAGAACATTTGTTTTGCTGGGGGATTCAGTGTCAGCTCCTCGTTTGCAATCATCTGCAAATTTAGTTAGCCAGAAGCCATTGACATTGGCCTTGACTTCAGAGAATTAAATGCCAAAAAGAAGTGGTCCCACATCCGATCCCTGAGGGACTCCACTTGTGACTGGCCTCTTTGTAGACATGGACTCCCCAATTCTAGGTTCCTTGGTCCTGTCTGTGAACCAGCTTGGCTATCCACTGGGTGACATAAGTGTCTGTACTTAACCTCTTAAGTTTGTCAACAATGCTCGAGTTTGTCAACAATGCTCAAGTGGGGTATTGTGTCAAATGCCTTGGCCAGGTCAAAGTCAATAGTGTGAAAATTTGCCCTTATCCATTGCTTTGGTGATCTTCTCAAAGACGTCCACCAGGTTGAGTAGGCATGACCTGCTTTGATTAAATACATTGAGCTGGGTCTAGTGTCTGTAGGTTTACTATGTCATTATTGATCATTTCCATAGTAATTCTTTCCATGCCTTTGCATATGAGATTAGTGAGACTTATGGGTCTGTAGTTTCCAGGGTCTGTAGATGGCCCATCTTTGTGCAGAGAGATGACTGTTACTGTTCTGCATTCATGTGGCATGAAGCCTGTTTGGAAGCTGCAGTTAAATAACAATTCCAAAGGGCCTGATGGGTTATGTTTCATGATATTTAGAAGACATCCTGAGATATTGTCTGGGTCCATTGATGCAGTGTTATTGGCTTTAGAGAGAGTATTAATGACCTGTTCCATAGTGATATCATGAGGAGTTATATCTGATGGTATCTCCTGAGGAAAGGTTGAGGGAGAGAGGGGGGTAAAGTTGGCGATGAATTTGTTGGCCAGTAGGTTTGCTATATCTTCTGTCTCAGTATAGGTGGCTGCATTTACAGAGCTCTGCACACAATTGTGTATTGTCTTTCAGGGAAGACATTAAACTAGGTGGTGTGCAGCAATCTCTCACATTAGTAAGGACCAGATTCAGTATGGTTGCATCCCTGGTTGGTGTATGGACAATCTGATCCAGGAAGTTTGTGTTTACAAAATCCAGGCATCTCTGTCCCTGTACATTTGATGTTGTATATGATTCCCAGTTAATAGCAGGGTAATTAAAGTTGCCCATGAATATGGTATTGCGTTGGCTGGTGAGTGTTTCTAATAAGTTTAAATACATGGCATGGGTTTCCTGAGTGATACAGGAGGACATATAGCTTGCAAGGAATTGGTGTGGGATTTTTCCAATGGTGATTTGAACATGGAGAAGCTCGGGTGCATTGTCCTGTTTGACTGGCCTTGAGGTATATTTACTTTGATGTAAATCGCAACACCTCCACATTTAGTTCTTGTCTGTGTAGTCGCTGGTTTAAATGTCTGGAAGGCATGACAACCTTGCACTGTCAGTGTGCTGTCTGTGGATTTAAACCATGTTTCAGTGACACTCGGACATCAGCATTCTCTAAGGTGAGGAGAACTTCTAGAGTGTCATTTTTTTGTTTAGACTCCTAGCATTAAGCAGTAACAGCTTTAGATTTCCTTGGTTTTGATTTGCTATGGTGTAAGCACTTTAAGTTTGGCAGTGCCTAAAAAAGTCACAATGGGGGAGGACAATGTTTTAGCTAATATTCAAATGCCTAGAGGGGAGGGGTGCAGACTATCCTGGCAAAACAGAATGGTCTGTTGACCATCTCCTTCCATGCTGATAAATATTTCACCCCCTTAGAATGACACCAGAAATGAAGCCAGTTATTAAAGTCAGTCATTTTTCATTCATATCATGGCATAATCCTTGGGGAAGGTAAAATGCTGCTCAGTGCTAGGCTGTTACCAGCATGGTACACATATTCCAAGAGCTCCATGATGTCTCTCTTTATATAGTTTAGGGAGGTATGTCTGAGATCATTTACACCCACATGGACTATGACGGTGTCATACTGGTACCTGTGGTCCAGTGACCTGAGATGGATCCTGACCCCCTGATAAACAACTGACTGTGACTTTCTCCTTATTCAGCCTGGTGAGAGAGACATCAGCATGTCTCATAATGGAGTCTCCAATGACTAGAATGTTGGACTGTGCGGTAGCTTGCCTTATGGGCTTAGAAGTAGATGCTCCATGAGATGTGGCTTTATGTGTTGCTATTCAGCAAAATGTATAGAAATGTGACTTGGCAGAAGTAGATGTCTTTGCCACACATTTGAACAATCATCATCAAGCCTTTTACTCCCTCATAAGTTCATGCCATGCTGTTGATTTGGTATGTCATTTCTAGCCTAGCTTATAGATCCCAGTTCATCGGTACCCAACAGCATGAATAACTGCTACCTAAGTTCATCCCCTTTCAGAGAGAGTTTGAGGTGGCCATACCAGATGTTATTTTACAATTTTCCATCCATTTGTCCAGACTGAATATAAAGATGCTGAGGGAGCTACTTTGCTTTTCACATAAGGGAAGTTTATTCTATAAAGGAAGAATTAATTGAGAGTGATCTCTGTCTTGCCAGTAGGTCCTATTTATGCTGTATGGAAGTTTAATTCCTTTGAACAGGTGTTTAGGGTGCTGTTTGTTTTGCAACTGTGTAGGAGGTTGCATAGGACTGAATCATTTGAGGATCTGTAGGTGAGGCAGAGGCCCATTCAAGAGTGTTTTAAGAAAAAGAGAGTAGAAAAAGTTCTTTAAGGAGGCCTGTGCAGCACAAAAAGGGCATGCCTTTGATTGACTTAGTGATTAAGTACTGTGGTCTTTTGAACTGATTCATATGTTTGGGCATTACAAATATGTACCAAAGAGGCATTACACTGTATTATGAGGGAGGAGTAGAGAGGGATGAAGGCATTCTTTGACCAATACTATATACCCCTGGTAATGAGTATGTAAAAGAATTTCCTAGCAGTACCGGATACATAGTGATCAAAGGATAGTTCATTATGAATAAAAGTCTCCTGGTCCATAATAACTGCAGCAGTTTTCAGTTGAGTGTAATCTATGTAGTAGGTGCTTGGGAGACACTGTTTGCCTAAGGACACAGTACTACATTTCTTGACTTTTAGCTTAAGGCCATGGTCCAGGCACCACTTGGTTGTATGTGTTAGGGCCTCTTGGAGAACCTATAAGTCAGTTAGACAGTTTATGACAGCTCTGAGTTTGTAGTTATAAGCAAACTTCATCAGCCACAGACCTTTGACATCAGGTCTTGACAAAGAGATAAATGCTAAAGAGAAGTGGTCCAAGAGCTGGTCCCGCAGGGCCACCACTAGGACTGCCCCCTTTTTGATGACCGCATACCTTCTTTGCTAATAGACTGGGTTTTCTCTCAGTAAGTCAGTTTGCTATCTAGGAGGTGACACAGGGACTTACATTTAGTTCCATTAGCTTGTCAGTCATGCCAGAATGTGGGGTGGTATCAGAGACCTTGGCCAAATAAGCAGTGTGAACTAATTTGCTTGCTTCCAGTGCATCAGTGATTTATTTAAAGAAGTGCACCAAGTTTAGAGGTAAGATGTACATTTAACAAACCCATATTTGTTTAAGTCAGGGGACTGTAGACTGCTGATGTCCTTGTAAATAAGTTCCATAATTATGTGTTCCATTGTTTTGCAGGTAAGGCTGGTGAGGGTTATAGGTCTATAGTTTCCAGGCTCAGTGGTAGGTTCTCCCTTGTGGATTGGAATGACTATAGCAGTTCTCTGCACCTCTGACATGAATCTAGTCAAGAGTTTAAGTAAGTTCAGTAGTAAATCTATGAAGCTCTGCTTTGTGTTAAAAATAAGGCAACCTGGCACATTGTCTTGACCCACAGAGCAAGTGTGTTTGGCCTTAAAGTAAGCCCTCAGGACTTGCTCTGAAGTAATATAAGGCAGGCATGTGTGGTGGTGTAGTAATATGTGGGGCAAAGTTGAGGGAGGTAAGAGTATAGAGATTGAGATAGATTAATCTGCTGATATGTTGTGTTGGCTACATTTTATGGCTTCTAGGGTTTCGGATATAATTGAAAAATGTTTTCTGTTTGTCCTTAACATAATTGTCTTTGGAGGACTTGATTGTGATGATTTGGGTATTGTTTTTTTTTTTTTTTTTATGGGCAATAAGTTTCTTCCTCTTATTGTATAGTTTGTTTATACCATGGTTCCACCATAAGAGATTATGCCTGAACCTGACATTCTATTTGTTTCTGAAGGGGACTGATGTTTCAAAAAAAGAAGTTATGTACTTACCATAACGTTCCATGTGAGTTGTTTATCTTGCCTTTATTCTCACTGATGGGTTCAGAGCCAATCCTCGGCTCCGACATGGCCGATAGCAAAGCTCAAGGTTTGCCAGTAGCTCGAGACCAAGCCCCTTATCCCACAATGCACTGCTAGAATTACCTCAGATCTTGTTTGCTGCGAGTAACAGTGTATATATATATATATATATATATATATATATATATATATATATATATATATAAATATACAAACCTATACATACCCTTTTATGTATTTCTAGCAAGAACACTTCCCAAAGGGGAAGAAGAAATATTGAATAACCAGGATGGTATTAGCCTCTAAGTCAACAGTCAGCCAGGAGGGGGAAGGAGGGAGGGATGTGAGAATAAAGGCGAGATAAACAACTCACATGGAACGTTGTGGTAAGTACATAACTTCTTTATGTGAAGTTGTTAAATCTCGCCGTTTATTCTCACTGATGGGTAGCGTCCCTAGCACCCTCAATTGTGGGTGGCTCATGGGAGTATATTCTTCAGTACTGTGGAACCAAAGGAAGACCTGTCCCTTGAAGCCTTATCTACTCTGTAATGCGTGATAAAGGTATGAGGCTTAGACCAAGAGGCTGCAGCGCAAATATTGTCAAGGGGCAATTTAGCTTGAAAAGCAGAAGATGTAGAGATGGCTCTGGTAGAATGAGCCTTAGGTTTGTGTGTTAATGGCATGCTCGCATTTTCATAAACAAAGGATATACAATCGGATAACCATTTAGATAAGGTTGTTTTAGCCACTGGATTGCCTTTTCTTGCTTCAGAGAAGGATACAAAAAGTTGGTCTGATTTTCTAATATCCTTAGTTCAGTCAAGATAAAATCGGAGCTGTCTGTGAACATCAAGTTTGTGCAGCATGTATTCCAATTTGCTAGAGTGGTTGGGAAAAAAGACTGGTAGCTCAATGACCTGATTGATATTTGACTCAGAACAGACTTTAGGTAAAAATGAGGGGTTTGTTCTGAGAGATACTCTATCAGCATGGAAAATCATGTAGGGTGGTCTGATAGATAATGCTTGACATTCTGACACTCTGCGGGCAGAAGTAATGGCCACAAGAAATATTGTTTTCCAGGATAAAAATTTGAGATCACAAGAAGATGCTGGTTCAAAAGGAGGAAGAATAATTTGAGACAGCATAAGGTTTAAATTCCAGGGAGAATATGGAATTTTGATCGGAGGTCTCATATGAAGAATGCCTTTAAGAAAAGTCTTAAATAATTTATGGCCCATAACATTTGAGCCACCAAACCCAAGGTGAAAATCTGAGATGGCAGCTAACTGGACTCGAACTGTAGCAGCTGCTGCCCCTTCCTTAAAAAATTTTGTCAAAAATTCTAAAATAGAAGATAGCGGAGCTCAGAAGGGGTCAATGTTCTGCGTGTTGGCCCAAATTGAGAACCTTTTCCAATTACTGCCATATAATTTCCTGGTAGATGGCTTGTGAGAAGACAAGAGAATTTGTCTTGTATCTTCTGAAATTGAATGAAGCCTGGCAATTAGGGGAAGTGGATTAGCCAAGCAGTCAGTTTCAGAGACTGCAGTGAAGGATGAAGGTCCCCTGACGGGTGCATCAGAAGGTCCGGAACTGGGTCCGGGATCCATGGATCTTCCAACAGATGATGGTGGAGAAACAGAAACCAAATCTGTTAAGGCCAGTAGGGGGCTATGAGTATAACAGTCCTTCCCAGTGATTTTGCTTTATGTAAAAATCTGGGTATTAATGGGAAGGGTGGAAATGCATAAAGGAGACCTGGGGGCCAATTGTGTAAAAGTGCATCTCTTGGGGGATGACCGGGAGGTGGTATTAGGGCAAAGTAGCTTCTGCATTTTGAATTGATGTGGCTGGCAAAGAGGTCGCAGCAAGACTGGCCCCATTTGCGGAAAATCAACTCTGCAACCTGTTGTTTGAGAGACCACTCTTGAGGGAGCAATATCGCCCTGCTTAGCTTGTCCGTTATCATGTTGGATTTCCCCAGGATGTGCACTTCTAACAGAAGACGCTGGGATGACACAGCCCATTGCCAGACCCTGAGGGCTTCTCGACAAAGGGGGTAAGACTTGGTTCCACCTTGCTTGTTCAAGTACCAGACTACTGACATGTTGTCCATCTGAATTGCAATAGTTCCTAGAGAGAGAGAGTCCTGAAAGTACTTCAGTGCCAGAAGCACTGCTCTCAACTCTAGAACATTGATGTGCAGATGTGATTCTTGATCTGTCCATGTGCCTTGGGCACTCATTCCCTGAAAATGCCCCCCCACCCTGTCAGGGAAGCGTCTGTGGTTACAGTGGCTACTGGGGGGGGGGGGACAAAGGGTCTTCCGATTGTGACATGAAGAGATGTCAACCACCACCGAAGGTCTCTCCTGCAACAATCCGTGATGAGAATCTTGTAGTGCATCGGTAGTTTCTGATAAGACCACTGAGCGAAAAGGAGCTATTGAAGAATTTGCATATGCATCCTTGCGAGTGGTATAGCCAGGATTGCTGCTGCCATCATACCTAGCACCTTCAATACCTCTGCTGCTGTAGCTTTGTTCTTTGACACCAGTGAGCTGACATTTTGGCGGAGAAGAGAGACTCTTTCGACAGGGGACGTAGAGTGGTGGTTGAGGTATCTAACTCTGCTCCTATAAAAACAGTATGCTGTGATGGCGATAAGGCAGACTTTTCAAAGTTGATTGTAATACCTAATTGATGGCAGAGTGTCAGAGTGTATTGTGTTGCCTGAGTTAATTGATGCCTGGTGCAAGTGGTGAGGAGCCAATCGTCTAGGTATAGAAACACATGGAATCCCAGACGTCTCAGGTGAGCCGTGACCACTGCCATGCATTTGGTGAACACTCTGGGGGCTGTAGTGAGACCAAAGGGCAGGGCTCGAAACTGGTAATGATTGGCTCCCAGCCAGAAGTGCAGATGATCTCTGGAGCGTCTGTTCATCTTTATGTGATAGTACGCTTCCTTGAGATCTATGGAGCACATACAATCGCCTTTCCCTAGGAAGGGAAGAATGGACTGAAGCATGACCATTCAGAACTTCTCTTTCTTTATGAACTGGTTGAGTCTGCTGAGGTCCAAGATAGGTTTCCAGTCCCCTGTTTTCTTTGGTACCAAAAAGAATCTTGAGTAAGTTCTGAATCCAACTTGGTCTGCTGAGACTGGTTGGATGAATCATTTTTCTACCAATCTGTGGACCTCTATGATTGCTTGTTCCCTGAGATTGGGTGGAACATCTGGGATTCTCTTTACAGGAATGGGAGGAGAAGAGAACGGTATGAAATATCCTCTGGAAATGATGCTTTGTACCCAAGTATCTGATGTTATGTTTAGCCAGGCTTCTGGGTACAAAGACAAGCGACCCCCAACTGCCTCCAGAGCCGAACAGTTGGGCCCCCTTTCAGGGGTGCTGGTAGGGCTGACCGGAGAACTCACCACTGTCACCTTGTTGCTGTGGACCCCCTCTGCTGCGGGGATGGCGTCTTCTGTTTTAACCCCCTCCTCTGCCTCTAGAGGGGGTTTCTCCACGTGTGTCCTGAAAGGCTCCTTGTGCTTTTCGGAACCACATCCCCCCCCCCAGTGCCCTTGGGGTAGGGCCAAGTAGGTGTCAAAAATGGACTCCAACGGCAGATAAGGTCTTGCCTTCCTGCTCACACCTGGTTAAAGTTTCCTTTACTTTGGGCCCAAACAGTGATGAGCCATCGAATGGGGTATTAATAAAGGAAGACTTAAAGGGTTCCGCAAAGGAACAGAGATGCATCCAGGCTTGTCTTTGAAGAGCAATGCCTGAACTAGCGGCTCGACTCGAACCATCAGCTGCATAGGATATGAGATGCATGGACAAGTTTACCACTGAGTTTAGGGTAGCAAGCTGGGCGTTGACTTTGTCGGCCACCCCTGCAGCTACCGTGCACTAGAGAGCATCTCCTAGCTCTTTCAGGAGATCTCTCTGTAGTCTCATAAAGTGGGTTAAGTAGTTCAGTGATCGCAAAGAAAAAGTCGCTGAACTAAACATGCGCTTCCCATATATATCCATGACCCTAGAATCTCTGTTAGGGGGATGGATAGAGGTGGATGTCTCAGATACTTCCTTTTTGGTGGCTGCAGCTACCACCATGGCATCAACAGACACTCCCTTTGTCAAAAATGGCTTGTCCACTGGGGCAGACATGAATTTATTGGGCTTACGAGGAACAGGTTCCATGGCCTCCGGTGACTCCCACGCCTTATGAGAAGTCAGTTCCATGAGCTTTTCATAAGGCGGAGACACCCAAGAAGTGGAAGGTTGAGACCCAAAAGCCTTCAAGAGCATGGACTCATCCTCAGTAGGGGTCTTGGACTGCCAATCGCCCCTCTTACTAAGGATCTCTAGTATCTCTGCAAAGGAGAGGGGTTGGGAGGGTGGCCTAATGGTTAAGGTGTTTGCTTACAAGCATAAGGTGCAGGGTTTGAGTGTCACAAGGATAATTGGCTAGGCTTCAAATGGCTTGCAAGGGCAGTTAGCCTAGTGCTAACCTATGAACCTATGAGATATCCTCAGAGCGGGATAGAGGGGACCCTTCTGACTTATCTCAGTCCGTGTCAGATGTCAAAGACTCCTTTGGGGAGTCTAAGTGCCTCCTCTTGCACCGTCTCTTCCTGGGTACCTCCAGGGAGGTCTCAGAAGAGTAGGGGACACCCTGTGGGGGTACTTGAGGCTTGGGGTCTCTACGCTTAGAGGGACTGGTAGATAAAGAAGCAGATACAGGAGCTTGAGGAGAGAGGGAAGGCTGAACTGATGCTGACGTTGTCTTTGGAGACAAAACTCTCCTCATAGCATCAAAGGCACCATGGCTCCGACAAGAAGGAGTGGACGGACCCGAAAGTACTGTCCGATCCTCCCGCACCAAAACCCTGGGCTCCGAGCCTGAGGTAGGAGCTGTGCTCATCCGAGCTGAAGCCCCGAGAGGAAGAGTCGACACCGACAAATCGGTTCAACTATCCTCCCCAGACCCGATGGGAGAGCGTCGGCTCCTAGAGTCCTCGTCGGCGCCAAGGACATCTGAGTAGATGGAGCCGATAACACCGGTGCGGGTATTGGTTCCAAGGGTTTGAGAACCATCGGTTCAGTTTCCTTCGGCTCCGAGAGTCCAGTACGGCTCAGAGGAGGAGTAGACCAATCCAGTTCCATGGTCTTCGGCACTAACGAGCTGGTCGGGGCCGACAACAATTTGGCAAGTCCTGGTGCCTGTAAAAGCTTCTGCACTAGCCGATCCATGTCCAAATCTGAAAGGCTGACTGAGGACTTAGCTGAATGCACCGAAGGTGCTGACTGGAGCAGAGGGGAAGAAGGAACTTCAGAGACCGGCTCCAAAACCGAGAGCTGGCTCCCCATCAAAGGTAAACTCGGTTCCGAGGTCTGTGGAACCGATGACCCTCCTGAAATTTTTGCCTTTTTTGTCACTTTGTCTGAAGATCTGGATTTTGAGGATTTGGAGGACGACCTAGTACCCTCATGTCTACTCAAAACCTCAGAAAAAGATTGCTGTAGCAATCCCCCGTCTATTACCTTCCTCCTTCTCTCCAAGAGGACTCTTGAAGAAAAAGAATGGCAGATGCTGCAAATGTTTTGGAGGTGTATAGCCCCCAGACAGTAGACACATTGAATGTGTCCATCAGTGACAGACATTTTCTGCCCACAATCTGGGTATTTTTGAATCCCAATTTAGGATGGGATTTCTCCTTTTCATCCAACAGAAAGTTCTTACTCACTTGTAAAGATCCACAAACTACTAAGCCCAAACCAGGCACTAACTATAACAATATAATTACAGATTACAAATATAGGGCTAAGAGGTCCACAGAGAAGAACCCTGACTATTAGAAAGACTAATAAGCGTAAATAGGGCTAAAGGCCCACACAAACCAAGAAGCCAACAGGGCACTAACTATTTAAACTGTTTAAAACTACCTAAACTATAGATTATATTAATAAACAACCTGATACTAACACACAACTATTTTAGTTAACAAAAAGTAAGAGTTTTTTGTATAGACTTTCTGTTATTTTTCCCACAAATGGTCTGAGCTAGCTGGATCACCGAGATCTCTCTTGCCGTGGCAAACTAGATCTGAGGTCATTCCAGCAGTGCATTGTGGGATAAGGGGCTTGGTCTCAAGCTACTGGCAAACCTTGAGTTTTGCTATTGGCCGTGTCGGAGCCGAGGATCGGCTCCGAACACATCAGTGAGAATAAACGGCGAGATTTAACAACTTCACATCATGTTTTTAGGTGAGTATAGAAACTGTCTGTGGATGGAGCAATCTGTTAGACTGAGTTATTATGGTTATGGAGAGTGCTGAAAGATCATTAAGTCATCTGCTAGCTGTTACCGAGTTGCTTTAACATAGTCCCTAAAGACAGATGGGTTTTATAGTCCATCAGGTTTTACCTCATAGTTGATATTACTGAGCAATGCTCTGATGAGGCAATTACAGATGTAAACATAGTGAGGTTATATTGGTGAGAACTTGGTCCAGTACTTTTGATTCCCTAGCTAAGATGAGAACTAGATGGTCTAAAGAAGTAGCATTTATGAAATGTAGGAACTCTTATGCATACTTATTTATATTAGTGTAGATTCCTCAGTCAATGCAATAGTTGAAATTCCCCTGGAGAATTGTGTTCTGCATGTCCACAGCTAGCAGGTTTTTGCTTTATTGGCCTCATAGTGAATAATAGTAAATAGATGATTTTATTAGCCTGAATGTACCAGTAAAGACATAAAAAGTAAAAAGTCGTTGGTATTCACAAGCCATGCAGCTAAAATACTGTATGTCCCTATGGGATCATCTACATACATCTCATGGGCAATCTCAGGAATTTTAAGGTATTACACAGTGAAATCTCTAGTTATGCTGTTTATATATGTATATATGTACTTACATACACACACACACACACACACACACACACACACACACACACACACACACACACACACACACACACCTTACTAGAATGAGTCAGCCAATAGTTAAAGTCAATTCTTTGAGGAAGCAGTCTGAAGACTCAGCTTAAAGATGTTCTGTGCAAGTGTATAAGGAGCAAAAGGACTAAGTGGTTCTATTTTGTTATTTGAATACATTACACTTTGCAATGGAGGTAGTAACCAGTTCTTATTTAGATGTTAAAATGAAAACACATGTAAAAGAAAATTATTGGTTGCTTTGTATGGACATAGAAATAAACAGTGTATTAAATGTTTGCTTAGCATACCGGGCAAATGCAGAAACATCAGTGTACTGGTCTATATGTCAAAATTATTTGAAACTATTGAAGATATAGTAACTGATTGTTATGAAGTCAGTCAACAATGCTCACTAACTTCTATTTGACACAGCAAAATAATGACTGCTCTGTGGTAGAGGATGCACTTGCCACAATGCTAGGATTATCTTGATCACCAGTGCAAATAACAGATACACCTTTACCAAAAATTGCTGTTTTCAAATCTTGTTACAGTTACAACCATATGAGCATAACTCTTACAACTGGATATGACTTATTTTTGAATCACTGTAACAAATCACCTATGAAAAATGAGGAGAGGCCAGCATTCACAATGACTGTATAAAAAACTATTAAATTCTATAATTTATTTCCTTTGCTATGCATGTTTCTCACAGACTGAATGACAATGAAGCCACAAATAATATTTAGAATACTTTTTGTCAGTCTGTTATGGGTGTTTGGATGCTGTTAGTCCATGGTTCACCTGCTTGCAGAGGAAGTACCCACCCTCCCTGCAGCTTGGTCCTACTACACTAATGCATCTAAAACTTCTGCTTCCTAAACTTAATGTCTGAACTCATAACCCTGAAACTCCCAGTCACACAATAATCATAATGCCAAACCTCATTCCATAATTCTAACCCTAAAACTGAGTCAATCATTAACCATATGCCCAAACTTTCCTCCCTCCCTCCATAACTGTAACTGTAAGTCTCCCATTTGCCCCTTATTCAAACCATCAAACTCCAGCTCACTCACACATAGGTTCATAGGTTCATAGATTAGTACTAGGCTAGCTGCCCTTGTGGGCCATTTTAGGCCTAGCCAATTATCCCTTGTGAGACTCAAACCCAGTTTCTTGTGTTTGTAAGGCAAACACCTTAACCATTAGGCCACCCTCCCACCCCTCCCAACCACACATTTTATGAGGAATAGACCAAAAATATAAGGCAAAAATCTGGGCAGTTAAAAGGTGCGGAGCCTATAACAAGAAAATAGATTCATAGGTTCATAAGTGTTTACTAGGCTAATGACCACAAGAGCCTTTTTAAGCCTAGCCATGTATCCCAAATCTCTGACTAGTTCTGATAACCTTGATAAGTGTAAGCAGGGGCTTTGGAGATGAAACATGTACAAGCTAGGGCCTGGCAGATGAGCCATTTATAGGTTATGTTTGTCCATTAAAGACATAGGTGGCAAACCAGGGATGAATTTCTTGTTCCCTATCCAATTGTCCAGGTTGCAATTGAATTGGGTTATGGAGGAACTCTACTTTGCATGGATGGGGAGCTTGTTCCAGAGACAGGGTAATCTCTGGGATACATACCTGTCTCTTCAGCAGGTCTTAATTTACATCACATGCAAGGTTTAAGTCTTTAGAATAGGTAATTCTGGTGCTGTTTGTATTGCAGATATGCAGGAGGTCCATCAGAGTGGGATCTGACAGTGCCCCTCTATATCAGGCATAGATCTCCCTTCAAAAGCCTGTAAGAGACATAATACAGGGATGGAACCTTGAGGCCATCTTCATAGAATATTTTACTTAAGCCCTGCATTCTTTTAGGGAGGAACCTCTGTGGACATTCCAGTTGTTGGATATGCCTGGTTAGGCAGATATCAAAGGGGGCAGTGTGCTCAATCACAGGTCTAATGAATGCTGAATACAGTGGAACAATGACTTCCTTGGACTTGGATGCCATGCCTTTGTTTACAAGTTGCAGAACATAGAATTAATTCCTCACAACTGCAAACACATGATAGTCAAAGGCCAGACTACTATCTGTGTGTCCGCGTATGTCCCTGACTACTGGGTCAACTCTAAGGGGTGTGTTGTCAATATGATAGTTACCAGGTGTGGATGACTTCCTGAAGGATACTAATAGGCATTTATTGGCATTTAGTTTTACTCCATGGCTCTGACACCAGTTATTTTTCTGTGTCAGTCCCTCCTGGAGAACATTTGTGGCACTGAGGAACTCTACTTGTGACTGGCCTCTTTGTAGAAGTGGACTCCCCAGTTCTAGGGGAATTGTGTCAAATGCCTTAGCCAGGTCAGGGTAGGCAGTGTGAACCATTTTGCCCTCATCCATTGCTTTGGTGACCTTCTCAAAGAAGTCCACTAGATTGAGTAGGCATGATCTGCCCGTGACCAAACCAAACTGAGCTGGGTCCAGTGTCTGGAGGTTTACATCACTAGTCATCATTTCCATGATAATTCTTAGTGAGACTTATGGGTCGGCAGTTTCTGGGGTCTGTAGATGGCCCAGCTTTGTGCAGAGGGATAACTGTTGCTGTTCTCCATTCATGAGGAACGAAGCATGTTTGGAGGCTATAGTTAAATAGCAATTCCAGAGGCCCTGATAGGTCATGTTTCATACCATTTAGAAGGCATCCTGGGATACTGGCTGGGTCCACTGATGCAGTGTTCTTGGAATGAGAGAGGGCATTAATGACTTGATCCTTAGTGATAGCAAGGGGGAGTTGTAGGGTCTATATTACATAATCAAAAGATAAAAAGAGCGAACACCTATCGAACACTGAAAGCCAAAACCACTAAATATCAGACACAGAACAGAGATTTTTTTCCCCAGGGAAAAGAAATGCTGCTCCTCAAAAAAAAAAAAAAAAATCCAAACACAAAATAAAGGGGGGGGGCTCACACCCCCCCATGTGTCCCCCACACCCCCCTGCTTAAATATACAGACTCCGAGATTGCACCACAGTGGAGCAAATGGCAAAGTCCTGAAAATGGCCCACTGATTTTTTTCCCTGGGAAAAAAATAAATAAATCACTGTTCCGTGTCTCCAATATTTAGAGCTTTCGGCTTTCAGTGTTCGATAAAAGTTTATCTTTTGAGTTTGTAATATAGGCCCGAGTTGTATTTGATGGTACTTTCATAGGGAAGGTTAAGGGGGAGAGAGGGGTAAAGTTGGAGCTGAATTTATCAGCCAGTAGGTTTGCTATATCTTTTGGCTCAGTATAGGTGACTCCATTTACAATGAGCTCTGTAAGCTATCATGTATTGCCTTTGAGGTTGTGGACATAGCTAAAGAATGCCTTGTGGTTGTCCTTGGCCTGGGAGGACAAATTCACCTCAAATGTGGCTTTGGTAGACTTTATTTGTCCTCTGAGAAGTTTGTTTAGTTTGATGAGAGTGCTTTTATCCTGCTGTGTGCTACATCTCCTAATATTTGCCATGATTTTCTTCCTTCTGTTATATAGCCTATTGATTTTGTGATTCCACCAGAGTGGCTTGTTTTTTGAGTTAATTCTGTACTTCTTCCTGGTGGGTACAGCTGCCTCTGTGTAGATATTAACATGCTTGTACAGGGTTCCTGTATAGGTATTAGAGATATTTTGGAAATTTTATGAAAATTTGTATAAAGCACAAAAATGTGGAAATGGAAATATTTATAAAAGACTTCTTAAGTATGCCATGGTTAGAGTTAAATGAGGGTCAACAATTAACAGTTAAGATAACAGGAGATAAGACAACAATTAGCAACATATACTCAATCTGCAGGAAAGTCTCCAATAATATATGGCATTCCTATGGAAGTTTGGAAGCTAGGAGGAAAGAAAGAAAGTGATAAAAACTTGGATGGTGTTGTTTAACAGTATTTTAAAAGAAGTAAAGCACCAGCCTGTAATACCTAAAGATGATAAAGACCCATCACAGCAAGCTTTATATAAGCCTGTTTCAATTTTAAGCCATGACTATACAGAGATAATGTCTACAATAGCTAAATCAATTGCAAAGGTGTTGCCAAAACTGATAGACATGGAGGTTTACTATCAAAATAGTGAAACACACTTTAACAGTTGTCAGAAGGTCGAAGGTAAAGGTGCAAAAAGGCCAAACTGCGAACATCAACACTTAGCTTGCATTCGCAGTTTTGAGCAGTGTTTTGAACTGGATTGCACTACAGTACGGACTGGGAAATGTTTCCTTTTCCTCACTGTAGTGCGATCTTGGAATTAGAATATATAATTAGCAGGTGGTGTGGGGGGCACAGCCACCCACATGGGGGGTGTAAAACAGTAGGCATGTGCATGTTTCTTTCCCAGTGTTTTTTTCTGGATGGTGAGTGGTCCATTACATAACCAGATATGGATTTGATGTGGTTTTGGCAAACATTTGACAAATTTAATTAATAATTATGATCCAGAGGGAAGCAGAATGTAAGAAAATACTCCTGCTGTTGTCAGGTATTGATACACAGCAGAGAAAGCATTCAACAGAGTAAGTTGAGATTTTACGAGTATGGCAATGAAGCACTTGCATTCCATGATACAATAATAAGGATAATTAGGAGGATATATAAGGGATTGTGGCAAAAATTAATGGGGGAGGGTTCTTTCTAGCATGCTGTGTCTGAACAGAGTAACAAAGCAGGGGTGTCCTCTTTCCCCTTTGTTATTTGCTTTATATATTTAGAACCACTGGAATAGAAAATAAGGGACTCAAATTCAAGGATATAATTGGTATTGTAATCAGTAAAAGTTGGCTTTATTTTTATTATTTTGTACCTGATAAAAACAGAAAAGGACATCATAGTGTTGTGAAACATCCTGAGATTGTTTAAGATTTTGCAGGATATAAAATTAAAGATAAGACAAAGGGTGTTGCTGTCAACTATGTACCCGCACATGAACTGGTCCAGCAATACTCAAATTTATGGGGACACAATAAAATAAAGTATTTAGGAGTATGAGTTAAAAAAGGGTCCTGTTATGGCAGCTAAGGGTATGTGGGAAGAGACTTACAGACAATACAAAAACTGAGCAACTGGAAGCTTGTGTTTGGATACAGATAGCAAGATACAAGCACTGAAAATATTTTTAGACCCTTTAGTTTTACATATGGGTCAGGCACGTTTTTGCCAACCAGAATACAAGTTGTGGACAGTAACTAATAAAAAGAGTTGGAGGATTTTTATCTGGGAGGGGAAAGGGCAAGGGTCATGTGGGATAAGTTGATCATTCCAAAAGAACAAGGTGAATTAGCATTAACCGACTTGAAAGGGTATTTTAGGGCTACACAATTAAGGCTTATATACATAACACAAGCAGAAAGCTATAATTAAAAATGGAAAGTGTTGAAGCAGGGGGAAATTAAAAAAAAAAAAATAAGGAGAGAGTTGGATTTTGGATACTGATCCTTAAGGAGAAAAACAACATCCACACAGTATATTAGATTCATAAAGTAGCAGAAAATATTCTAAGAACTAAGCCAATACGAGAATGGAGAAGAGAGATTTTGCTGATGGGGATAACTGCAATTAGGGGTACATAGAATAGGCAAGAGGAGTCTGGAATTTACTGGATAAAACTGGCAAAGCAGCCAATGTATTGGATGCAAATAACTAGACAGGGGAAAGGTAACAGAACGGGAAGAAGCTGGACTGCAGGCTAGAGATTGCCATTCCCTTCAGGGACTGCTATACAAATATAGGCAAAGAGAAAGGGATAGGAGAATCCTAAGAGAATGACTTGCTCTGGGAGAGTTTTTAATTGAATCGAGAACAGAAGCTGCTGTTAAAAAGCCATAATTAGTAGGACATATAAAATACTGCATGATGACTACAGGAATCAATCAGAGGAGGTTAGAAAAGATTGAGGAGAGAGAATGGATAATCAATTTACAAGGAAATAATGGACATGTGTATAGCTCCCAAATACGCAACACAGTCTAGAAGACTTAAATTTTTGCTTAGAAATGTTTGCAAAGATATTTTTATACCCTAAGCAGACAGCAAAGAATTTTTCCGTAGGTAGTCGGCAAATGTTGGAGGTGTGATAGGGAAGAGGTAGGTAAGTGGGAGCATATGTTTTCAGGCTGTAATGAGTTAGCAGACATTGAAAATTCCCTATAAAGTACTCTGTCAGAAATATTAGGTGAGCAAATGGTACAAGTAAGGAAATTATTTTTTGAGATGGGATACAGCATCCAAATTGCCCATACCCAAGGCCTTAAGTTTAATTCTGATAGCTGCCGAAAAAGCAATTACTAGGAAATGAAAATCAAAGTCTAAACCAGCTGTATGTGATGTACTGTACATTGTAACAGAGATAAAACAACTGGAAGTGAAATCTTTTGAAAAATGTAGGTGCAAATTACATATATAAAAAATGGAAATTGTGGAAACAATATGTGTAGAATAATACTTTGGAAGAGGAGTGAAGTACAAGGAAAGGCAGGAATTTATCAGTTTATGTAATGCTGAATTGATGAATATACGAAATAATGTGATGTATAATGTTTGCAATTGGGAATACGTTTATTTTCTTTTATATAAATGTTTGCCTATATCTTAAGTGATAATTCAATATTAACAAAAATTACAAATCCTTTACCTTTGATTGTAAAGCATGCTAATACTATGGTTTCACCATGGTTGTTTGTTTTTAGGGTTTGCCCTGCGCTTGTTCCTACAGATGCAACTGTTTCCATGCTAACATGGTGTGGTGATGTAAATTTCCATGTATTCAGCGGAGTTAAGTGGCTATGGCAGAGATTTGAAACTGCCAATATATCACTTAGGAGTGGAATTTTTTGTTTTAAAGAAATTTTTAAAGGTACATTAGGTGAAAGGAGTATCCTGTTTCAATGTTTTTTTCAAAGGAGACGGCTTTATGGATAGAATTGTAAAGTGATAAAGATACGGTAGGAATGGTCCATGAAGAACCACTGAGAATGGAGGTTATTTCTGTCTTGCTCAGCAAAAGTTTATAGAATTCTTCTATTTTTCCAGCAGCTGTTATCAACTCCAATTTTTTTACACATAGTCTGCTAACACCTCCACATCCAATAACATAAATTGACATGGTAACCTGTTAAAATGGTGGTCATAGATAAACAAGAGAACTTTAACCTTCTCTATGTAAGCTCCTTGCTGCCTACTGAAGAGGCTGAAAGCTGTAAAGATTGCACTGTTACCTACCCCAACATCAGTGCCCTGCCTAGTTTCCGATTTCATGCAGCAGCTTGCTCGTGGTCTGTGGCATATACCCAACTTTATATTGGTGGCATATACATACAGTAGATTGCTTATGACATATTTGTCAGAAAACATGAAAAGGTACTACAATTACCAATAGTGGCTTACTTTGCTACTCGATGGAAAAAAATGAGAGTACCAGTCTTATTTCAACCCCATGTTTTATACTCCCCATCATTGTGTGTGTGTGTGTGTGTGTGTGTGTGTGTGTGTGTGTGTGTGTGTATGTGTGTGCATGTGTGCGTGTGTGTGTGTGTGTGTGTGTGTGTGTGTGCACTTATGAGTAATATGCTGCTCACAATCTCCTATGCACTAAATAACTAATGGCATGATCTTAACACAAAATACCAACCCTTACTAATCCTGGCAACCAAAATTCACAGATTCAAAATACTGAAAAAAACACACATTGTCCACATTCCACATTAAAGAAACTGCAAAAGAAAACCATCTCCCTTTGCGATCAATTGAAATAAAAATGCAAAAAAGTACTATCAGACCTAATTTGTCTGAATAGTAGCATTGTTAGGGGAAAGGACTTCTTGGAAGGTAAGGTGCAGGGTAGGGGATAAGGGCAGGCTTTGTGTTAGCACAGAAGGATGTGCAAGGAGGATACACCCCACTACACTTTACTCATGTGTGCTAAACCTATACTTGGCCCCAAACTCTAACCCTGCAATCTTACCTTCTGAAAAAATCCTTTCCCTAACAGTACGACTACAAACTACACTCTAACATATCTTCCACTAAAACTATCCCATTACCAGCCCTTACTCTATCCAAAACCTGCGAACACTTGCATATACATTCCCACCCTTAACACTGACCCAGTTACCTCTGTCAAGAAAATGCTTTTCCAGGAAAAAAAGTGTTTGGAGGAAAAACACCAGAGTTCATTTTGTCTGTTAAATTCATGCTCAGCAAAGTGAACTCCTTCCATACATACACTATATAATGTATTACACAATGTGTGTGTGTGCGTACGCACACGTTTCATTTAAGTGTGTACACACACACACACACACATTTTATATATATATATATATATATATATATATACACACACACACACACACACACACACACACACACACACACACACACACACGTATACACACACATTCACGCACATACATACACACATTTTATATATATATATATATATATATATATATATTTTTATATATATATATATATATATATATATATATATATATATATATATATTCACTTTATAATCTCAAAATACTGAAATCTCGAATTTCAGTATCTCGAGACTATAATGCTGAAAATTCGAAATACCGAAATCCCAAAAGTGCAAAATTCAAAATTGCGACTTTTAAATACACCCTCCACCACACATAAACACGCACACACATATACCTTCCTCCCCACACTACAACAAACAAACAAAACACACACAAACACAACAAGACAGATACATGAACCTACCCTACATATAAGCAGGTGGTGGCAATCCCCCCTGCACTCCCCACACCCCTGCTACTTACAAATACTAACTCTGAAGTCACACTAAAAAGACAGACACTAAACCCACCACTACACACTCTACGTTCCCCTCGCACAAACACACATCACATATGTACAAACACCATCATTCTCAACACTTACACACTCACACTCTTACCTACATACCGTAACCTACACCTACAACTTCCCAACTCACTAACATACACTAAAATCCCTACCCAAAACCCTTCAAATATAAACACTTATCTGACTCTCCAGCTATTCAGTAACACAGCACACTACCATAACTGCTGATTCAACATTTCTGGGTTTGGTTATGTGGACTTTCACATAACTGGTCTTTCAATATTTTAGTCTCGAGATACTGAAATTCGAGATTTCAGTATTTTGAGATAGTGAAGTGAACCCATATATATATATTATACACACATACACTTAAAATGATCAAGATCAAAATAGCCAAATGTCAACATGGCTAACATACTCTTACAGCATGCAAATGAATTCACAAAAAAAAAAAAAAAAGTCAAAATAGACTTGAATGGGCAAGCTACACTGCAGCCCCCGTACCTTCTGATAATTATATATATGTACTAACTCCAATATTTCCCAATACTGGGGAAAAGGCATAATCCCCAGCCTTGAGGACTGTGTGATCTTGCATACCCGTTGTCTGTTTATTCAGCCCATTTCTGTCAAATGAACAGATGGTGACTTTAATGACTACTAAATTAGATATTCCCAAATATCTGTATATCTCTCTTACACACACACACACACTTTCTATGAGGCAGCATCCCTTACACTACACTGATCTTTTTAAAATTAATGTTTACACTATACTAAGTAGGTCGTGTACTTTTCTGACTAAAATAGTAGTTCACATTCATGTCACACTTCTGAAGATTAAAAAACAAGTAATCTCCGTGGTATCCCCGAAGTCTCAAAACAACCCACTAAAGTGTAGTGGGTCTAAAAACAAAACAGTGTAAGAAACTTCTCTGTGTGGAAGATTTTCAGTCCATATATTTCTAGTTAATCACTGTATATTAATCAGATCAGACAATAGTAGTAGAAGTAGCGAAAGTAAACTTGTCAAGTCAAAAAGTAATAATAGAAAATATATAATTCTGCAGCATTACTAAGTATTCAAAAGTAATCCAAGATTAGCAGGCAGTCTGCTTCCAGTCGAAAATCCTTTATTAAGTACAGACTGCCTGCCCTGCTTAGATTACTTTCGAATACTTAGTAATGCTGTAGAATTATATATTTTCTATTATTACTTTTTGACTTGACAAGTTTACTTTCGCTACTTCTACTTCTATTGTCTGATCTGATTAATATACAGTGATTAACTAGAAATATATGGACTGAAAATCTTCCACACAGAGAAGTTTCTTACACTGTTTACTTCTGAAGATTAACTAACAGACTTTGCAATCTCAGAGGTACCCTGTAAAAAAAGACTTGGTAAATACACGCTTCCCTTGTCTACAGTAATCATCTTGCTCAAATTCAGATACCCATTCAAGTGGTAACCCTTGCCAGCTGCCTGGAAAATGAGTATCCATCTATGGTCGGCAAGAAGCTGAAACAAGCAAGTGAGGAAATCTATTTTTGTATATAGTGATACTGTTTAAATGTCCAGTTATTTTATTCAATTATGGCGTTAGCAATGTTCAACTTTATAAAAGTGTTTGCAGTCATATTTACAGCATCAGAAAGAGAAGATAGTTAGATTTGAGAAAAACAAGTGTGCATATATAGTTTTGAGTTTGTGTACTTAAATGGAAAAAAAAATTCTGAAATATTGTGCCTGAGCTGCTTTAGGACAGCTCATTTTATTAAGTTTTGTGCATCACTGAAGCATTAAGCTAAGTGTGATGCTGAAAAAGAGGACCATCCAACCAGAAATAAGACTTTGGACTAGATTCAGTAAAGCCTACATGATCTGTTAAGACTGTGCATGCATCACGCCAGAACGTACACACAATAGCGGACTATTTTAGATTCAGGAAGTGGCTATGCACTGTGTGTAGAACCATGCAAACATGGTAAACACCATGGTATGCTAATTATAGCATAAGCAGCTGAATTGTATGCTAATCAAACAATCCAAGATGGAGAAGCAATTCAACAAGCAATAAAGCAACTGTGTAGACTCAGTGCTGCTTTTCCCTGCAAATTCCAAAACCTGTTGGAAAACAGCCATGGAAAGGGGTCTACACAGAAAGAATGTTAGGGGCTGCTGTTGCTTTAATTCATGTGTATGTGCAACAGGCTGACATCTATGCTGCTGCTGACAGACCATAGCCAAGAAGGAGAAATGGTTTTAGACCCTGTTTAACTTGTAAATTGTAGAGTGCTACATGGTGGATAGAGACCCACTACAGGAACTTTTAAACCTCTGTTGACCTCAACACAGGCCCAGGCCAAACCAGTATTGTTGGAGACAAAGTTATGTGTAGCACTTAGAATTTTAGCTTCAGGAACCTTTAAGAGACCAACAGGGGGCTGCTCAATTCTTGAGTACTATGCTCCAACATGCTAGTGATTACATATAGTTCCCCTGTACACCTGAGGACAGGGCCACAAATATGCAGCAGTTCTACCCTGTAGCACACTACCCTGACGTAGTGGGTGCCATAGACTGTACACATATAGAAATGAAAGCACCACCTGGGCAACAGGGGATGATCTACATAAATAAAGTGGTTACACTCCATTAGCTGCCAAGTTGTGTGCAACGCTAAGGGAATCATCTTGGAGGTATGTGCTGAGAACATAGGCAGTTACCGTGACTCACATATCTGGCAACTCCCAACTGTATCAGATGTTTACTAGGAGTGATATCCCATAGGGTAATTTACTGGGAGTGTATGTTATGCATTGGAACCTTGACTGATGACACCCATCAGAAATGCACACACACCAACTGAAGAATCTTATAATGAGGCACATGCTCAAACCAACATGTGTACATGTGTTTGGAATGCTGAGGTCACAGTTCTGATGCCCAGATGCATCTGGGGGAGTCCTGCAGTACAATCCATGCACATGTATTGCAATCTTCACTGTCTGTGCTGTTTCACAATTTCGTCTTGCAAAAACAGCTTCAGCAGGATTAACAAGGGGAACAGGCACACATTCCACTACTACTGGCAAGGTCACCACAGCCACATACAGTTGAGAAGTCAGAGCGGGATTCAGCAGCTGCTGTGGGTGTAGGGAGACATAGGCATGCTCAATATGCCCTCGCACTGGCAAAGAGGTAACACATAGCACACTCACTCACCTTCTAAGGGGCTAAAATCTTCATCCTACACACATACATATAGTAACCTTGATGCCAGGCAACACTCACAACCTTCACCTACTCAGGAAATGGCTGTGTACGCCTAACATCAGACAGACTCATCCCTGAACAAAAACTGTAGCAACTGCCAGATTTACAAGGTAAGTGTTGAACCTGGAATATTAAAAAAATATGTAATAATATAAATGAATGGCATAGCCTTGCATTCTGTTATTTGGTAATGTAAGTAAGTAAAAAAATGCGTGAATTGTATAGCAATGACTTCAGTATATGACAGCAGTGACTTAGATGAATATATGTGTCCTCTATCAAGTAATAGGCCTCAGGCATCAAAGATTCACACATTCATACCTCTCAAAAGTACTGATGGTAACCGAATGACCTTGGTTTGATCTCATACACACATTTCACTTTCAGACTTCATACCCCTCAGAAGAATCCTAAAAATACTGATGCAAACACTGTTTGATTCTATCAACTGTCTAACTTCATAAGACCAAACTATTTAAAAAAGTCTCCCAATTGTTCAACCTTTGTCACATTTTTGTTTATGGCTTGGTCCAGCTTTGTTGCTGTAAGAGTCGGGGAGGCATGTACACATTACAAAAATCTGTAAGAAAGCAGTACAGTTATCAGAACAGCATCACAAACACAGATATTCTAAGCACTAAGTCAGCTATGCACACTGAGAATCAGACACAAAGCTTATGTATCCATGAAACCAGAAGATAGAAAACAAGGATATGGCACAGTTATCATCACTTGGACAGAGTGTTGTGTGCGTGTGCATGTGTGTGCGTGTGTGTGTGTGTGTGTGTGTGTGTGTGTGTGTGTGTGTGTGTGTGTGTGTGTGTGTGTGTGTGTGGGAACTCCAGGTGAAAGTCATGTGTGAGTGTCTGCAAGATCACAGCCAAGCTCTGTGCTAGCTCTACATTTTGGTATGTCAGACAGGTCTGAGCCATGCATGGTAGATGTGGCAGTTGATCATTGTTGTACTTGACCATGAGAACTGGCTCTGCCAGGAGTTGTACTGGCACATCCGCACCCATGCCCATGGTCAGATGCATTGCTGCTACCTGACTGTGACTGATGTCTGCTGGATGAGCTCTCCTCACGAGAATGCCCAGGACCATGACCCCATGGCCTGCCATATCTGGGTGTGGACACCACAACAATTGACAGAGCAGTGGAATTAGTGCTACTATGGGAGCGTGATCAGGCACAGCCATGGTGGCTAACATCAGATGATGTGGCTGACCTATGCCCATATGGATGGCATGCCTCTCCCAGCAGATGTTCCATCACAGACATTGGCTGTTCCAGTGTGACAGTCATACTATCCATTGAATCAACAACATGGTGGAGTCAGTCACACGTCAGTCTGTGCCACATCTACAACCCTAAATATTTCTTTGGAGGCCCTATTGGAACATGCCTGTGCCTCCAAGAAGGCTCTAAACATGCTTCAAGTGGCACAGAAAGACACACCTGGATCAGGTGGCGGAAGGACAGCAGGCCTCCTCCGAGCATCACTAACAATCCTCCTGCATGGCACCTCACCCACACTTTGGATATGGCCAGAGTAAGCCAGTGAAGCTGCAATAACCACACTACCCTGATTGAGTGCTGCACTCTCCACCTCTCCAATATCAGAGGGCTCACTGGAAAGGGTGAGCATAGGCCTACTGGCTGTATCTGATGGAATTACAGGTGATTGCTGAATGTCAACCTCAGTGTCAGATTTAACCTCTGCATCCCCTAGTGTACCTCTGTTTGCCCACCATCATGATCAGAGTCTCCAGATGCTCTGACATCAGGTGGTAAAAGTCCTGCACTTTCACTGTCAGGATCACCTGTGATTAAAAAACTTGGAAGAAATTAATAGCTACACTGCTACAGTTCAATATATGCTAACAAACTAACAGTGATGCCTGTATTGTAGATAATACAGCTATACACACACACAGTCCTGACACCCACATCCCACATATGGATAAAATAAATATTTCTGTGAACTACGCAACATTACTAAAATAAGAATGTTTGGCTTACCGTGTGCAGATGACTCTACAGTTCATAGGTAGGATGGTCCTGGAAGAAATTAAGCAAAGGATAAGGACACCATCATCACAATTAACAGTATCACAGGGGGTTACAAATGTTGGCGCTTTTTATGTCCATTAATGATACATTTAACAAAAACTTGGATAACACGTCCACCCCAGGCCCATGTGTAACGCATTAGAATGTGTTGTTATCTATATCAATCTATAACTAGTCCCCCTCTCCCCAAAAAATATTGTTAAACAAACTTAAGTATTGCTGTCAATATTTTACTATAAAAGAAATATTTAACAATTGAGATTGGTAAGCCTACCTGGAAGCTCCTATTGGGATGTACTTCTTCTCCCTGAAACAGCAGTAATAACATCAATCACATGTTGTTGTATACTTTCCAGTGAGCTGTCTGGATCTCTGAGAGTGGGCAGGGATTCTTCATATGGTATCAGTGGTGGCCCTGCAGAAGGCCTACATGGTAGCTGTGACACCCGTGCCGTGGCCCAGCAATCAAGGAACCTTAATCCTCACCACTAACACCAGTGAGGGCATCTCATATAGGAGGAAAGGACAACAAATACACATAGTAAAGTGCAATTTCCCATAAGAGCACACAGAGATCACAGTCAGTCTGGGGCTGCTTGCTCCCTCGCTCTCCAGGTCCCCAATAAGATTCCCACTGCCACAGCTATAGGGTCCAGATCTTAGCCTAGTCAGCAAGCTAAAACCTCCAGCACCCTCTCTGTCCAGCCAGTACTTTGTGTCCCTGCCCAAGTAGCTGAGACACACACACACACACACACACACACACACACACACACACACACACACACACTTTGAGAAGAGGTTATACAACCACACAGACACTCCTGGAAAAGGCTGGCACAGGTTTTCCATCTGTGCCCCTTTTTCCCAGTACCACTTGCCACCACCCACTAATATTTATCAACTACTCAAAGGCCCTTAAAGGGTTATCCAATTATAACTAAACAGTCAAGGCTTATTAGAGTGACTTGGTACAGTAATCACTATAAATATGCAATGTACTCTAGAGTTTAAATTATCTCTACACAAAACAGCCACAGATGAAAGGTTTAAAATAGTTAATAATAAATACTAAAAACACAAGACAATACTTCTTACTACACAGTGCTAATCAAGAGTTCAGAGATCAGAGAAATACTTAAAATAATTCATTAGTACAGTTCTGACATCACAGGAAAACACTTAGTCTAATATTTCTAGTTTCTAGCTATTTCTAAGAGAAAACACAAACCTAAGATAAACTTACTTGTAGAGCAAGACAGTGGTGTGAGTTGGATGGTCAAGACAAAAATGCATAATGCCCTCTGATTCTCTCTGTTTTTTTAAATCACATTCCTGGTTCCCATTACATCATTCTTCACACTTCCCTAGTTCCCAGGCTAACAGAAACTACATTTACATTCTTAATATCTCCTTTTGTTATCTTGCAGCTGGTCAGGAAGCATAGCAGTAAAATACATCTGCATGTTTAAATCTAGGAATTTAACTGTTGGTTAAAACAATAGAAAGAATGTCTCCATGTAGACTGGCTGGAGCTGACTTTAGATCAAAAGGTCACAACATGTTTTACGTGGTCAGCAGAGAGCACTTTTGTTTCATTTTTTTCAGTTCCACATCTAACAGCAGTTTTTTCCATTTAAGACAACAAGCCTGTGTCTTACATTAATATTTACAAATGATAGAATTATCTATAAAATTATATCTGGCTAGGCTGGCAGCCTTCACAGTAGCCATCTGTACAAAGGCCGCTGTAGCTCCTCTCTTTCAGGCTGATGAAATCATGTTGACCCTATGATGCACCTGATTATATGTCCTGCTGTGACCCCCAAGAGTGTTGACATGGTCCACTATCTGCTGCCAAATTTGCATTCTTCCAGACATATCCCCACATCCTCTCTCAAGCAGAAAGGCAGCATGTCATCTATATGCTTGGACAATGACATCATTTTCAGGGACACTGGGGGGGTGGGGTTTGCTGGAATTGGGATTCCTGGGAGCCATAATCTTAGGTGACATAAAACAAAAAAGAAGGATAATACACATAAATATCACATAAATAAAAGTCCTGCTTAGATATAACACATAAAAGTAGTTTTTCAGTATTAACCACTAGAGAAACAAAAACATTCAAGATATTCAGATATAAAAAAGGATTTATGTGGTTATAAAATGTCACTGTCACACACCAGGCAAGGTTGGATCCAAAATAAGGGGAGTAACAATAGCAAAGCAAACCTCTGTACAGACAATTTTGTTTGTGCCAACACAGAAATGGAACATGGCTTTCCCACCCCTAAAACAACAAGCAAATGACACAGTTTGCTACCAAACAAAGGATTAAAACATCAATGAACTGATATAATTATTGTCAAATAAACTCTTAAAAACAGTTGTACACATTTACCACACAATGTTTAATTTATGCAATTGCCATTCACCTCTACCTGTGGCCAGCACTCCCCTAGAGGTGTCTATGGGCCATCTGAGAAGTCTAACACCATCTCTGTCATTTACAATATAGGGCATTTACATTTTACTGAAATAACAATCGAAGAGTGTAAAAAAACAGTTGCAACATTAGCACTTGTGATGAAAGTAAATAAGAATGTGTATCTGAAAAAGTAAAATGCCCTGACAAAAATACTAATGCCTTTAGTAGACGTCTATGAATTGTATACAGATAAAAGAGGCATTTGCTAATGTATATATAAAATATTTTTCTAAGTTACATCTGAATATATCCAGTACAGAACTGAAAAATGCAATTATGCCTTATCAAGTTCAGTAGTCTTCTGTATGGATAAATCCAAAGTTATAGCAATCTTTTTCTTTGTGATCTACACAAACAAGTCTCCTCACCTATCTAGATGGTTCCCTTTTTATAGTATAGATTCAGGCCCGTGAGCATGGTGAAGATGCAAATGAGGTGTGAACTCATTAGAATTGCTGAATCCCAAATTCTTGGCTCTGTGTATCAGATGTAAACATAGTGCAGCCAGTCCCTTGGTGTTTAATACTTATGTATTGCAACTGTGAATGATTACTGGTAGGGAGAAGGAAAGCACAACAGCAATTCAACTCCCTCACCTCCAGTGGGTGTGTCAGACAGGTTAGATTTAAAAGTTTAGAAGTAATTATATCAAGGTTTTAAATGTAAGTAAGCATCACACATTTTACAGTTTCGGTTTAGTAACATCCAACCTCCCCTGCAGTTTCTGAAAACTGTATATTATTGACATTTAATATTTTCACACATTTTAAGGACAATGATACAAAATGCCTTACAGACTGCCCGTCTCAGATTACTGGTTAGATAAGAGATGAATGAGCAGCATATACAGAGAGATAAGACAGAGCTGCATTTCTACAAGCAATAGTCATAAATGGTTGTGTGATCACTCATTGCACTACATCTGAAATTAATACATGTCCAAGCAACTCAGAAGTGTAGAACTGTTATATGTCTTGTTAATACTGTGGATGATGTTGCAGTTGCTTGTATGCACAATGATTTTCATTGTCTACTGCAAAGCTGTGGCTGTGTCAAAGCGGGATAAGACACCCTTACAGTGTTTTGAAGGTTCATTGGTGTGAGAGTTTAAATCCAGACTTGTGTAAAAATCTTTCATGTGTACTAACATAAATGTTGTAATGTTGTTTATTTAATAGATTTATTTTCTTCCTTTTTTATTTATTTTTTTTGTTTGTTTTTTAATTCCAGTATTTGCACAGTGCACTGCTTAGTGCAAACACAGGAAATGGAAAAACAATAAATGTCATGTAAAGTACTTCTTTGATAACAGATACATCACCTGCAACTGGGAATCACTTGTGTGTTTAGCACATCTGCCTAACACATTGATCCACACAGCATGTGCTATCAGTAGAACAGGGTTCAAGTCCCACCTTTGTCTTTGAAGGATGAAACCTAATAAACACTACTCACAGGGCTAAAACAAGTTTAGCTTTGCTTGTCTCATTTGTGTGGTGCTTGCCATCATGCAAACCTGGAATAATGGTCCACACACAATGCAGACAGAACACCTGCACTC
Organism: Protopterus annectens; assembly: GCF_019279795.1. Lineage (NCBI taxonomy): Eukaryota > Metazoa > Chordata > Ceratodontiformes > Protopteridae > Protopterus > Protopterus annectens. The sequence goes on along the minus strand of NC_056725.1, from coordinate 389,239,439 downwards.
ATTCTTAATTTTAAAAAGGGTACATTGTTGCATTTTTTGCCTTCTGTCATGCAACACTGCATAGCAATATTGCGTGGCAGTTAGCAGCATTCCCCAAAATATACAACTCTAGAGCACCTGCAGAGAGGAAGGAGACAGTCAACAATTTCAAAAGAAATACTTTCTATTAATTTTGCTGGGTACCATGTAAACATGGTAAGCAGGGTTATGCAGTGATTAACATACAGAAGTTAATAATGAATAGGGAAATATCCAACTGTTATTTAACTATTCCTGTGGTACCAGTTGTAAGTGTAGGAGTGCAATACAGATGGTCCTGGGTTCTAATACAGGACATTCCAAATATTTTTACTGTTGTTCAATTTCACTTTATATTAAATGTCACAGAAAAAGTAAACATAATTAAAAATAACAATGATAATAAGTATGTATAGCAGTGGAGTTCATATGAATTATATGTATGACTTAGGGTTTGCAGACTACTATGTTTCTGGAATTATAATTTTACTATCTGGCCTTGAATGGCCTTCAGACTTCAATAAGACTTATATACACATGAATGTATAAAGCAGGGCATTGTGAGATGACACGCATATATGGTTAACCCCTCAGTCTGATATAATGCATGGCTATGTCTGAAAAGCACTTCTTCTGTGGCAAAGATGGAAAATCACCACTGTGGAAGAAAATGTTTTGCCTTTTATGCATTGGTATGAATTCCACATTGTAAAAATCAGTTTTATCATTGTATAAAGCCAAACCAGACTGTGTCAGGTCATGAAATGTATGCACCCAGTACATGTCTGCAAAGTGAAATTACCTAACTAAGCAACCCTCAAACTAATGCCACATGTGAGATAGCCTTCCAGTTTACAAAACTGCTTTCTTCTCTGTCTCTTTGGCTCTCTGCTTAACATTGCATAAATGCAGTTGGCATCAGTGTTCAGGTTTGTGCATTACCAGTAAATGTGATAACAGGCATTAGCGGGAAATAATTATTATCTATTGCTGTGGTTTCTGGTCAGACATCTCTGGTGTTAGATGTGAAGTCATCCAATTTAGGGTTTAGAGATGGGGAGTTCAGGAGTCTAGAATCTTTACTGGGCTCTGTGTAAAGCAGCACAGCCAAAGGTTTTCCAGGGGGACTATACCGGCTCCCAGTACTAGTCTGAGGCTTGGAATAGTCTGGCCAAGGCTGTCTCCAGTGAAACTGGCATTCCACACACTGGAGAGCAGTGTATACATCACTTTAATAACCTGAAAGGCACAAGACGGATACACTCAACCAGTGGCTGGATGAGTTCAGAACTAGTGACATCCCACAATTGTGTAAGTAGACTAGCAATGAGAATTTATAATAGAAAGCTAAATATAGGCAAGACTGGTATGCATGATGCTTTTCTGTTCTCTTCTTTCATTCCTCAGCTAATGCAGAAATTATTGAAAATAGGGAAGTCCATGCTGAGCATCTAGAGAGATTGAGGGAAGTAAGGGGTATGTGTACAGCACAAGAGATGTATTACTGTAGCTTTTAAATTATTTTTTTCTTTTCTATACAGTTGCAGCAGAGTAAGCATGCATACCCTAACTGTAAAGTCTAGTATGCATGCTTCAGTCTGTAGCACAAACCAACTTTGAGAGTCAATTATAAGGCTGTAATCCAATATTATGGGTTCAAATACCACAAGTAAGAAGTATAAAATAGTGCAATCCTTTAAAAATATTACATACATTAAATTCTACACAAGTGACATAAATGCCCTACTGTAAACTTTAATTTGTATAATTGGACCAAGTATATATATATATATATACATATATACAATATCTGCACATTGCAAGGATTACTTTGAACAATTAGTAATTATAGGTTGTAGTTGTTAGGAAGTATTCTTAAATGTAATTTTTCAGATAAAATATTTGTATTATTGTGATAATGCATTGTATGTCACATATGATGGTACTAATGTTATCTCTTTTTTTCTCTCTCACTACCAACCCTTGTCTTTTTTTTTCCTCTGTGTCATCAAAGCATTTCCATGTCATCCATCTCTAACAAATCATAAAAGGATTTACAGCACAGCCAGGTAGGCCAACCCCACTGGTTCAGTCTGACCCCATTCCACTGTTTCTGGCACTGAAATCTACCAAATCTGGGACCCAACCTAACCAGTACTGCTTCAGCTGCCCCTGCACTGCCTGCACCCTCAAGTAGAACTACCCCAGTAGCTGGTGCTGTGGTACCCTCTGGTAGTACTGATGAAGGTGGTTTTGTCACCCACCAGGAGATGCCAGGGTGGGTGTGTACAGTTGTGCACAGCGCCATTGGTGCATGCCTGTACCAGGTTGAGAGGCTGCTCTCCCTTATGGTCCATAGGAGGAGGAGATGTAATGCAGTCCAGCAGCCAGAGTAGTAGGGGATGGTGATGACAGTCCTGTGGGTGAGGACTAAATTCTCACTGTCTCCATATTTGATGTGCATGAGTTTCTGTTTTCCCCTCCCTAACCCCAATCATGGTGCCTCCTAAACTTTTGTGTACCTCACAGTCCCTGTGTCTTATCTTGTTTGACCTATTTATTTGAATCTGCTTCCTCACCTACCCAACTTACCTGGCCCAGAAATACCAATGTCCCTTACCCAACATTCCTCTATAACCAAAGTTAAAAAAAGGCACCTGTCCCACAAAATATATACCATCCCATACATAGCTCTCACTTTGCACATGTGTCTTCTTGACACACTTGGTTTGGTCCAACTGGTAATACAACATGATTGCATTGTTGTCAGCCTTGTTTGTTGAGGTGATGGTCCAAATTCAGCTAATATTCTGTTCATATTTTCATTTTACACTGTTGAGAAAGTGGATAGTTATGGTTCTTTCCTACCTTACTCCTGCACATTCCTATATTGCTTTCCCTTTGTTCTTCCTCCTGCTTGCTGCCCATTTTACCACTTTCCTGTCCATCCCATTTTCATACCTTTAATCTGGTCAGAAAATAGAATCACAAATAACACACATAAGTACCAAAAAAAGCAATGGACCCCTTCACTTCTTCGCCTCTGTGTTTGCACAGAGTTTGGCATCTCGCACCAATGCCACACTACAGTGAACAGCTGTTCAGTGGTGTAGTTACCTCCATGCAATGCCACTTAAACATGCTGAGCTAAGGTAACACACACTAACACACAGTGACTATTGTATAAAAAATTATTTCATTGCATTATCACTACTTTAAAACTATTGCATACACCTAGATTTGAATCCTATATCATCTGGGCTTCAAAAAAAATGTGTCAGTGCATTTCCACCTGCTGCCACAGATTCAGCTAAGTAGCAGGTGTGTTCTATACACTTAGTACTCATAACTCTCATAATTGTATCAATGAGGCTCACATTTGCTCACCACTTAACTATGTGCAAACAGGGAAAGCAGTAGAAATGTGTTTCTTGCATGTGGAAACACTTTTCCATCGTCTGCGCAACCCTGCTGCTCTGTGGTGTACTATGAAAAGTGCATCATAGTATATATTACTGTTATGTACTGTCCACTTAGTCTTCATCACATTAGAGTACATCTAAAAGCATAAACAAAAGGAAGACTCTTTTTAAAGAAAAAACACATACGTACACTGCAGCCATGTGTTACCTCCCCATGGACTGCAAACTTCATTTCTCAGTACTTGTTCACAAATATATCATCTACACTATAGAAATAAATAACACATGCTTTCTTATATATCACTCATTCTGTTTTTCAAATATTTGTAGTAATGTGGACAGCTGTTTCTATATAGTTTGTAAAGCTGTCTTGTAAAGTATAACTGCACATGTAAAACATAACAACAAATAATACACATTGCACAGTCATCAATCTTGTAACATGCAGATGTTTAATATTCTGACAGTTGGACATGGTTAGCTATCCATTTCATGCAGGCCTCCCAACATCGTCTCACTAACCTCCAGTGCTGATGTCATCCACTATAAATTGTCTTACAGCCTTATAAATGACTTGTGCCATGGTGCTTGTGTAAAATACTGAGTTCTGTAGTCTGTATACTTAGGTAGGGGTTCTAATCTCACTGCAGTAAACTGGGGTGTGTCTAGTCAGAAGATCATGAGTGTGTGTCTGGCAGTTACCACTCCAAGCCCATGAGTACCAAAATTTTGACAGTTGCACATACCTACAAATACATTTCATGTAGGCCTCCCAACATCTTCTCTCCAGCATCCAGTGGTGATATCATCCACTATAAATTGTCCTGCAGCTGGGAGCACTTTACATGCTCTAATTACTGAAAGCTCAAATTGCATATGGTCGAGACCATATGCTTGAGCTTTCAGTAACTCGAATGTGTAAAGTGTTAAAAAAATAACACTTTACTTACTTTAAAACATTACTTACACACAGATGCAAGGACCCCTGTATGCTCTGTGAGTAAGTAATGTTTTCATTTTTTTGCGATGTTGACAGGAAAAAAGAAATCTCCCGTTTTGTGCTTCCACATACAGTGCAAAATGGGAGATTTCCCTTTTCCCCACTGTAGTGCGATCTCGGAGTTGGTATATTTAAGTAGGGGGTGTGTGGGGGCACAGCCCCCCACATGGGGGGTGCAGGGCCCCCCCTGCAAAAGCAATGTTTGACTTTTTTTGTTTTGTTTTACGTTTCATTTCGGAGTTCTAGTTTCCGAAAATCGAACTTATGGTCTCAACCATATGAAGTTCGGGTAATTGGGAATTCAAGCTTCTAAAGTAAATCCCCTGCAACCTTGTAAAAGTCTGACTTGTGCTGTGGTGTTTGAATAAAGTACTGAGTTTTGTAGTCTGTGTACTTTGGTAGGGGGATTTAATCTCACTGCATTCAATGGGGTGTGTGTCTGTCTAGTCAGAAGAGTGTAAGTGTGTATCAGGCAGTTAGCAATCCAATCCCATGGATTACTAATATTTTGACAGTTGCACGTCTACACATCCATTTCATGCAAACCTCCCAACATCTTCTCTCCAAAGTCCTGCAGCTTTATAAAAGTCAGACATGTGCTGTGGCACTTGTGTAAAGTACTGAGGTCACTAGTCAGTGTACTTAGGTAGGTAGGGTTCTGTTCTCACTTCAGTCAACTGGTGTGTGTATGTGCATGTGTTTGTTTGTGCACTTGCTTGACATTAGAGAGAGAATTTTATACCAGCATGTGGGACACTGCTATTACAATCTTCTCCTCACCAGACACTGCTGATGTCATCACCTATAAAGTGCTGTCCAACATTTTCTAAGTCAGACTTGTGCTGTTGCACTTACATTAAATACAGAATTCTCTAGTCAGTGTACTTAGGTAGGGGTTCTGTTCTCACTGCAGTCAACTGGGGTATGTGTGTGTTTGTGCACTTGTTTGATATTAGAGAAAGCATTTCACACCAGCATGTGGACACTGATATTACCATCTTCTTTTCACCAGACACTACTGATGTCATCAGCTTTAGCTGATTTGTGGATGTACAGCATTTCCATCAGGGCAGGGGCTTTTTACAAATGATTTATTCCTATACAGTTAAGATGGTAAGTGGAATATACAACTAAGTACAGATGTGCATATGAATGCCACCAGACATAAGCAACCAGGGGAAATAGACAATCCACTAACTGATTGTTTGTCTCACAAATTACCCCCATCACCACTGTCCATCAGCCAAAGTAGACATTCAAACCTTCCTCAGTTTCTATGTTAAGGAGTGCAGCACAGCTGTGTACCCTGTATGGCTAATAACACATATTCAATGAGCTGTGACAACATCACAGATAAACTGTAGTGTCACTGACAACATATACCTACCTGACATGGTTGGATACACACTTCAACACAGTCTTTAGATGGAATATGTTCCCAAAGAAGGGTGTACATCAACCTGGTTCCATCTGAGTAGGGGGGAACAGCACCTGATGCATGCATGTATAGACATATCCTGACTCTCATCATCTGTGAGGTAGACCAACATGTCATCATGAACCTTCTCTAAATGGACACTGGTAATATCCCGACTGTGTGCAAAAGATGTGTGTGATTTGTTCATGCTACATCCATCTCTGTGACCTCTGTTAGATGTCCTGAAGAAGGTCATCAAGGGAATGCATGATGACAACACTATCATCCTGTGGAACTGGACTAGGCCAAGGCATCTGACACAAATCTGACACATATCGACACTGAGATATTAGCTCAACACTTTCAAAAGTGGCCATAAACACCTACATCACCAAGTGGGTAGACTACTGAATCACATACATTACATCTAAATATATCAAAGTGTGTGAAGTGCCCTATATCTCGAGTTAGTGATCAGGTTTGTACATCAGGCCTGCATGCTAGCCCCTTCCTGTCCATTTTTTAAGTCACAGACATCAAGAATGTTGAAACAGCTGTCTGGAGGACTGCAAATGGTGGACAATCACTGAATCCAACTGTGTTATTAGTATAATACAGAAAGTATTAAGACACACCAAAGATTGTTGCTACAGTCATGAAGACACAAGTTGAAACAAAAGCATGGGGGGATTTGTTACGTTATAAAAACACTCACAACCCTATGATAATGTAGACGTCACACCCCTATGAGCAGACCGAGTGGTATATGACCTATGTACTGAGGTAGATGGTATGTAGAATGCCCACTAGCATATGCCCACAGTGGTGAATTCTCCCTTGTATGTAACACAACTCCTGAGCATGTGCAGGACATCCACATCAAAGGCCATAATACTTCCATAATTTATGGCCTTCATCACACCAGTAAATTAGTACAATGCACCTTTCTTCATGTACCTCCCTACACATCTTCCAGGGATGCATTACTGAAGTGTACCACCTTTTCCACAGTGAGCTCCCATGCATCTTATTGACCATACCCAAGTATTATTTTTGTTGCATAAACATTACTGTCTGGTTCATATCCCCATCAAGGTGTTATACCAGATGCATGTGTAATACCTGTTCCGTTGATGTACACAGTACAGACATAGATGTTTGACAACATTGATGGCATCAGTTAATTTCATGACAGTGTGGATTGTGCCATATTTATTCTATGTACTCCTGTCAGCTAGTCTGCATTGTTCATAATGTCACATACAGGTATAGCAGTCTCCCTCCTAACCCCACCAGCATATATTACAGTATCAGAACGGTGTGCTTCATTACCCTCATAGATTACTGACATCTCATAATAGTTGCACAAGGGTCTTTTTGCAGAACCATCTATGACCACTCACAATCACATATGTTATGTCAGAGACATGTCATTACTAGTGGTATTATTCTGATATTGTCCATGATTATGTTTGCTTTTGTTTACTGTTGTCCATGAGCCTGTAACTATCTGTACCACTTGGTAGAGACCCCTGCTGACATTACAGTCATATTCAGACAACTTGTTTTGCACATCATCACAATATACAGCTAACCCTTATTGTATATAACACTTCTGATAGATGTCCTCTCTATTGTACATGTCAGGATGCTCATGTCACTAAGACATTTCCATTTTTGTCACCTTGTGTAAGAGTCACATAATATACATTTTCATTGTGCAGTCGATATTGCATCATGTCAATATGTGATTACTATTCCTGCTGCCACTGTATTCATTTATATGTCCTTCTGTGCTGTAAATTAATATGTTTCACCTGTCCACTTTCACGGTGTTCATTCAGACAATTCATCTGTGTGTCCCTATTCAATGCGCACACACTTCCCCTGAATGTTTATTTTAAATAGCAGTCCATGTACTATTACGGATCATTTATACAACTTTTGTACAAAATGCCTGAAATGAGATTCCACAATACTATGCATTGTATACACTGTCCTGTAATGTGTTTGGAACATAATACATTGCTATATTATTAACACTGGTAATCACTGTGGCATTCTGCACAATCCTGCAGACCTAGTTTGCCCATAGGTAAACAGGTCTACACGTCTTCTGCTATCCATATTACTGTACAATGTTTCCTGGCCGACAACACTACTGCTAGTCATGAAACCGTGTTTATTTCATTTAAATGCTGTGCATGACATGAATGTGTAATTAGTAATGCTGCTCATTGCACAAACACATCAACTCCATGTAGGCTTTGGACAAAGCTTACATGGATTTTATTGAATCCCTAGGTGAATTTCCTCAGGACTGTTGGCTGTGCTGGCATCAGCAAAAACAGAAAAAAATAGGGAGCTCAAAATTTGTAATATTCCGAGCCAGAAAAAAAATTAAATCAAGAAATGTTCAAATTTGAACACCTGAAGAAGTAGAGTGGTACAAAAGCTTATGTGTGTATGTGAAGATATGTAAAAACTGACAGCCTAGCTAGATAGAATTTTGTAGATAATTCTGTCATTTGTAAATATTAATGTAAGCCACAGGCTTGTTCTCTTAAATGTGAAAAAAAACTGTATTGGATGTTGAACTGAAAAAATTGTAACAACAGTGCACTCTGCTGTAAGAAAGCTGATATGTCAAGCATTGTGAAATTTTCTGATGTCAAAACTCGGAGCCGAGATGTCTGAATGAAGGAATTCTGGCTATTGTTGTGAGACCAGAGTTAACTGCTAGAATTTGCATGTATAATTTATTTTATTGCTCTGGCCTCCTGACCAGCTGCAAGATCAAAAGGGCTATGAGTTTCTGTTACCCTGGGAACCAGAAAGAAATGATGTAATCTGAAATGAATCAGTGGTACTGTGTTATCAATTTAAGTACAGAAAGAATGAAGGCATTTATCATTAGTCTTGAGAACATCCAACTCACCAGCACTCTGCCTGTGTTCTATATGTAAGTTTATTTTAGAACTGTGTTTTCTCTGTGATATAGCTAGGAACTAGGAAGATTATATTATTTTTTCCTGTATTGATGTCAGAACTTTTCTACTGTATTATTTTAAGTATTTCTCTGTGATCTCTGAACTCTTGACTAGCACTGTGTAGTAAGAAGTATTGTCTTGTGTTTTTATGTATTATTAAATATTTTTAAACCTTTCAACTGTGGCTGTTTTGTGTAGAGATGATTTAAGCTCTAAGAGTACATTGCATGCATTTAGTAATATTGTACAAAGCCACTCCAATAGTCTTGCTGTTCAATCACACTTACCATTTGGATAATAATATTACACAGTATAATTGAACACCCTTTCATAAGGGCCTTTTAGTAAATGATAAATATTAGTGAGTGGTGACAAGTGGTACTATCATATAGTCTGGGTAAAAAAGGCTCAGGTGGAGAACCTATGCCAGCCTTACCCAGGAGTGTCTGTGTGGTTGTATATAACTCTTATCTCATAGTGTTTGTGTGTCAGCTACTTGGGCAGGGACACAAAGCACTGGTTGGACAGAGAGGGTGCTAGAGGTTTTAGCTTGCCCACTAGGCTGAGATCTGGACCCTATAGCTGTGCCAGTGGGGAGTCTTATTGGGGACCTGGAGAGAAAGGGAGACACCAGTCCCAGACTGACTGTGATCTCTGTGTGCTCTTAAGGGAAATTGTACTTTACTGTGTGTGTATTTCTTATCCTTTCCCTATATGGACACCCCTCACTGGTATTAGTGGTGAAGACTGAGGCTCTTTGATTGCTGGGCCAGTGCACAGGTGTCACATATTAATTGTTTGGCAGTGGTGGGATAGCTACACCACATATTAATTGGTTGGCACATACTAATTGGCTTGTAGTGGGGTGGATAGTGAATTCCTGTAGCTTGTATACAGTGATCACTGAATGTGTTTTTGTACTCTAAATCAGCCATGCAGTGAAGACTCAGAATTCAGATCACAATTGTTTTATTTCTTTTGTTAGCTTAGTTAGTCAGGAAGAGCAGGCAAGCATGTTAGCAGAGGAGTACAGAACGCTGACAAGGAGAAAGCTGGCTGAGATGTGCCAAGCTAGGAGACTGGTGCATGGAAACCTGACTAAGCCAGACATGACTGCAGCTTTGGTCACAGCTGCATCAGAAAACAGCAACCAGGAGGACAATCAGACTAGCAGTGGAAATGTACCACACTCAGAGAATGGACAGCTCAACCTTTCTACATAGGACTTAAAAATCTGTTTGGAGCTAAAGAAACTTGAGTTGGAGCCAAGTGTGTGGAAATAGAAGCAGCAGAGAGACTAAGGACAATGAGAAACTGAGGAGAATGAGAAACTGCTATGCCTGGAAGCTGAGGAGAAGGAAAGGCAGAGCAGCATGAAAAGGAGATGCTGACTCTTAGCCAGAGTCATGGAGGTAATGGGGAACGGAGTAACTGGATCCCAGAAGCACAAATGGTCAGTAAATGTCTTTGGCAGTTTACAGAGGGGGATAATTTTAATAGTTTCATTCATATGTTTGAGAGGGTATGTAAACAGTATGATATTGACCAAAGGCTCTGGGTATGGTTCCTGACACCCTTACTCCATGGTAAAGCTGTAACTATGTAGTCTAAACTTGCTGATTGTGAATATTTTGATTATACTACTGTTAAGAACTGTTAGTTAGAATTTTTTAAGCTAACACCTGAAACTTATAGGAAAAAGTTTTGTGAACATAGATGCAAGGCAGATGAAAGTGTGTGCATATATGTTGCTGAACTGAGCACTTATTTTCATAGGTGGGCAAGTGGATGTCAGGTCACCACTTTTGAAGGGCTGGCAGACCTTTTGGTGAGGGAACAAGCCCTTAGCACTTTGCCTGAGGGCATGAGGATCTGGGTTAGCTGATAGACAATGTGCTACTTCAGATGAGTTGGGGAAGAAGGGAGACCTATACCTAGCAAGCAGGGCATCCCTGCACAGGGAAGGGGCCCCCAGTACTGCTCATGGGTCTAAAGGAACCCATGCTGGGCAGCACAGACTGCGCCAACAGAATCTGCCAATAGCAGGGGAAGCCACTAGCCCAGGTACATGTCCATGACCTAGGGTTAAATGTTTTGAATGCAACCAGTGGGGCTATGTAGCATACAGATGTCCATGGAGGCAAGGTGAGAAACAAAAGTTAGAGACCCAGTAAGTGGGAAAGACAAAATGCCAATAGTAGGTTGTCTTGAGACAACAAAGGCACCAAACTACCATCTTGCAAATGTCCTGACAGGGAAGGATTTGGATGAAGCAGTGCTGTGTGCTTATGCAGTTAAATGCAGTCAGGCTAGGAGACAAGCATGTGGGTCTGGTAGCCTGGGGGAGACCCAGACAGACTGCATACTTGCAGTCAGGACTGGTGAGGTGGTTACTTCAGGGAGAGAGCTACTCTGTAGCAGTGAGACTGGATGTGAGCCACAGCTGCTTGTGGGTACTGATGTTCCCTTGGACAGAGTGACTGCAAAGGTAGGGGTGAATGGTAGTACCCAGGCTGACAGTAAGGCACCACTGTCAGAGGATGCCAGATTTCCTGTGGAAGGGGATCTGGGAAGGGTTACAAAGAGAGAGTTGAGACAGGTTCAGCTCTCAGACCCTACATTGCAAGGTCTGAGGCAGGTGGCTAGTGAGGCACCTGATTCTCAAGTTAAGGGGGAATCTGTATACTGGGACAAAGGGTTACTATATAGAAAGTGGACTCCTGAAGGAGGGCTAGAAGGTGAGAGGGTACAGCAGTTGGTAGTGCCTATAGCCTACCATCTGGCGCTTCTAGCCATAGCCCATGATATTCCCTTTGCAGGTCATATGGGCATAAAACGTACAAAGAGACGTATTATGCAGAACTTCTATTAGCCTGGAATTTCCAGAGATGTAACAGGGTACTGCATGACCTGTGAGCAGTGCCAAAAGGTAGGCAAGGCAGGATACAAAGTGAGATCTCCTTTGATGCCTTTGCCTGTGATTGAGGAGCCATTTCAGAGGGTAGCTGTGGATATTGTGAGTCCTCTGAGTACCCCAAGTTCCACAGGGAAAAAGCATGCACTAGTGGTAGTGGATTACGCTACACGATACCCTGAGGCAGTGGCTTTGTCCTTCATTAAGACAGAAAAGGTGGAAAATGCTTTGTTACATATTTGCAGCAGGGTAGGTTTCCCAAAAGAAATACTGACTGACAGAGTTGCCAATTTCATGTCAGACCTGCTGGCTTGTCTGTGGAAGTACTGTGGAGTGAAGCACCTGAAGACCACCGCCTACCATCCCCAGACTGATGGTCTTGTTGAGAGGTTAAAATCTACACTTAAGTCCATGATATGGGCATTTGCAGACCAGTTTAAGAGTGAGTGGGACAAATATTTGCCCCATCTGTTGTTTGCTTACAGACAGATTCCCCATGAATCCACAGGTTTTTCACCCTTTAAGTTGCTGCATGGGCATAGGGTGAGGGGAACTCTAGACTTAATTTGAGATGAGTGGGAAAGTGAGTGTGAATCTTACAAGGACTCTGTTGTGGCATATGTCCTAAACCTTAGGACAAGGCTCAGGGAACTCATGGGCTTGGCTTAGGAAAATGTGACAGAAGCTCAGCAGCAGAAAAAGGTTTGGTATGACAGGAATGCTCGAGCTAGAGAGTATGCTGTAGGGCAGCAGGTAATGGTTCTCATTCCTGTCAGACACAACAAGCTGCAAGCAGCTTGGGAGGAACCCTACAAGGTGGTAAGAAAGGTAAGTGATGTTAACTACATGGTAGAACTGCTAGGCAGGAGGCAGGGGCACAAATTGTACCATGTTAACACAATGAAACCTTACCATGATAGGGAGGCCCTTGTGCTGAGCATTTGCAGTGGATTGCAGGAGGAGTCTGAGGGAGATCTGTTGACTGATCTCCTCAGTGAGGCTCAGACTGACACCTCAGTGGAATTGGTAGCAATGTCCCAGCAGCTATTTCCTACCCAGGTTCAAGAAATCCAAGCAGTGTTACAGGAGTCTGTGGATATGTTCACTGGGAAACCAGGGTGCACCCACCTGGTGCAGCACCAGTTGAATACAGGACCTCAAAGGCCTATTAGGCAGGCCCCTTATACCCTGAGAGAGTCAAACAGACTCTGAGGGAGGAGATACAGGAGATGTTGGAACTAGGTGTAATTCAAGAATCCAACATTCCTTGGGTCTCTCCAGTGGTGCTGGTGCCAAAGGAAGATAGCAGCACCAAGTTCTGTGTGGAGTACAGGAAATTAAATAGTCACACGGAGTCAGATGCTTACCCCATGCCTAGGACAGATGAGGCACTAGAGCAGCTGAGTGGGGCTAAGTATCCTACAACCATTGATCTTAACAAGGGTTACAGGCAGGTGCCCTTGACTCCCAGTGCTAAAGAGAAGTCAGCCTTTATGAATCCCTTCAGCTTGTATGAGTTCACAAAGATGCCCTTTGGGATGCAAAATGCCCCAGCAACTTTCCAGAGGCTGGTAGATCATATCCTAGCAGGAGCAGGAGGGTTTGTCCTTGCTTATCTAGATGATATTGCCATCTACAGTCATTCCTGGCAAGAGCACCTTCAGCATGTCAGGGAGGTGATGGCAGACTACTGAGGGCAGGGTTGACCATTAAACTGAGCAAATGTCAGGTGGGTATGGCAGAGGTCACCTACCTGGGACATAGAGTGGGGAGTGGTAAGATCAGGCCAGAACCTGCCAAAGTGGAAGCCATTCAGGCGTGGCCTGCACCTGTTACCAAAAAGCAGGTAAGGGCATTCTTAGGGACAGCAGGGTACTACAGAAAGTTTGTCCCCAGTATTAGTACCATAGCTGCTCTCCTCACAGACATGACAAGAAAGAATAGGCCAGATAAGGTAGTGTGGACCACAGCAGGCATTTCAGGAGCTTAAGGAACCTTTGGGAGGACCGCCTGTGTTAGCGAGTCCTGATTACAGCAAATAATTTATTGTGCAGGTAGATGCTTCAAACCATGGGGTGGGGGCTGTACTTAGCCAGATTTCTTCAGAAGGAGATGAGCACCCAGTGGTTTATCTCAGTCATAGGCTCCAACCCAGGGAGGAATGCTATGCAGCTGTAGGAAAGGAATGTCTAGCCGTAGTGTGGTCACTGCAGAAACTTCAGCCTTATCTGTATGGAAGTAAATTCACTGTAGTGACACATCACAATCCCCTAACTTGGTTGCACAGAGCCAGCCAGCAAAATGCCAAGTTGCTAAGATGGTGCCTAGGGTTGCGGGCATATATGTCAGTGCAGCACCACAGTGGGTTTAGCAATGCCAACACAGATGATGTCTCAAGACCGGGAATGGGGTAAGGTATACTCAGATAGACCTAACCCTCTCAAGGAACATTTCTCAAGGGTCACTTGAAAAACTAACTTGAGTTCTCCAGGGGGGGAGATATAAGTGAAGATATGCAAAGGCTGCCAGCCTAGCTAAGTAGAATTTTGTAGATAATTTTATCATTTGTAAATATTAATGTAAGCTACAAGCTTGTTCTCTTAAATGTGAAAAGACTGTATTGGATGTTGAACTGAAAAAAAAGTAACAACAGTGCACTCTGCTGTAAGAAAGCTGATAATTCAAGCATTGTGAAATTGTTTGATGTGAAAACTCGGAGCCGAGATGTCTGGAAGGAGGAATTCTGGATATTGTTTTGAGACCAGAGTTAATTGCTAGAATTTGCATGCATAATTTATTTTATTGCTCTGGCTCCCTGACCAGCTACAGGATCAAAAGGGCTATTGACCTCTGAGTTTCTGTTAGCCTGGGAACCAGAAAGAAATGATGTAATCTGAAATGAATCCATCGTACTGTGTTATCAATTTAAGGACAGAAAGAATTAGGGCATTTAGCATTTATCTTGAGAACATCCAACTCACCAACGCTCTGCCTGTGTTCTACATGTAAGTTTATTTTAGAACTGTATTTTCTCTTAGATTATAGCTAGGAACTAAGAAGATTAGATTAGTTGTTTTCTGTACTGATGTCAGAACTTTTCTACTGTATTATTTTAAGTATTCCTCTGTGATCTCTGAGCTCTTGACTAGCACTGTGTAGTAAGAAGTATTGTCTTGTGTTTTTATTATTTATTGTTAAATATTTTTAAACCTTTCAACTGTGGCTGTTTTGTGTGGAGATAATTTCAGCTCAAAGAGTACATTGCATGTATTTATTGATATTGTACAAAGCTACTCCAATAGCCTTGCTGGTCAGTCTCACTTAACATTTGGATAATAATATTGCACAGTATAATTGGACACCCTTTCATAAGGGCCTTTTAGTAGCTGATAAATATTAGTGGTGGTGGCAAGTGGTACTACCGTATAGTCTGGGTAAAAGGGACACAGGTGGAGAACCTGTGCCAAGCTTCCCCAGGATTGTCTGTGTGGTTGTATAGAACTCTTATCTCAAAGTGTATGTGTGTGTCAGCTACTTGGGCAGGGACACAAAGCACTGGTTGGACAGAGAGGGTGCTGGAGGTTTTAGCTTGCCCACTAGGCTGAGATCTGGACTCTATAGCTGTGCCAGTGGGGAGCCTTATTGGGGATCTGGAGAGAAAGGGAGAAACCAGTCTCAGACTGACTGTGATCTCGTGTGCTCTTAAGGAAAATTGTACTTTACTGTGTGTGTATTTATTAATTTTTCCCTATATGGATGCTCCTCACTGGTGTTAGTGGTGAGGATTGAGGCTCCTTGATTCCTGGGCTAGTGCATGGGCATCACACTGTCATTGTTCATAGGTTGGTACTAGGCTATAGGCCCTAGGGCCTATACAAGCCTAGCCATAACAATTCGCTAGATATTTCTTCCCACAATATTTATTTTCCTGGAAACCTGTCTAGCAGGGTGACTGATGTGATCCCCTATCTCCCATCCAATCATCAAGGTTTCTTTGGAATAGGGCCAAGGAGGTGCCCTGCTTGACATGTATAGGCAGTCTATTCCATAGTATGGGGAGTCCTGGGTCAGGAATCTATCCGTCCAGCATGTTTTGTTCATTGTGATGACAAGATTTAGATCCCTGGAGCATATGGCTCTGAGGGATTGGGATTTCTTTAAGTGGAGCATGTCCAGCAGCTTAGGGTTTGACATTGCCTTGTATGTTAAGCAGAGAGTGCTTCTGAGTAGACGATATGCCACAGAGTATAGCTGGAGTTTTTTTTAGATGGTCAGCATAGGGCATCTGCTTTTGGCTTGTGATTCTTTCAGTGAGGTATTTCTGCGGCCTTTCCAGCTGTTGCAGATGCCTTGTGAGGTACATACCAAATGGGGCACTGTACTCTATAATGGGTGTAATGAGGGATGAGTGCAGTGGGACAATGACCTCCTTTTTTCTGGATGAAAAGCCCTTAGTGATGAGGTGTGCCACACAGAAGGATTTCCTGACTGTTGTGGCGATGTGGTTATCGAAGGTGAGACCACTGTCCACCTGTGTCCCTAAGTCTCTCATCACACTTTCAGTGTTTAGTGTACTCCCACCTATGTGGTAATTCATGGGTACATGGATTTTCCCAAAGGGATAACTATACATTTCTTGGCATTATGATTGAGCCCATGGCTCTGGCACCAAGTATCTGTTTCTGTAAGGCCCTTTTGTAGAATATCCACATCATCTGGAGATTCAATAATGGCTCCCAGTTTGCAGTCATCTGCAAACTTTGTTAGCCAGAGTCCCTTAGTGATGGCCTGTACTTCAGAGAAGTAGATGCCAAACAAGAGCGGTCCCAGGACTGAACCCTGAGGTAGTCCACTTGTCACTTGTCTGGATATGGATTTGGAGTCAGCTACTTTTAAAGTCTGGGTTCTGTCAGTAAGCCAGTTGGCAACCCATTGAGTGATGTAGGGATTAATGCCCAGCTTAGTAAGGTTTATCTATGATTCCAGAGGGGGGGATGATGTTGAAGGCCTTGGCGAGGTACGTATAGGCTGTGTGGACTGCCTTACCCTTGTCCACACCTCTGGAGACTGATTCAAAGAAGTAATTCAGGTTCAGGAGACGAGATCATCCCTTCACGAACCCAAACTGGGAGAGATCCAGTGTTTGAAGGCTGCCAATGTCTTTGTTTATAAGTTCCATGATAATGTGTTCCATGCCCTTGCAGATCAAGCTCGTCAGACTGATGGGACAGTAGTTCCCGGGATCCAAGGTGGATCCCACCTTGTGGAGTGGGATAACTGTAGCTGTGCGCCACTCACTGGGCACAAAGCCTGAGGTGAGGCTATGATTAAACATGACACTTAGGTGAGGTACCAGTTTATTTTGTAGTTCATGTAGTACACAGCCCGGGATGTCATCTGGTCCCATGGATGCTGTATTCTTAGCTCTGGAGAGTGCGGTTTCTACCTGTGTGGCCATGATTACTGGAATTTGGCCATTTTTTGGTATTGAGATGGGCCCTTTAGGGGTGAGAGGGGTTGAAGTTGACACTAAATCGATCTGCCTGGATATTGGCAATATCCTTGGGATCAGTATATTTAATGCCATTCTGTTGTAGCTCAGAGCAGATCTGTGCATTGCCATTTTGATTTGTGACATAAATATAGAATGTCTTGTGGTGGTCTTTGGAAACTTTGGCAATTTCTTTTTCATAACTAGCTTTGGAGGATTTTATGAGGAATTTCAGTTTCTTACTGAGGCTGGTAAAGGAGTTTTTTACATCCTGGGATTTTCCTCTTTTCTGCAACAGTTTCTTTCTTCTGTTGTATACTTTGTTTATGGCAGGGGACCACCAGATTGGCTTCCTTTTTTTGGAGGAGAGCGTCTTGGTTCTTTTTGGGAAGGCACGATTCATGCACGAGTGGATGTGCTCGTACAGTGCCTTAGGGTAGGATTCAGCAGTTAAACTTTCAGCTCTCGTCTACATGGGTGTCATGAAGTTTGTCACTTCTGACTTGAGTAGCATGAAGTTGGCTTTGGAGAAGTTTTTTATGGAGGTTTCCTTACTGAGGGTGAGGTGGGATGTGGGTATCAAGGGTGATTAACTTATGGTCAGACCTGACCAATGAGGGGGTGACCACTGGTGTCGAGCATCTATCTCCCATGTTGGTAATGACCAGGTCTATGATATAGGAGCTCCTGGTGGGACAATGGATTAGTTGATCCAGGGGGGTTGGAATTTATGAATTCCAAGAACCGTTGGGAAAAGCTGTTGGTACCCGAGTAGTTTTCCCAGTTAATGGCAGGGTAGTTGAAATCAACCGGTATTAGGGTGTTTGGTTATATCTTAATATTTTTCAGTATGTTTAGAAAGGTGTAGTGAGAATCTTGGGGCATAGTGGGGGATCTGTAGGAAGCTACAATTTGGATTGCAGTCTCACCTAGTGTTAGTTGCACCTGGAGAATTTCAGATGCATTGTGTTGAGTAACTAGCCTAGAGGTGTGAATATCCTTGGTGAATATGGACACTCCTCCACCTTTAGTGTTTCGGTCTTGGTTTGGTGGCCGAAAAGTGTGGTAAGAGTTGTAGCCTAGTATTGCAGGGGTGCTCTCTGGAGCCTTGAACCAGGTCTCAGTTACTGCAGAGATATCAATGTTCTCCATTTTTACGAGTGCTCAAGAGAGTGCATTTTGAGGTTTAGACTTCTAGCATTGAGTAGCATTACCTTCATATTTTGCATGCTTGTATCTGTTACAGTGGTGATTTTGTCCTTTGAACCTTGCCTAAAAAAGGCACTATAGGGTTGGTGAGAGCTTTAGCCAGTAACCTAAATCCCAGGGGTGACAGGTGCAGACCATCTCTGGCAAAGCATCATGGTTTGTGGATCATGTCATCCCAGGCAGACAGATACTGGATCCCTTTTGAATGACACTAGAAGTTTAGACAGTTGTTGAAGTCAATCATTTTGTCCTTATACTGTGGTATTATTCTGGGCGAAGGCAGGATGCTATTCAGGGCGAGGTTCATACCTGCCTGGACCACGTCTCTTTTCATGTAGTCCAGGGAGGTATGTCTCAAGTCATTCACTCCAACATGGACAATGACAGAGTTGTATTTGTACTTGTTGTGGAGTGACTTGAGTGCATGCATTATGTGGTGGATCCTGGCACCCAGCAGTTAGCTGACTGTAATTTTCTCCTTGTTCAGCCTGGTGAGTGGGACATCAGTGTGCCTGACTCTAAAGTCACCTATGACTAAAGTGTTGGGTACGTTGTCTTGCCTTAGGGGCTGTTGTTGGGTGGCACACTGGTGTTGTGAGCTATATGTCACTTTGGTTGTGACTGGTGTTTGTTTGTATTTCAGCTTTGGAAGTCCTTGTTGCTTGGGCAGGTTAATGTTAAGGGCTTCTGCATATGTGGGTATAGTGTTGCTATGTGTGAGTATTGATGGTGTGGGCATCTCTCGCAGGTTGTAGTGTTTTGTGGTAGGAGGAGAGGGTTGTCTGTGTACATGAGGCAGTTGCTGCATTGCCCCCAGTATGCCCAGATTCACCAGGTGGACAGGAGAAATCACCGGAAGCTGACCCTTGGACATGCCTGTTTAGGTGCCTTTTTTGTAAAGTACAAGAGCTGTTTTCCCTTACCTTTGCAAGGCACTTTACAGTTATAGGCTTAGTGCCTATGATTAATTTCTCCTTAGTAACAAGGAGAGTTGAGTGCTTATATCAGTTTAAGGCTTCCTAGTGCTTTTCAGTAGGTCTAGAGCAAGTGCTAGTCACAGGGGTTCAGATTTTAATGATACTACTGAGAAACCAGCTAGTTCTAAGGGAAAATTTGAAGAGCAGACTTTCTGGAACCTGGAATAGTTTAACCATAGCCCTGCAGTGCTGCATGATGTGAAAAATACACAAACACATGCATTTTTAAGCCAGAAAGTAGAAAGGGATATAAATCGGCCCAAAATGGTTAATAAAATTACAATTTCAAAGCTGGAAACCACTCCTCTAGTGTTAGACCGGCAGTACAATGCTCACCACTCCCACTGGTAAGCAGTAGGACTTCCCTCTACCACAGCAAGGTCTGGATAGCTCTGAACACAGAAAATAAAGTCCTGAAACCAGCAAACCCTGGGACCTGGACTATACTAGCTAGGAAAGGTGGGAAATGAGCAAACAAGATAGTATTTTTTTAGGTTCATAGGTTCATAGGTAGGTACTAGGCATCTGCCCGAAGGCATTTATAAGCCTAGCCGGAATGTGTTGGCTTTTGCCGCCCCCTTAGATTAGTTCCCTTTGCCTCTGTCCTGCAGGTTGTTTTTTGTTGTTTTTTTTTTTTTTTTTTTTTTTTGGTTAAAACAGGCTAAACAATGCAATAATACAGTAAATAAACACAGAAAAGGCAAATGCACATGAGTGTGTAGCCCTAAACAGTAAATGCAATTAAAACTCAACAAAATTAGCAATTTAAAACTTTTAAATGAAGCAAGACAAGTGCATAACTGAAAAAACGATTTAAGAGGCAGTAATACAGTAGAATAAGTAGCTAGTCTACATATACAGAAAAGTATATATATATATATATATATACAGAAAAGCAGCTAAAACAACACTAAAACAATTCAGATGTAGTGTAAACTAGAGCATTTGAGATGTAGCAATATTAAGGTAAATACAGTTTTAATAAATGCACTAAAATATAATCTATATTTCCAAAATGTTTGAGAAGCACAGTCAGAACATAAGAAGATTTATGCAATTTTTTTTTCTAAAGAAATGGAAACCTGAAACAACTTTAAAAAAAAAAGCTCAAAAGAACAAATGAGGTGGTTTCTCCAAGCCATATACCTGGCAACCCAACTAGACAATGAGCATAAACACTAAACTCTCACTGAAGTGGAGGATGGTCTTTGCTAACTAAGATGGCCTGGACAATGAGCTCAGAAAATAGCCTCTAACAAACAACTAGCCCCACAAACACAATCAGGAATATGGAGAATATTACAGCTACTACCTAAACTATTTTAGGCAGAACACACTACAGAAATGTTTAGCACAAACACAGTCAGGAATATGGACAATATTATAGCTACGACCTAAACTATTTTAGGCAGAACACATTACAGAAATGTTTATCACAAACACAGTCAGGAATATGGACAATATTATAGCTACGACCTAAACTATTTTAGGCAGAACACATTACAGAAATGTTTATCACAAACACAGTCAGGAATATGGACAATATTATAGCTACGACCTAAACTATTTTAAGCAGAAAACACTACAGAAATGTTTAATACAACAGAAAACCAGCAGTGAGCCAATAGCTATGAAATACAGTACAAGTATGCAGTATACAATGAAATTGCTATAAATATCTAGAATAAGCAATAACTACTAAAAATAAGCAAAGCAACAGGCTACTTATTGCTATATATCACAGATTCGGTGCTCCTCCTCAGATAGCTCCATGTATAATTATTTTATTAAAATATTTTGTTTGTTTTTCCTGTGGTATTCCTTAAGCTTTTTTTTCATATGCTGAGAGGTCAGTCAGATATCAGACATCATTTTCCCACAATTCCTGGCCATGCTGGCCTGGAAGCATTGTTAGGTAGACTGTTTTGGTGGTTAATCTGCTATTGCTTAGAGACCTTTACTGCCCTCTGTGTGCAGCTTTTTAAGTGATTCCTTACTGCAGATGTGGGACTGGACAGGCAGTGCTTACATTTAGTACTAGTAGCCGTCTGCCCCATTTGCAAAGCTATGCAGATAAGATTACAGTATGTTATCAGCGAAAGTGCTGAAAAATGGTAATTGGCCAGTAATCTGATAGTTTGAAATGTCTGAAATAGTATGTGATGAAAAACACACATTAGATTTGAAGCTGCTGATTTGCTTTATTTGTCATATGCACAAAAAAGTGGTAAGGCATGAAAGGTCCTGAACGCAGGCTAATATGAAAATATGTTTCTTAAGAGAAAAGGTGATGTATACATAAACTAGACTCCCAGCAAGTCTGTCAGAGGAGAGAAAAAAATTGTTAAATCTAAATTTCGGAGATAAGTGTTTTCAAAGCTCTGGCAATGGGAAGTAAGAAACACACAAAGAAGGCAGAGTCGATGAGGATGATAGTCGACAAGGAGCTTTACTTAGTATTTGGGGCTACATTTACACACTTACTTTCCTGCCATCTTTTTTATAAATTTAAAGAATGGAAAAAAAAAGATAATTAGTTAAACTTTAACAGCACATCAGCTAGAAGTGTCAAAACTGAATGTAGGTTAATTAAATTCAGCTGTATGTAAGTGCCAGCTCCATGGCATAGAGGAATGGGGTCCTGACTATACCTTAGAAGACCCTAGGAGTTAAAGGAACACTCCACCCTAGAACTAAAAAAATATGTTTTTTTCAGTCTATCTTTGTTTCCAGATCTATTTTAACACCTAAAATTGACTCAAAGTGCTTTATTAGTAATTTTAGCTATTTTACCACAACATGGCTACCGATGGGGCTTGCTATATCAACGTGATCTTCTTCTCCTTCAAGCCTTTCTCTTTCCCATAAAGCATTTCAAGTCTCCTTTCTGTGACTCATGCCAGACATAAGGAAGTAACTGTGAATTCCCATGCCATTGACATATAATGGGAAATCTGTGACTCACTGTCAGTTTGGATTTTGTCTGTGTTAGGCCTGCTCATTTTCTGTTGCTAATCACCCTCATTTATGTTTAGATCACAGCTTGCTTTACAGTATAATTTGAAGTTATCTAGCAGCAGACAGAGTTGTAGCTAAAT
This sequence comes from Protopterus annectens, assembly GCF_019279795.1. Taxonomy (NCBI): domain Eukaryota; kingdom Metazoa; phylum Chordata; order Ceratodontiformes; family Protopteridae; genus Protopterus; species Protopterus annectens. The sequence continues at coordinate 389,216,903 of NC_056725.1, read as the reverse complement.
TGGATGCCTTTGTTCTAAGTGTTCTTTTGTAGTCCTACCTGAATTGACATTCCCCTCCTCCCATACTACTGCAAAGGTGTGAAAACTGCCACTGCAACTGACAGCTCACAATTGAAAGGAAGGGAGTGCCATTTCAAATGTCTTCCCCTCTGCCTGCAGAATCATTTGTTAGACAGCAGCAGAAAGATTTATGTAAAAAATTTCAAATTAAATTTTGTGAAAGAGTTGAGGATAATTTTTGATTTCATTGTGTACACTTTTTTTATTTCCGCCTTATTTCTACAAGACATTATGTTCACTTATGTTTGTTTTACAATCTCTTTGAGGGACATTAGCCTAGTGACATGTTTTTGTATTTTACATGATGTTTTTATCATCTCCAGACATTTTGAAGGACTGTAAAACAGTAGATAGCAAACCTGTGTCTATGATGCTGGCACAGTAAAATTATGTACTGAAAACTCACTGTTTTCTATACTCCATGCAGTGAATTTTTTTTTTTTGGGGGGGGGGGGGGCTACTAATTATTTTGTGCATGTATGTATCACTTGCATAATGCATATAACCGAGGCATTTTGGGATCTTAATATGATCTCCTCTAATTCAGCTGAAACTATTTAGCAATCCTTTAGTCTTTTATTCATATTAGTAAATTTACTTTGAGGCCCTCCCTGCTTTTCTTTGCGCATATTTCAAATCTTACTGCTCCACTAGTCATATATCGAGCTGTTAATTGGCAGCAGACACTACTCAGCCAAACACAGTTATTCATATTTTTCACATTACTAATGTGACTTCGGTCTTTTTAAAACAACAAAAGAGACGTGCCGTTCGCAGAAAACACCACGTAAGAGGGTTAACACCCTTCAATCAAATACGGATTGCAGCATCCAGTTTGCAGTTGTAATAACTAAACTTGTCAAGTCAGGCAGTAAGCACACTACTGTCAGTGTCATGAGTACAGAATGACAATTTTGACTCCATAATTTTCCTGTCTATGTTATTACAGGTCACTGTGCCAGGCACTAGACATAGCCTTCTCTCAACTAAGGAAAATTCAATTTGTGTCCAGTGTCTTTGAACAGAACATTTCCCTGTGAATTCAGTCTTTTGCTTTTCATATTGGACTACTCAGACTCATAGGCTTGTAGTTTCTGTGCTCATTTCATCGTTCACCTCATAACACTGCCTGCTGGTGAGACACTTGAGTATGTTTGCGATGTGACACACGTTGGCAGTGTGCATACAGCCGATCATGGCCCTATTGTTTGGCCGGGCGAGTGGTACATCAAGGTCTGTACAATTGCACGTACCTGTGACTACCACATGTTTGATTTCACCTGGGTGAACATCAATTTCAGACCTGGCATTTGTTCACATGTTGCCAGTCATGACAAAGTATGCAGGTTCCTTATGTAGCATCCTGATTTTTTCAGAATCCCTCTTGAGACACAGCAACACCGACAATGGAACCACAGATCTCAACACTGGATTGCAAGAGTTCTCACAGACGGGACTCAGGAAATCACGATTGTTGTTACCACGTCCATTAAATGACCATTCACAAGCTAGGTACCTCAGGGCTCCATGTTGAGATCACTCCTATTTCTGGTATACTTCTGAGACGTAAAGTCTAAGCAAGTTTGCAGATGACTGGATAATTGGGACATATAACAGATTCTCCCATGACACAAACATCTTACAAGCAGGTTTACCACAACTAACTCGTTCCAAAGCCATGTACTATAACTCATTGGCAAGAAGTGCAATATAGTGCTTTTTGCCTAAACTACTACCCAGGCTTGTAGTTTCTTGCTAATACTGATCAGAGACGCTTTCCCTTTTTGGGATTTTGCTCTATCATATAGTAGCTTCCTCCTTCTGTTATATAGCTTATTTATGGCCGGGGTCCACCAGACAGGTCTCCTGTCTTTGGAGGAGTGAGTCTTGGTTTTATTTGGGATAGCATGCTCCATGCATTCCTGTAGGTGTCCATAGAATGCTTTTGTAAAGGATTCTGCGTTTTGGACCGCAGTTTCCACTGGCCCGGGGCCTTTGAAAGATTCCACCTTGGTTTTGAGAAGTGTGAAGTTTGCTTTTGAGAAGTTCTTCACCGTGGTTTCCTTGGCTGGGGGTGGGGACAGAATATGGATGTCCAGTGAGATTAATTTATGGTCTGATGTTACCAATGAGGGGTATACCTCTGGTGTGAAACAGAGACCCCATGTTGGTGATGACCAGATCCAATATGTTTTCCCCTCTTGTGGGAGTGGTGACCAGTTGTTCCATAGCATATGAGTTTATAAATTCTGGGAACCATTGGGTGAGGATGTTTGGGCTTGAGTAGTTTTCCCAATCAATGTTTGGGTAGTTGAAGTCACCCAATATAATGGTGTTTGGAGAGACCTTCATATTTTCCAGCATTCTCAGGAAAGCCGAGTGGAGTTCCTGTGTTTGGGAGGGTGGTCTGTAACAGGCTACAAACTGAAAGGCAGTTTTGCCCACTGTTAGTTGTACATGGATGGTCTCCGATGCTTCGTGCAGTGCCACTAACCTGGAGGTGTGGGTATCTTTGATGTATATGGATACTCCCCCTCCTTTTGTGGTTTTGTCCGAGTTTTGTGGCCGAAAAGCATGGTATGAAGTATAACCTGTCAGTGCTGGGGTGCTTTCGGGAGCCTTAAACCAGGTTTCTGTTACTGCACAGATATCGATATTCTCCATACTGAGGAGAGTCTCGAGTGCGTGCATCTTGAGGTTTAGACTTCTGGCGTTGAGCAACATTACCCTTAGTTTTTTTTTTTGTGTTTTCTATGGAGGTGGGTTTGTCTTTTGAGCCTTGCCTAAAAAAGGCACTATGGAGGAGGCAAGAGCCTTTGCCAATATTCGAAAACCCAGGGGTGACAGGTGCAAGCCGTCCCTTGTGAAGCAATGTGGCTTGTCGAGCATGTCATCCCAGGCTGACAGATACTGGATCCCCTTTGAATGACACCTATACTTTAGCCAATTGTTAAAATTGATCATTTTGTCTTTATACTGTGGCATCATTCTTGGTGAGGGCAAGATGCTACTCAAGGTCAGGGTTGTACCGGCCTGGGCTACATGATCAGAGAGCTCCTCTATGTCTCTTTTCATGTAGTCCAGGGAGGTACTTCTCAGGTCATTCACACCAGCATGGACAATGACAGAGTCATATTTGTACTTGCTTTGGAGTGACCTGAGTGCATGTGTTATGTGGCGGATCCTGGCACCAGACAGGCAGCTTAGTGACCTTCTCCATATTCAGTCTGGTGAGTGGGACATCAGTGTGTCTGACAATAGAGTCACCTATTACAAGTGTATCCGGTGTGTTGAGCCTTAAGGGCTGTGACTATGTGGCACACTGACTTTGTGAGTTATGTGTTACGTGGGTATTGTTGCATGGTGGGGGTTGATTGGATGTCTGCTTTGGAGGTCTCTGCGGCTTAGGCAGATTTTTGTTTAGAGCCTCTGAGTATGTTTTTGTGTGTTTGGTTTGCTGATGTGATGGAACTATGTGAGACTGGATTTGTGGTGTGTGTGGTTACCTTTTCCTCCTGACCAGCTGTGCCAGTACTGGGTTGAGAGAGCTCAGCCTCCAGTTTGGCTATATAGTTGCATCTCTCACATATGTTTGAGCTTGTTGCGAGGAGGACAGGGTGGTCTGTGTACATAAGGCAGTTGTAACATTGTCTCAAGATTCCCTATCTATGGTCCCTATCCCTATCTATGGTGTGATCCCAGTTATTCTCTTTAGGGGTAATATTTAAATTATCAACCTTGGGACAGGTAATGTCAATTAATAACCTATTGGGATAGGTTATTTCAAACACAAAAGTGAAAATTAGCTAGATAAAATGGCCAGCAAGAGAAACTCTCCTAGTACTTATCTTACCTATGAACCTATAACCTTACATTTCTCATGCACATACAAATAATGCATTAAAAAAAAAAAATCAACAAAAACTTGGAATCTCTTACTGATCCAAAAACTCTCAAAAAAAAAAAAAAAAAAAACACTTTATTCAGCTGCTTATATTTTTCTAATTTGTGTTTCTTCCCACTATTCGTTACTTCATCTTGCTTTGCTTTTTTCCTGCTACCTGCTGCCTGTTCTCTAAAGTGTTCAACTGCATATTTTCTGTTGCATTTATTACTGCTTGTTTATAGCCTGTCTAAATTATTCGTAAGTGTTATTCTAAGCTCTTAGTTTTGGTTTAAGCACTTGGGCTTTAGGCCCGCCCCTTACCTCTCCCTGGCCTTTCTTCCTCAGATTCTGCCAAATATGGATGGACAATTTCCTACAGTTTCTACTGCCAGTCTGGTTGATATGGGCATCCTGAAACAGTGCAGCAACTGCCTCACATATACAGACAACCATCTACTACTACCAGCTAGGAACACAATTTGTGAGAGATACATTTACATTAGGAATGTACAGTCCAAGCTATCTCCACCTCAAGCCAGTATGTCTGGCACTGAAAAGGTTCTCAACACTACACTTCAAACACCACCTGCACCTACACAACACACACCTACATATGCGGAGGTCCTCCACATAAACATACCCAAACAAAGGAGACCTCCATGGCAAAAATACATGCGATCTCCAGAGCCCTTAACACCACATACCACACATAGTCCACACACCCATACCTCACAACCACTAAGGGTTTACCATAAACGCAACATATTAGTCATAGGAGACTCCACGATGAGACACACAGCTGTGCCTATCACCAGGCTGGATAACGAGAAAGTCAGTGTTAGTTGCCAGTCAGGTTATTCTCTTACTAATGTGAATTAGGGTAATACTTAAAAGTTATACCTGATTCTGGACTTGTAAAGGCTCCAATGTGGTGCTAGTTATGCACAAAACATGGCGCAACTATATACTGAATGCATCATTCATACTTACCTCTTCCTACAACATATACTCCAAATTCAATATTTGACATAAACAATGAAAGAGAATTTAAATTATGTCATAGATAAATACATGCACTAACCTGTATAGCTTGTAAACATGTACCAGAATGTCTCACTACAGCCATGTTGTCGTGTGCAGCAGACTGTTGTTTCAATTGAGCCAGCAGGGGAAACCTACCCAGTATCTGAGCAATAAAGCATGGCCATAATCACTATCACATACATCACAAGAGGTGAAGTGACAACTCTGATTTCACAACCACTCAACAAAACTAATTATAAACATACTGTCACTATCCACAAAAGGAAAACACTATAAATATTGTATAAAAAAATAGCTAATAAGCCACATGAAACTAGAATTCTTTAAAAAAGTAGTAATTTAATTTAAAAAGACTGCACTAACTGCTTCCCCAGCCTTCCCTTATGATTATGAGTTCCATAACTGAGCAGAAGCCTTTAGACAGCGACACACATATTTTATAAAACAGCATAGCCACCCCAAACAATTAAGCCAAACCTTCTCTCTCCACATGATGCACCTACACAATATCTGACTTTACTACTTTGTACTTAATTCATGAATAGTTTACACTGGTTAACACATTCAGATAAATTCATACATTAAATGCATGAGACATCAAACAGCTCAGCATTTAAACATCTCATTCAGTGAAATGAAAGTCAATACCACGCCAGAAACCAATGCAGTTATCACCTCATCAAGTTGGATATGACAATCTTCACCTCTGCTGGCACCCATTGTTTAATCCAGTATGTCCAAGATCACAAACACTTAACAGAAATTCAAGGATGACTGTAGCAATTATAGAACAATTAACATGCAAACCAGTTGACTCAGGCTTCTCTTATCACAAACCGAGAATTGTATGGCTATTTTTATATATTTAATCAATGTTGTAATGAACATAAAATTTAAGAACCACTTTTCAGTGGAAACTGATATCTTCAGCAAATGATAACAAAGCTATGTATACAGTTGAGACAGCCCTATTCATAGGCTTGTAACACTTACAAGAAATGTGAAAAAATAATTTCAGTGAAAAAAAATAGTTCCCCAAGAGGAGAGTTGAGAAACAGGTTTGGCAAGAGAAGAAACACATTCAATTTAATGATGTGCTCCCCCTGCGAGAACCAAAACCTATAAATGTATGAGTTGGTTTAAGCTTATAGATACTGGCATCTCAAGATGGCCTGAAACACAAAAGCATTTTGGGTGCTATACCTTTTTTGTTGCAGTCATGTAAACGTGTTATAGTTTTGAAATGCACTCACTAGTGCACATACTGTCTAAAATACCATGCATATACATTTTGTCCAAGTCTTTTGAAAAATATCTCAGCCTTCAGTACAGACAAGACAGCACATACTTCTCCACTCCCACATACCGAAAGTCCATGCAGTTCACCGAAGAGTCACCAGGAAAGAAGGCCTAAGCGTGTTATTCCCACTAACTCTGCTTCAATACAAGGATGTGACATGTATCTGATCAGACTTATGCAACAGTTGAAATGTTTCCAAAGGGTGACATGAATGAGACATGTTGGTGAGATAGATGTGTCTCACAGTATCTCCATGCTCTGTAACAGGATGCCCTTGATGCGAAGCAGAGTCTCTCCAACCTAACACCACTCTAAACATTCAGCTATGGTACCACCTTTATCTTTTATCCAACCGGTGGATACTTTGTTATAAGAAAAGAGCAGTCCGGGTCTAAACTGTCTGCAAACACAAACAGCTAAAGTTAACTTTCAGTATGTGTCTACCTGTATGAGCGAATATTCATTATCCCCTGGAGAGCACTCTGCTTTGGCTTGTAAGCAGCCCACACACACACACACACACACACACACACACACACACACACACACACACACACACTCTCATCTTATATATTACCAAAATTCCATCATTCCCCCACTCAACCACTACCACCGTACTACTACTCACACCACCACTCCTGTCTCACCCTCACTCAGCTCCCTCCCACCAATTCAAGAACCATCCATATGCACCTCACACATATTCTATCAAATAAATTACTCAAACAAAAAGCATCTTTACAACTCAACAGAGTAACCCTACCACCATACCTATTACCCACAAAGCACATATCATAAAATTTCCCTAGTAAACAAACACATTCAAAAACTGGGAAAACTAATAACCTCATGCATATCAAAACTAGCCCTAAGTGTAGACATCAACCCCAACACTGGCCCTACCATCTCCAACAACACTGGTCATAATCATACTAGAAACCACAATTTCTCCCAAATCACAGCCAATAGACAGCCAAGTGACTCCCTTCTAAGCGTAAATATTAGAAGTATATCCAACAAGGTCCATGAACTCCATGCCACCATATACTTGTACTCCCCAGATATAGTCTTCCTGACAGAAACCTGGCTAAAACCTCACATTAACAGTGTGCACATCCTCCTTACTGGTTACGGCATACTGACAGTAGACCGGCAAAATAAGAAAGGAGGGCGCTGTAGCTATAATATTTAAACAGCATCTAAACATCCAGATCTTAAATTCATCAGCTCCACAAATAGGCAATGAAGAAATAATATATACCAATCTCAAAATAAATGAAAACAAATCCATCAACATAATTGGCTGCTACTTCCCACCTGGCCAAAACATCACTCCGCTAGAAAAACTCCTCAGCTGGCCTACCCACCATCTCCCACAAGAAACTATAACTTTAGATGATTTCAATATTGACTGGCAATCCTGTTCTGGCAATCAGCCAACCCATCACTTCAACCTTCATGGCTTCACCCAACTAGTCCAGTCACCAACTAGGATAAATAAAGACTCCAACAAGCACACTAACCTGGACTGGGTATTAGTCAGTAAGAGCCCCCAGTCATATATAACAGGCAGCTTAACAGATAGCCTCAGTGACCACTCCATAACATTCCTACTCAAAAAATACCTATACCAATCTAAACCTGTCATCTACCGTAATTTACGTCAAAAAATAAACTTTAACCCACTCACATTCTTCTCATCCCTCAAAGAATGTAACTGGCATCTTCTGAAGTACCTCAGTCTTGATGACGCAGTGGAATATTTTAATACTACCTTCCTGAGGCTCCGTAATTACCACACCCACATAATACTTATAGGTAAGATTATGCCATCCACGTTCAAGGAAGATATAGTTCCACTCTTTTTGGCCCTTATTATGGCCATCATGGAGTACAATGCCCCCTGTGGCATGTATCTGAGCAGACACTTGCAACCATTGGAATACCCGCAAACATTTCTCACCAGGAGAGTTCAGAGCATGAATACTCTGTCCTACACTGATCACCTAAAGGCTCTGTCACTGTATTCAGTCCCCTGCAGACTGCTGATAGGGGATCTTTGCCTGACTTACAGGGCTTCATCAGACTCATCCCTGATGGATCTGTTGCAAATGGGCAAAACAGACAGCACCAAAACACTAGATCCAGGAATCAGAACTTCACTTGTGACATAAGCAGGACAAGCTGGAAAGACAGATGTGTCCCAAGGGATCCTCACGCTATAGAATAGGCTTCTCATCCATGTAAAACTGACCCTTTCCAAATGAAATCTTGACAATTGAATGGGAAATCATAAATTTACACCCCATTCTCACCCGCATATCCATGATGGACAGAGACTGTCAATAAGAAAAGTATTATCCTAACACCCGCCCCACAAATCCTTAGTTAACTCCCTACTAACATGCCCTCCCCCCAGTATGGATGTCCATGACACTCGGGACCCAAATGGTTAGGGGAGAGCAGCTAGGCTTGTATGGGTCCTAGTGGTCGTTAACCTAGTAACAACCTATGAACCTGAGTTACTTGATAGATACTAAATTGACTCACAATTACAACCCAGAAATTTCAGGTGAGTGGCTATATCTCCAGTTCTGACATCAGTGGAGTACCACAGTGCACTCCCCATGTCTAGTTACAGACAGCAACCCACTAACACTATTATCAGAACTGAGGTACCTAGGGATCTTTTTCTTACCAACAGTGCAGACTACAAGAGCAACATATGTTAAAATAGCAAAGACAGTAGGCAGAGAGGGATAGACTAAGGCAGCCTGAACTGTGTGCAGACCTCCTCAATCTGGATGTTGAAAAATCTCTTAATTGTGGAGCCCCATCAGTTTTGGATTTTTCAAAAGAAAGCCCTTTAATGTTTCCTCAACAAATAAAATCTCTGGTTTCAGTACCACCAGATATTCTGATAGAGTAAAAAATCTGTTCCTCTATAAAGCATCCTACAAATCCCTGACAGGGTCATGTCCACTACAGTTCTCATGCTATGAATGATGTGAACCTGCACTATCACATCAACGGTTCCAGATGGCATGACAAGTACCTTACCCAGTGCATTCCACATTTGTAAAATAGAATGACTTTACATATCAAGCAAACAGTATTTACCTTGCAACCTTTAAAACCAATGTGGATAATCGAAAGTTTGCTTGTTTGTTTGTTTAATTTAACTGTGGAGGCTGCCCACTAAAGTGTGCTAGCCTGTGTAACTAATTTATCACTGTTTCTGCATTTTCTGTGTGTTTCTACCAAAAAAACAAAAAAATAATCCTTGTTTTCCCGCCTTCCTCGACTAGTTTAGACCAGTTTACAGGCATTGCTGTATTCTGGGCTGTGGTGTAGTTCCTGTGTTGTCCATTACCTTACTTGGATAGAAGGAAGTTTCTTTGCTCACCAGTGGGAGTGGGGAGCCTTGAGCAGCCTACCTGTCCTTGGGGGAAGTGACCTCAGCACAAGAAGCTGTACTAATTGGTTGTTTGGGACCATTTCTAGCTCTTCTGTAGTTCACTGTTTAAAATCCACCTCTGGGCGTTTTTTTCTGGCTATACTGACAAGCTCCACGTGGGTTTACAGAGTGGTCCTAGCAGCAGGGAACTCAGAAAAGCGACTACCTTCTGGATTTAAGTATCTTTGCTTTTTTTTCCACTTGAAATAGCTTCTGTAGCTTACCTTGAACTAGCCTGAACTGTTTTTTAACTGATTGCTGCATTATTTTAAAATCTGCACTTAAAGTTACATTTTAGTCGAATTTGATCGAAAGTTTGCTTGTTTGTTTGTATAATTTAACTGTGGAGGCTGCCCACTAAAGTGTGCTAGCCTGTGTAACTAATTTATCACTGTTTCTGCATTTTCTGTGTGTTTCTAACAAAAAAAACAAAAAAATAATCCTTGTTTTCCCGTCAAAGGGAGATCTGGGGCAGTGCATTCAAGATGGAGAGCATTCAATGTTCTACATCAGAGCAAAACTGAGTAATGCAGTGAGGAAATATTCTGCTATCGAGAGACAGTGCCAAGCTATAAAGTGGGCTTTCTATGCCTAGAAATGCTGACTGGTTGTCCGGGGCCTCCAACCTATCAGGATTCCAAGAAAACAGGTTCTGTGCTGAGAGAGCATAATTATTACATGGAAAATCTTTGTGTGCCATTAATGTGCACTCATAATGCAAATTTCAGGGTGGTATGTGGAAACATTCTCATAGCAATTGAATAAGTCACACTATCTTAATTTCCAATCATTATGGTATACAATGGAGTAACCTGGACTATGAAATTTAATGAGTTAGGAAGTAAGTTCTTCATAGAGAGGGTCATTTTTGAATCTGGAAGTGATCACTGAAACTGCTAGCAATTGTCAACATCCTTCGAGAAAGTCTTGTGCAGACTAAATGACTGGTGGCAAAGTCATGGTCTTAAACTTAATACAAATAAATGCATCACCACCACCTTCGGCAAGGGTGATGTTCCTGCAAACTACCACATCAATAACAATACAGTAAGCACGCAGTCAGTGGTGAGAGATCTGGGCACAAAGGTTTGACATCAACCTCAGCTTTGATCGCCATGTCTCCACAATGGTAAGAAAGGCATTTTATATTGCTCATCTCATAAGTAAGGGCATTGCCTCCAAGAAAAAGAGATGTTATATCCCCCTTGTACACTTCCCTCATCAGGCCAATAATAAGAGTACAATGCTCCCTTGGGTATGTTCCTTTCCAAACATCTGCAGCAATTGGAGCAACCAAAACCGCTCCTTACAAAGAAAATTTAGAGTCTTCAAGATCTGTCTTATGCAGACAGACAGAAATAATTGCCACTTTACTCTGTATTGTGCAGACTGCTCAGAGGCAACCTGTGCCTTGCATATAGAGCAATGTCTGACCCAGGTTTAATGGAAATGCTGCACATTTGTAAGTGAAATGACACACTGGTCACTCACTCAAAGGATCTTAACCTGGTATGCAACATCAGCATAACTTGCTGGAGAGACAGCTAGGTCTCACAGAGGTTGCCCCACCTTTGGAACAAGCCTCCTATTCATGTTAAAGCACCTCATTGGTCCTATTTAAGCTTAATTTAGACAACTGGATTGGTAACTGGAAATTCACCCTCGGGGTTCCACCTGTGTCCCTCTTTGACAGGGGCAACAGATGCTGATTTTAGTGTCCACTTGAACCAGACACCCTTGGGAACACATGTTTAATTGGGCTAGACTTGTACGGGCCCTGGGGCTATTAGCCTAGTAAACACCTGTGATCATATGTAAAAATGCTTACCAGACTAAGATAACATTGCTGTAACAAAGACATGGCATTGTAGAAAGTGATAGGGAGTATATAAATAAACAGTTATGTTCAATATCTGCATAGCATTACTGACATTTTAATTTCTACATAAGACTGAATTTTGTTGGTTTGACTCTGTGTTGTGACAGTGTGTGGAATCACATGAGCTGTCACTGGTTCGACTCAATGATGTGCTGTGACTGTGTGGAATCACATGGGCTGTCACTCCAATTTTTCCATAATTTATGTTTGGCTAATGAGACATGAGTATGACTTGTGGTTTAGACTTCTGGCATTGAGTAGCATTACCCTCAGTTTTTTGTTACTTGTGCTATTTACAGAGGTGGGTTTGTCTTTTGAGCCTTGCCTAAAAAAGGCAGTAAGCGGGTGGCAAGAGTCTTGGCCAGTATTCGAAAGCCTCATAGCAAGCACTTATAAACCCTAGCACTAGACCCTCCTGTACGGTACAGAAGGACAAGGCTCTCTATTCGACCTTACCAGCCATCCAGTAAAACACAGTTCACTGTACCTATCCAGACATGTCCAAAGGGCAGTTTCAGGTGTACTCTCCAGTCCAATAGGTGAATGTGGGCATTTTGAGTAAATGTTACAACTGCCTCATTTACACAGACAACCCTCCACCAAACACTAATACATGCAAGAAATGCAATTATACAGTCAAACTGGAGGTTAAGCTCTCTCAACCCAAGACTGGATCAGTCAAGAGAAGAAGGGAAATACTTGCTGCACACCACCAGTCTCACATAGACCCATTAAACTGGCAAAAAACACAGAAATACATGAAGACATACTCGGAACCTCTAAATAAAAATCTGCAAAAGCAACAGACCCCTCCAAAGCAAACATCCAAGCAACCTCCACCACCCAACACAAATCATGAAGCACATACTTCACAAAACCAGTGTGCCATGCAATCACAGCCCTTAAGGCAAAATAACATACCCAACATACTAGTAATAGGTGACTCTATAGTCAGGCACACTGACGTCCCACTCACATTCTGGGTCTAGCATCTATATCTGTAACAAACAGAGACAGCCTGTAAATCTTACCTTAGCTTACATATAACAAGCTTGTGGGGTGCAAGTAGGATACTTGACCAGGCTTGTAAATACCGTACTGGTCATTAAACTAGTATATAACTATGAACTGATGTGAATGGGTAAATTAAGTCTGGATACAGGTTAGCACAACTCTCAACCTCGTCTCTACAATTACCAGGGACAAAACCAGAAAAAAATCAAGGACAGTTTTTAAAACCTTGGAAGTAAATTGGGACATCCCCAAAAAATCAGAGGCAGTTGAGAGGTCTCTCTGACACAGTCATGCATGCCAGGCAAATGTAACAAGAGCATTTAATTTGTTCACATAGGTTAACTACCAGTCATTCTCTGCTGCTTTCATTACCACTACAATCAAATGCAAGGCAGTTATTTAAAACAGCGTGTATCTGATTTATATTCCTCAACTGAACAAAAAAAAAATGCAGCTGTAATGTTTAGCTTCTAGCTATATCCAAGTATAACTGACTGCAGAGATATAACACTTACTTACAAAGCCGCAAATCACAGAGAAACCTCCACAAACATAGCTTTGTAAAGAAGTACATTTAACGTTTGCATGGCAGCTAGTCTCATACAATATATCATTACCCGAGTTGCAAAGGCTTGGAACGAAATTCTGAATATAGACATAAAATCCTAACTATAATAATGTATTAGCAAGCCCTGCACTGATGAGCGATGTCATTACAAATGAAGTTGCAGCAAACAGAAGCATAAGTGGCTCAACTAGTGCCCGAAACACACAGGATGAACAAGCACCCTACCCCCTCAGCAAGAGCAAAAAAAAAAAAAAAAACACACTTCCCTGTAATAAGCTGATCTTGGCAGGCATTTTAGACTTCCATTACACAGAAAAATAAAAAATGCACACCCGTCTCTTACACACACAGACACAATCTCTTCTCCATTCACATACACATGCACACAGACATTCTGCTTTCATGCATCGCTGACTCTCTCTCATACACTCAGACAGTCTCATCTACTTTCACAAACGCACAATCTGCCTCCATGCATGCACCGTTCATTCTCTTATGCACCGCTAGCTCCCTCTCATACACGTCTCTCTACACAGACAGTCTCTTCTGCATTCACATACATTCTGCTTTCACACACACACACACTTTCCAGTCAACCAGACCGCTAACTACCGCTAACTCTCGCTCTCAACTCAACTACATTCACAAACACACACATATTCTACTTTTATGCATGCACCGATCATTCTCTACTGCATTGCTCAGTCTTACCCACACACATGCATAGTCTCATTTGCAGTCACACACACTTCTGCTTTCTGCAAACAGTCGCATCAGAGGGAAATTCAAGACCCACATGCCAACCGTAATTACTACTACCATCAGTTAATAAACAGGATTGCAGTTTTTCATTCCTACCAGAGCGTATTTCATCAAAACTTTTCCGGTGCCCTGATATCGTCATGACAAGAATAGCTTTGATTACCTACCTTTACCCGGATATACATTTACGCTATTGGGACTCCGTTACTACCAGTTATTAAAACAAATGCGATTTGATACTTATTTATAGATCCCATATCACCTCAGTTTTAAAAAAATCCAATAAAAACACCGCGCATAAAGTTTTCTGTTAGTCAATAAAAATGTTATAAATTAAGCATAAGTCCATATCCTGGAAACAACCTTTGTAAATGCTTTGTTGTCCATGCCTGCTGCAGCTGCTCCTACTACTGACGACCGCTCCGGTTTCGTTCAATATTTTTTTTTCTTGCAACAACAGCATGAGACCGGGGATGGCCCACCTAAAAGCTGATTTCAACGCAATTCCAACTGGTCCCGGGGAATGCAAATAATGAGATTTCATGCGATCAAAATGGTAAACACACGCAAACGCATGCATGCACACACACCGAAGCAGGGCAAACTTCTGAACTGTAAAAATTGCCATGGAATCTCATGGTTTAAGTCTTATATTTTAGGTTTTCTGGCAAATTAGAGTTTAAAGCCTCAATTAATACGCCTCTGACAAGATATCTGGCTGTAAGAAGTTGACCAGTATGTACACGGTGATTGTAAAAAAAAAAAAAAAAAAACCGCTACAACAGAACGCAACCAAGAAACGCTATAATTACACCAAGGCAGTATAAGGGGAGGCACAGATCTGTATGCTGTAAAACTTTATCAAGTTTTAGAATGTTTTTGCAACTTACCGAAGCATTGCTTTCAAGCACTTTGGCTGCATCTTTAGTGGAGGAATTGCTCCGATAATATTTTCCGTCCTGAAGGAAACAGTGGTAGTAAGACAGTTCCACAACAACGTAGCAGTGATTTATAGCAGCTGTTAACTGCGCTACCCTTGAAAATGTCTATGTCACAGCGTGGGCGGATCATTAGGAGAGGGAACTACTGATTAGCCTGTGTCGAAGGTACGTCACAAAGGTGGAGACTCCACCTGAAAGGATGCGATACAAAAGAATGGGGGATGGGGCTCCCTGCCCTACGCTAAGGAATGGGAGAAATGTAAAACTGAGAAACTTTTTAGAGGATTTGTGCAACAGCAGGAGGCTAGGCTGATTGTATAAGGATAAAGGAAAACTTGCGTTTGAGTTAACATGTGTTGGAGCCCGGAGTTTTCCTTTAAACACTTTTCAGTTTAATTTTTGGAAGCAAGTTTCAGAAAATTCTTGATTATTTTAGTGTGTTTTATTACTAGTGACTTTTGATTTAACTGTAAATATGTCTACATTATTATGTTAACTTATTTTTGCGTACCCATTCTGAGGAATAGCTGTCTAGTGAGATGCTGTTTCGGTAACTTCCTGACATTCTACTCATCTCCACATTTTTTTAAATTACAACAAAACAGTAATTTTAAACCTGACTCCATGAAACTGGCACAGTAAAATAAAGTACTGAAAACTCGCTGTATTCTACAGTCCATGCAGTGAAACATTTTTTTTTTTGGGGGGGGGGGCTACTGAATATTTTAGGAAATTAAGTATCACTTGCATTACACATATAACTAATGCATTTTTTTAACTTAATGTGATATTCTCAAATTCAACAGCAAACAATTAAGTCTTTATTCCTTGCCCTGCATCAGTAATTTTTCTTTGAGACACTCCTGTCTGTGCATATTTTTACTTCTAATGTTAAACTGCTCATCTTTTGAATTGTTAATGTGCAACAGACACACTACTCAGCCAAACAGAGTCCTGTGTATTTTCACATTACAACTTATTCTACTGTCTCTCCAAAAACTAAGAAAGAAAAGTGTGCAGTTTGCATTAAACACGACTTTGGAAGGTTACAACCTTCAGTAATCTGAGGATTGTAGCATGAGTACGGAATATCAAATTTTCCTTCATAATTTTCCTGTCTACCTGTGTACAAGTCACTGTACTAGGTTGTGCTGTGTGGCCTTTTGGAATATTGCACATCTTACTCAAAGTTCTCCTGAATACTGCAGCCAGAGATCCAAAAGCATACTTCATAGAAGTGTGAGCTTTGTGAAATTTTATGTAGACCCTACAAAATTACTTTTGGATATCAAAAAATGTTATCATATTACACATACTCCTTCACGCACCCATGCCAGTGAAAAATAGCTGCATGACTGCTGAATCATACACCAATGCACTCTATGAACATATACATAAATGCAAGGAACTAGCCATACCCAACAGAACCAAGAGACTCTCCTCCAAAAAAGGAAGCCAATCTGGTGGCCCCCTCCCATTAATAAACTCTACAACAGAAGAAAGACCTTTCAAGTCCCAAGACTGGAAAAATTCCCTTAATCGCCTCAACAAAAAGTTGAGATCCCTCAACAAATCCTCTAAAGCCAGCTATGAAGGTAGAATTGCAGCAGACACTAAAAACAATCACAAAGTCTTCTACAGTTATATCAGGAACCTCCACAGCAACACCCAGATTTCCTCTGAGTTACTGCACAATGGTACCTACTATACTGAGCCAACAGATATTGCCAACATACTGGCTGTAAGATTCAGAGCCAACCTTACCCCTCTCTCCCCCCTAAAGGACTAATCACAATACTGGAAGAATGCCAGGCACCCAGCATTACTGCAGTACAGGTTAAATCTGCATTGTCCAAGGCCAGGAATACAGCTTCCATGGGGCCCAATAATATCCCTGGCTGTGTTCTACATGAACTACAAAGCGAACTGGTACCACATCTGTGTGCCCAGTTCAGTCACAGCCTCACCTCAGGCTTTGTCCCTACCGAATGGCGCACTGCTACAGTCAACCCTGTTCATAAAGGGGGAGCGACTACAGACCCTGGGAATTATCGCCCCATCAGCTTGACAAATCTGTCTTAGAGAACAGTCAGCTGTCAAGGGGAGGATTGTTGAAGTTTACCAGAAAAGTTCCTGATGACTACCTAAATGACAGTCCCTCTCTGCTGGCTGTTACCTCAGGAAAAAGGAATGAGTGAACAGTTGGTCAGTGGTGGTGATGGATGAGGGGTGGCAGTCAGCAGGGGAGCAACAAAAAATAAAAAAGAGAAACAAAAATTTAATCTGAAAGTATCCCTGTCATTTTTTTTCTTTGAAAAATGCAATATGATATTTGCAAAGTAAAATTCCAGGAAATACATACCAAGCTGTCTGTTGATAAACAATAACAAATAAAACTAACTTGTGGTAATACTTGTCTGATACTATAGAGACAAGTAAGTAAGCACTGTGACAAAGAAACACAGGCACCACAAGGCATTCTATAGTTATGTCAAGAATCTAAATGGCAATACTCAGATCTGCTCTGAGCTACAACAGAATGGTATTAAATATACTGATCCCAAGGATATTGCCAATATCCTGACAGATTGATTTTAGTGCCAACTTCACCCCCTTCTCCCCCCCCTAAAGGGCCCATCTCAATACCAAAAGATTGCCAAATTCCATTAATCATGGCCACACAGGTAGAAACCACACTCTCCAAAGCTAAGAATACAGCATCCATGGGACCAGATGACATCCTGGGCTGTGTACTTCATGAACTACAAAATGAACTGGCCCTTACCCAAGTGTCGTGTTTAATCATAGCGACACATCAGGCATCATGCCTACTAAGTGGTGCACAGCTACAGTTATCCCACTCCACAAGGGGGGAATCCACCTTGGATCCTGGGAACTATTGTTGCATCCGTCTGACGAGCCTGATCTGCAAGGGCATGGAACGCATTATCATGGAACTTATAAACAAAGACATTGGCAGCCTTCAAACACTGGACCACACCCAGTTTGGGTTCATGAAGGGACGATCCTGTCTCCTGAACCTGACTGACTTTTTTGAATCCATCTCCAGAGCTGTGGACGATGGTAAGGCGGTCCACACAGCCTATCTGGACGTCGTCAAGGCCTTCGACACCATCCCCTACTCTGGAATCATAGATAAAATTAAGATATTCTACAAAAGGGCCTTACAGAGACAGATGCTTGGTGCCGGAGACATGGGCTCAAGCTTAATGCCAAGAAATGTATAGTTATCCCCTTTGGGGAAAAAACATGTACCCATGAATTACCACATAGGTGGCAGTACACTAAACACTGAAAGTGTGATGAGACTTAGGGACACAGGTGGACAGTGGTCTCAACTTCGATAACCAGATCACCACAACAGTCAGGAAATCCTATGTGGCACACCTCATCACTAAGGGCTTTTCATCCAGAAAAAAAAAGAGGTCATTGTCCCACTGTACTCATCCCTCAGACCTATTATAGAGTACAACGCCCCGTTTGGTATGTACCTCACAAGACACCTGCAACAGCGGGAAAAGCTGCAGAAATACCTCAGTAAAAGAATCACAGGCCTAAAGCAGATGCCTTATGCTGACCCTATAAAAAAAAACTCCAGCTATACTTTGTGGCATATCGTCTACTCAGAGGCGATCTCTGCTTAACATACAAGGCCATGTCAAACCCTGAGCTGTTGGACATGCTCCACTTAAAGAAATCCCAATCCCTCAGAGCCACATGCTCCAGGGATATAAACCTTGTCATCACAATGAACAAAACATGCTAGAGGGATAGATTCCTGACCCAGAGACTCCCCATACTCTGGAATAGACTTGTCCATACATGTCAAGCAGAGCGCCTCCTTGGCCCTCTTCAAAAGAGACCTTGACGATTGGATGGGAGATAGGAAATTCGCCCCGGGGATCATGTCAGTTGCCCTGCTAGACAGGGGTCCAGGGAAGTAAATATTGTGGGAAGAAATATCCGGAGAATTGTTTGGCTAGGCTTGTAAAGGCCCTAGGACCAACCTATGAACCTATAGGAAGTGAGCATAATAATGAAATATCTGAGGAAAAAAGTTGCCAGGAGAAAATGTGATTTTTTTTTTTTTTTATCCAAGTGTACGGAAGGTTTGCAATCACCACCTTAGTCCTGTACTGCTAATAAGTGCACTTTTTGAGAACTCATTTTACTATCAGGCACATAAAATGGACATCTGAATAAGGAAGAAATCTGGTACACAAGTTCATAGGTAATTACTAGGCTGATGATGCTAAAGGCATTTTCAACCCTAGTCTTGCTTCCTAAAGGTGAGAATCAAACCTTGTACTTTGTGTGTCTAAGGTAAACTTCTTAATCATTGTGCCAACCCTCCCAACTGCATCAGAAATGACAATTAAGGTATTCTAAAAATAGTTTATACATATAATGCTGGGGAAAGAGGTACAATGGCAAGGTCATTTATTCTAATACCTCAAGAAAATCAAAATAGTTAAAACAATACCATTGAGTCAAGCAAAAATGAGCTAATCCAAGTTCTTATACCAAAAACGAATTTTGATACTTATGTCCAAATAATTCATAGTGTCTGTCAGACAAAAAAAATAGCAAAATCATCTGAGACCACATTATTCCAGGGTAACAGAACAGCATACTTATCTGCCCTTGTCCAATTGCCATCACACTTATCTGTTATCTACAAGTCTTCACAAATGCATATGTGCATCAGCTGGTGAGGCCAGATAAAATATTGCTGCTTAGAAACAAGCAAATACATTATGCTTTAAACATTGTGTGCTCATGATAACATTCTTACATTAGTAGGTAACATATTTGCCAGAAGATACGCAAGCATATATGGCAGATGGGGCTGGGTTTTCACACACATTACTTACATCTCCAAAGGTGGGTAACCCACACTTCAAAATGCACACATTCTAGCAGACAGTGCTACAGTAAAGAATAAAAGGAAGTCATCAACACTGGGGAAATGGATGTGAGATGGCATGACAATAAAGAATGAGGTGGTAAAATTATAATTGCTTGCATCATTGACATGTACCTAGAGCATTTATGCACAACAATGTACGCTTATCTCAAATGGCTTAGTGGTAAAAGATTAGCTATAGAGTACAGAGTCCTGGGTTTGAGACTTGCAAGGGCTGATTATTTGATCGCCTAGTACCCACCTATGAACCTATAAGCAAAGTTTCTCATTAGCGCTCTTCAAGAAGAATCTTGATGAGTGGATGAGAAATAGGAAGTACACCCCGGGGATCATTTCTGTGGCTCTGCTCGACAGGGGCACAGGAAATTAACTTTCTGTTGTGGCGTAAGCTAGGGAACCTTGTTGGCTAGGCTTGCCTAGTACCTACCTATGAACCGATTAAATACAAACTGCAAAAACATAAGGAAAATGCTACAGCTCAGTCATCTTCTGATTGTCTCTAACTCCAGCTTATCCTTTATCAAGTAAACAAAGTGTAAGAGAAATCTAAGAGTTCTCATCATGGATCACTATGCTACATTTACCTAACTCTACCTTTAAGACCTTACTCTACTCCTATCTCCCCTCTCTCTCTGGGAATGCTCCTGCTCTTATCCCACCTGATGCTATCCACCCCTCTTACTCCTTTCCCTTTTCAAGAAAAAAAAATTATGCATTTTTCCAGTTTAATTGTTCAATTTTATTGTCCTCATATATTAACTATTTGAATTTTTCTTGCTTTTATTGTTGTAAATATTGCAAATTCTATATTGGAGTTTTTATTGTAGATTTGGCAAAATTTTTTTTGAGGCTTTTCTCTCTAGGCCTCCATTGAAAATGGGCTCACCTAGACCCAGTGGACTTTCCCGGTCAGCAAACTGCAAATAAATAAATAAACTAGGCTAATGGGGACCAATATGCAGTACTGATTTTGCATTTTGCCAGTAGGCCTTTTAAGTGTCTCATTGTGTAGTTTATATGCTATTAATCCTCTAAGGAAGCTGCAGCTAGTAGCCCACATGTTCCTATCCAATACCCACAAACAAGGAAGGACCACACACATGTACACATGCACACATACTCAAATAAGCAAGTACTCAAATAATATGTGCAAATAAGCCAAAAAGTTGGAACATCCTACCCGCACACGGAAATAACTGCCCCTCCCAAACAACAGTTCGAGTAGGAAACTTAGTACAGAAATAAATCCCAATACTGCACATTACATTCCTTAAGGAAAAATGCAACAAAAGTGCACTAAACATGTATGTCATACATCTTCCTCAATGTGCATGCAAAATACAACATCTGAAAAGGAGTAATTCATTACAGTTCCAGGAAACGTCTCTCAGAAGTAATAAAAGTTGTACATAACCTGAAATATTCAGCAGGTGCCTGATGCAATTATATTACATTCTGATGCTACAGCGGTCTTCTGCCATGATGATTAATTCATTTTGAAATGACCCCTCAAAGACCGAACACATACCCATGCAACAAAACACAAGTCATTATCCCTAATATATTCCTCAAAAGGGTCTAAATTCATGATTCTTCCTTTCAAAAAATTCAACCAGTTTTGTTCAAAATATAGGACAAAAGAATTAAGTAATATAAAAACATTACACTAAACTTTCTTCCAACTTTTCCCTCAGACTGTAAGTTCTCAAATGTGACCAAAATTTGTAATCCTTTCAAGGAAAAGCACTGGATAGTAAGGAAATCTCTCAGTAATACAGAGAAGACTCTGCACTGACACATCAAAATTAATAGGCACATTTTCACCTCATTTCACACCTTTTGTGGAATTCTCTTTGTTAATGAAATGTTTTCAAGTAACTATGAACTATGGATTTGTAGCCAACAGTGATGAAGCCAAGTTTGTAGTAAAACACTTCTGAGTTAATAAAGCTTTCTATAGCACATATTATAACTTTTTGTAACAATACTGCCACTATTTGCATATATTTTACATAGCAGGTAAGTAGAAAATGTTAGTTAACATGTAGTTAATGATATAAATTACAAAAACTATGTTTTTGTGAAGACTGAGATGAAAGTTTCAACATTTTGAAATGGTACTGGATGTTAGCACTAGATGCATAGGGTAAATGGTAGCTTTAACAGATAATTTCAGACAAGCATATTTCCCTATGTTCCATATAGGTGACGGTGTGGTCAACGTACCTCTCAACCTAGGTGCTATAAATCTGGACACAGCCTAAAATAATTGGGAAACAAAGGCCCAAAAATAGAGATAGAAGTTAAATATTGCTCTTATAAACTTAAAAAGTTGGTAGAATAACAGGACTGGTATTAGCATGTATTTTCTGAATACTCTGAATTCTCAAAATGTCTATCATTATTTAGTGACTTCAGTCCTCAGTGATTTATTTGCCAGAAAATAATGGACATGTATCCAGTTGAACTAGCCTGGTAAACAAATGTAAAATAAAATAAATAATAAATAAATAAAATAGAATGAAAAAAATCTGAAGAGTCTATGAAAATCTGAACAGTTGAGAGCTATGGTGGTCACTGACCATTAGTGGCAGATGGCAAATAATGAACAGAGGAGTACAACCACTCATCTCTACTGAGATGTTTTGAATCTTATTTTCTAAGAGTGAATTTACTACTGCAGTTGAAGCATGTAGAGTGGTTTAGTCAGTATTTGTTTGCATTCCAAAGTCACCTAAAATTGAGGGCCTCTGCTACAAATGTATATATTTAAGTTGGCAGAAAGTAAGCATATATTATAGTAAGAGTGCATCTGCAGTGTGTACAGAGCTTACCTGTGGAGTCACATAGGGGATATCTGTTGTTTATGCCCCACTTCAGCATTTAATCTATGATCTGTAAGCTAACAGTCCAGTCTATGGTTATATACATTTGCAATTTTTTTTTTTTCGTTTTTTTTTTCTTCAAAAACTTTTTTAAATGTATTCATTGGTGAACCTGGCAAACCCACTTAAAATGTCAGTCACCTTTCATGGATGAACTGAGAACTGTTTAAAAAAGGAGCAACCGCAATCGCAACCGCGAATACGGAAACGGGATCGGCATTAAGACAGTACGCACTTAGCGACTGTAAAATAAGGTTAACTCAATCTCACTGTTCATTCTTTCTGTCTTACACACACACCGTCTTCTGCTTTTACACATCATAATACATCATACTTTCATGCAGGCATTCAGTCACACAAGATCACTACCACGAGTCTCTTCTACTTTCAAACACGCATTAATTTACACACACATAGACAAAGTCAGCCAAAGACATACATACACACATGCACTCTTTTTTTCTAATGTTCTGGGCTAACCTGCACTGTTACTGTGAAAGAGTACATTGCAACTGTAGAGCTTTATGAAGAATGACCAGATTTTTTGACTCGTACTTTTGGTGTGTTCTTTAGACAACTGTCTTTTGATGTTAAATTAGTGGAAAATCATTCACGGTTGACATCAGGAGATAATAACTAGACATTTGAAGTTCCGACATCATCATACCCTCCAGAAAATAAATGCTAATGCCAAACCTGTGTTATTCTAACAAGCTTCTAAGTGTTGTAAACATAAATATTTAAAATGGGCACAGACTTTTTCATTGTAACAAAAAAAAAAAACTTAAACACTGCCTGATTTCTATGCTTGCAAAGCCTTCAGCCGCTGTATCAATGGCAACAGAAACGATCCTACAAGGTTGTTTTCAATCCGTGCAGAAACAGTCACTAAGGTAAGAGTTCCACATCAATACGAAATGCTCCACAAGTCCGTGACCACAAGTTTTCTAACAGCTGTTACTTCGGCAAGCAGGTATATAGCATACGTCACATTTTGGGAAGTGCCAAGGCAGGTAGAACTACTCATTGGACTATGTCGGAGGTACGTAATGAAGGAGGAGACAAATTCCTGCAGAAACAATGCGATATGCTGCAGGATGAATGGATGGGGGATGGGGTTACCAGCGCTACGCTACCAAAGGGGAGAAATAAAGAATACTTAAACTTTTTAATGCCGTTAAGGAACTGTGTGTGCCAGGGATGAATCTTTAAGGATAAAACAAAACTCGGGGTTGAGTTTTTATGTAAGGGAGGGCGGAGTGTTCCTTTAAGGAGCCAACTGAGGATGGATTGTTGTGAGAAGTTAGTGCTAGTTTGCCTACCAAGGCATAGCAGTGTAACATTGTAGAGTAACCATTTTGAAAAGTTGGTACCTGCTACACTGAGTCTTGACACACGGAGACTGAATGGCCAAGAAAACAGGCTTTTATATTACAAGTCAGAGATAGACATTTCCCAGAATATTCCCTTTTCTCTGAGATATGGTGATCTCAGGGTTGGTATGTAAAGGTTTGGGTTTGTTTAAAGGAGAAGAATGATATTTGAGATTCACACCTCCTGGATTTTCTATTTTTGTTCTTTCTGTTTGCATTCCTTGTTACAAGTAGCAACACTTCAACAGAAGGCCCAGTTGTAGGGTAATAAAGTAATGTACACTGTGTATTACTGCTAGCCTCTCACTTTACAGAAAATACATCATCCCCAAAATAATTTTAAAATGATACAAAAAAATAAGAAAATAATCCAGCTCACTGTACTTGCAACCAGCACTTTAGTAAGATGATATCCAATGTCCAAGCACCCATTTGTGGCTGTCTAGTTTGGGAAAACTCACAATGGTTCTGTCAATCTATATTCTCCATGGAAATGCACAGGTGCTTTTTAATTGGTCAAGAACATGAGTGCAAGCTGGCTCATAGTCAAGAAAATCTAGGAAGTAACGTATTATGAATATGTATGAAACTAATTATGCAGATGGGGTGCCTTTCATTCAGTCGACATGACTTTTGTTGAATGCTGAGCAATTGAATGAAAAGGAGAGAAACAACCTTCAAAAAGAGTGACATTTTCTTTTTTCTCCACTGTTGCTCATCCTTGGATTCTTCTGATGAAGCTCTTTTCACCACCCTAGTACAGTACAATGAATGCAGTGCAACTCTGTTGATGAATCTCCTGACCTTCTCTACCCTGTCACATGAACAACACCCAAGGTACTTAAACTCTTCCACCTGGTGTAGATGCTTATCCCTCACCTGGAGACACTGATCCACTGTTTTTTGGGAGAAATCTATGGCCTCTGATCCAGAGGTTCTGCTTTTCCAAATCAATCTACCAGCCCCTGTTCTCATGACCTTCTACAGGGGTACAATTGAGAGCATCCTGACAAACAGTTTTACAGCTTGGTATGGCAACTGCTCCACCACAGACCGCATGTCTCGCAAAAGAGTGGGGAAAGCAGCAGAAAAGATTACCAGGACCATTCTACCACCTATTCATGAGTTGCATCAGTCTCGTTGTCTCAAGAGAGCCAGGAAAATAGTCATGGACTGCATTCACCCTAAATATGGACTGTTCCTGCACCTAATATCTGGGAGGCATTATTGGTACCATACATTGAAAAACAGCTAGATTTAGCAGAAACTTCTGTCCCCTGGCCATCAGGCTACTGAACTCCAGTAGCAACTTACATCTCGCTTGACATCAGGGACAGTAGGTAATATGACGAGTGAGAAGTATATTTGTGCGCAATAACTTTAAGGTCTTAAATACACTGTGCAATTAATCTAATAGAGTATAATCGTGTTTTTGTGTAATATCCACTGATGCTAAAACAGCATCCTGAGCAATTAGTAACAGCTGTGAAACTTTTGTGCAATAAATATCGTGTTTCCTTAGACTACTGCCAAAAGAATCCTGTGCAGTAGGAAGTAGCTGTGGAATTCTGTGGAATAAATATTGTGTCTCTCTAGCTTAGTAAATGTCTGTTGATATATAAAACAGTAAATATTATATAGTAAGAATGTCTAAATGTAGTAATGTGAATTGTTGCATATGTTAGATGTTTGTACATAGAGTCTGGAGTATCGTAATTTCATTCAGTTGCACTTGTGGAGTCTGAATGACAATAACGTTTACTTTGACTTTGCCTTTTCCTACCAGACACTTTTCTTTCAACTGTGAATCAATTCAGAGGATGCTACAGATTGTTGTTAGTTGAGGCTAAGAGGACAAAAACATTGGCTTAAATAAAATATGCCATCTTCACATCCCCAAGCTTTTCCAGAGCTTGGCTACAACTTGCTTTCTTGCTGTACAAACTCACAAATAGGAGGGGAGACAAGACAATGCCCTTGATGGAGTCCTATGTCTACTTTTAATATATCTGACAATTCTGAGAATGAGGGCACAATTCCCTCTCATTAAATGCTAGAAAAGAATGGCACAGTAAGGACAATATGACCTTATATTGTCATAGCACTTCTCACAGCACATTCCAGGAGTTAAGGCTGTATGCCGTCTATAAATCCATAAATCACATGTAGACAGCCTTGGTTAATTTCCATGACCCCTCCAGCTGGGAGAAGTTCAGAAAAGAGAAATGCTGTGCTGGTGCAAAGACAAAAAACACTTGAAAAACAAGTATTAGTGGACCGGACTTTACAACACCACTGCTCAATATTGTAGTCAAATATAAACCCTTTAAAAGGGCTACACAGCGGCACAGTGGATAGTACTGCCACCTCACTGCAAGAGGTTCCCCGAATCAGTTCTCATCTGCTGTGCATTTTGTGTGGAGTCTGCATGTCCTCTCTGTGTTCATGTCGTTTTCTTCCAGGTGTTCCTGTTTTCTCCCTCATTCTAAAGGCAAGCAGTAGGTGGCTCGGACACTGTAAAAATGTCCATAGCGGTGAGTGTGTGTCCAAGTGTGTGGTATGGAAGAACTACTGTGGCAGGGCTAGCCACCTGGTGGCGTAAACCTTGCATCTATATGATTGTCCCTGTTGAAGTGATATCTTGACTCGTGTAAAAATGGGAAAAAAGTATTGTGGATGGATCGGTTGGATTTTAAGTGCATTAAGCCATATCAATGCAGATTTAATACCCATGTGCTTAACAAGAGAGAACAGAGTTAATGTACTCAGTTTAAATAACAGCAATGTGAAAAAAAAAAGTTTTGTTTCTGTATCATAGGTCTACATAACCAAGTTACACACTGACTATCCCACTAAAAAAAAAAATCAACATAAACTTCAAGATAATTAAATAGTTTTATTACTTACTTGTTACCAATATAGTAAATATCTGAATGAGTAAATAAATAATTGTACTGCATTTTGATATAAGGTAGTTAAAAATAAAAAATAATGATTTTTGTCTGTTTGCATTGCATTACAGTGGTTACATAAGGCCCTATATCAAGCCCCTCTTTTTTTATGAATGCTAGAAATTTTGCTGAATTGTCTTGCCTAAGTGCAAACCATTGGAATCAGAGAAAGAGTCAAGCAGTACATATTCCATTTATGTAACTAGTTGGTATTTATTATTTATAATATCTCACTGTCGGACTATGCAAATGTCACTTATTTAACTTGGTGACATTTGTATCTTTCACTTTTTTTTTTTCATTGTTTCTGTAAGTTAGTGCTATATATTTCATAGCTGGATGGAGCTGATCTTAGATGACTGAACAATTTCTGATGATTTGATATGGTGTGCTTATAAGGCTGATAAATGTTATACCTTATTTATTTATTTATTAAATGTTCTGACTGGAATAGTCTGACTGGGTTGTGTTAATAATCCCTTTTCAACTGAGACCTGGGGAGAAACACTCCAGTATATTCATTTACCTACAAATCACATATTCTTTACAAAATGAAGTGACATACACATAAAGTGCGATTGAAAGACAAAACAGGTATAATATGTGCATATTTACAGAAATATGACTACTATGAATTGTATGGGATAAGAAGAGATATAATTAGGTTACAGTTTAACTGCAAAAGCAATAGTAAGGTGAAAATTCAGAGAGCTATTGTAGTTAATAAGTGGGATTCCGAAAAGCCTTACACTGTAGTACTTGAAGTTTTCTGAGTAATTTAAGGGACAATGTAGCATTCATGTGTGATATAGGTTCATAGGTTCATAGGCTCATACTAGGCTATCTGCACGAGTGCATTTATAAGCCTAGCCCATTGTTTTGTGGCTTACGCCACCCCTTTAGTATGGGGAACTATACCCATTATTTTGCTGTGCCTCTGTCGAGCAGTGACACTGAGGTAATTCCTGGGGTATATCTGCGATCTCCCATCCATTCGTCAAGATTTCTCTTGAACAAGGCCAGCGAGGTGCTCTGCCTCACATGTACCGGGATTTTGTTCCACAGCATAGGGAGTCTTTGGGTGATGAATCTATCCCTCCAGCACGTCCTATTAATAGCCGTGTCGAGGTTTAAGTCTCGCGCCCTTGTGGCTCTGATGGATCTAGATTTTTGAGGTGAAGTATATGCATCAAATCTGGGTTCGACATGGCCTTGTCTGATAGGCAAAGGTCACCTCTGAGCAAGCGTGGCGACTGAATAGAGCTGGAGTTCTTTCAGTCGGGCAGCATAGGACAGATTTTTGAGACCCTTTATCCTTTTGGTGAGGAACTTTTGTGGCCTCTCCAGCTGCTGCAAGTGTCGGGTCAGATACATTCGAATGGGGCATTGTACTCAATCATTGGTCTGATGAGTGATGAGTAAAGGGAGACTATGACCTCCCTTGATCTAGATGAGAATCCCTTCATGATAAGGTGGGCAATGTAGAAGGACTTCCTAACTACTTTAGCTACATGGGTGTCGAATGACAGACTACTATCAACCTGGGTCCCCAGGTCCCTGATAACTTCTTCTGTGCTCAGTGGATTGCCACCTATTTGGTAGCTAGGGGTAACCTTGTTTTTCCCGAAGGGTATGACTATGCATTTTTGGCATTTAACTTTAGGCCGTGGCTCTGGCACCAGTTATCCGTTTCTGTGAGACCCTTCTGAAGGATATCTGTGTCAGATGTGTTTTCTACTATGGCCCAGTTTGCAGTCATCTGCAAACTTTGTCAGCCATAACCCTCCTGTGTTTGCTTGTACTTGGAAAAGTAGATGCCAAACAAGAGTGGGCCCAGGACTGAGCCCTGTGGGACACCACTTGTGACAGGCTTTGAGTCTGACATGGCGCCAGCAACTCTGACCCTGTGGGTTCTGTCACTCAGCCAGTTTGCAACCCATCTTGTGATGTATGGGTTAACATTTAAGCTGATGAGTTTTTCAATGATACCCACATATTCTATGCTTTTGAAGGCCTTAGCCAGATCGAGGTAGGCTGTATGGACTGCCTTTCCCTCATCAATGGCTTTGGTGACTGTTTCAAAAAAGTCAACCAAGTTTAAAAGGCATGATCTGCCTTTGACAAAGCCAAACTGGGTTGGATCCAAAGTCTGCAAATTCCCTATGTCTTTATTTATGAGGTCCATTATGATCCTCTCCATGGCTTTGCAGATAAGGCTTGTCAAGCTAATGGGCGGTAATTTCCAGGGTCTGTGGAGGCACCGCCTTTGTGAAGTGGGACCACAGTTGCAGTGCGCCACTCCTGGGTGCGTATCCAGAGGTAAGACTTTGATTAAACAGCTGTCCTAGCTGTGGGTTTAATTCCTCATTGAGTTCGTGGAGCACACAGCCGGGGACACCATCGGGTCCCATGGATGCTGTGTTTTTGCTTTGGCGAGAGCAGTTCTCACTTGGGCGCTGGAGATGTTTGGGGGGCTGCACTCATTTGGTATAGATATCTCTCCTTTTGGGAGGGAGAAGTTTGCACTGAACCTGTCAGCCAGTATGTTGGCAATGTCTGTAGGATCAGTAATCTTCACATCATTTTGAACTAGTTCTGAGCATATCTGGGAGTTTCCTCCTAGGTTTCTAACATAGCTAAAGAAGGCCTTATGATTGTCTTTTGAGTCTTTAGCTATTTTTCTCTCGAAATTTGCTTTGGATGATTTTATGAGAGCTCTTAGTTTTTTACTTATAGTGAACAAGGGTGTCTTACCTTTTAAGGATTTTGCTCTATCTTGTAGTAGCTTCCTCCTTTTGTTGTAGAGTTTGTTTATGGCTGGGGTCCACCAGACTGGACGCTTGCCTTTGGTACAAAGAGTCTTTGTTTTGCTTGGGATTGCCTTATCCATGCAGTCCTGCAGGTGCTGGTAGAAGGCGTTTGTAAGTGATTCAGCTGCTTGAGTATTGTTTTCCATGGCTCGGGGCCTGAAAGGAGACCACACTAGTCTTTAGAAGTGTGAAGTCGGCTTTTGAGAAGTTCTTTACTGTGGTCTTTTTATTTCAGGTGGGGTGGGATGAGGACCTCCAGCGAGATTAGTTTGTGATCTGATCTCACCAGTGAGGGTATACTTCGGTGTTGAACATTGTGCTCCCATGTTCGTGATGATGAGATCAAGTATGTTATCTCCTCTTGTGGGGATGGTGACTAGTTGTTCCATGGCATTTGAGTTTATGAATTCCAGGAACTTTTGGGCTAGGGTGTTTGGGCTTGAGTAGTGTTCCCAGTCTATATTAGGGTAATTGAAGTCACCTAGTATGATGGTGTTTGGTGATACATTTATCCCTCTAGTGTTTTCAGGAAGGCCATGTGAGTTTCCTGAGTTTGTGAGGGTGGCCTGTAACATGCTACAATTTGCAGAGCAGTCTTGCCTATGGTTAATTGCACCTGGATGGTCTCCGATGCATCGTGCGTTGCCACCAGTCTTGAGGTGTGGGTGTCCTTGATGAATATGGATACCCCTCCTTTCTTGGTATTGTCCGGATTTTGGGGCGGAACGCATGATATGAGGTAAAACCTGATAGCGCTGGGGTGCTCTCAGGAGCCTTGAACCAGGTTTCTGTCACAGCACAGACATCGATGTTCTCCATACTGAGAAGGGCCTCGAGTGTGTGCATTTTGAGATTTAGACTTCTGGCATTGAGCAGCATTAACCTTAGTTTTTTCCTTTTTGTGTTCTAGGGTGGTAGGTTTAGAATTTGAGCCTTGCCTAAAAAGGCACTATGGGGGTGGCAAGAGCCTTTGCCAATATCCGGAATCCCAAGGGTGACAGGTGCAAGCCGTCCCTTGCGAAGCAGCGTGGCTTGTCCAGCATGTCATCCCAGGCAGACAGATACTGGATCCCCTTTGAATGACACCAGTGTTTAAGCCAATTGTTAAAGCTGATCATCTTATCTCTGTATTGTGGCATCATTCTTGGTGAAGGTAGGATACTGCTCAAGGTCAGGGTCATACCTGCCTGGGCTACATAATCAGAGAGCTCCTCAATGTCTCTTTTCATGTAGTCCAAGGAGGTACGTCTCAGGTCGTTTACACCAGCGTGGACAATGACTGAATATGTCAAGGAATAACAATATTTGTCTGCTGCAGTGTTTGTTGGCTTTACATACACTATGACTAAATGTACATATACACAAGTAGAAGTTCCAAAAATTCTTACACTGTTGTACTCTAAAGGTTTTGAGGAAATAAAAGCAATGTAACAAACAATATTCATGTGTTACATGTACATTAATTGTAACACTGACAAAACAGATTTTTATTCAGTGCACTAATGCAGTGTATGATGGCTTTGCTTTTACATAATGGTTATATGTACACAGGCACATAGACAGACGTACAAACAAATATCTAGTTACATGACATTTGATCACAGATTCATTTTATTGACAAAAACATCAGGTGATACAAATGAGTGAAACTACATCTGACTGAAAGAACATTTAACTGATACATCAAAACACAGAAAACTGTAGAAGTCTATAGATGGTATTTTCAGTGTAGTCTTTGATTAAGGGAGTTGCAAGGGAAGTCATTTAAAAGATTTTATGTTGATTGGAAATGGGCATTGTCGTGTTGTATCCCCCAATCTGTAGTGTTTGTGTTTGTGCTCCAACATATTCTCACTATGTTTTGTCTTTTTCTCTGCAGGTGTACATCACTGGAGTTAGAATATTTATTGGTGGAGGATGTAGCAGGGCATGCCACCATGCAAAAAAGCTCTTTGTGGTATATATGTTAATGTAGAGTGTTCCAATGAAATTGCTGTGTCAGTCAAATGAATCTGAGCTCTAAC
This sequence comes from Protopterus annectens, assembly GCF_019279795.1. Classification (NCBI taxonomy): domain Eukaryota; kingdom Metazoa; phylum Chordata; order Ceratodontiformes; family Protopteridae; genus Protopterus; species Protopterus annectens. Next base: position 389,185,001 of record NC_056725.1, on the reverse strand, counting down.
ATCAGTGAACTATATATATATCTATATATCTATGCGCACACACACACACACACACACACACACACACACACAGACACACACACACATATATATGTGTGAGAAAATGTTATGTGAACATTGTTGTGATATATATATATATATATATATACACACACACACACACACACACACACACACACACACACACAGTGTGTGTGTGTGTGTGTGTGCAGGTATCCCTCATGTTTTGTCAAATACTGTTTCTATAACAAATGCAGTGGGTGTGGTTTACTGTCGATGGTAGGGATAGCCGAGCACTGGAAATGTCAATGGTGTCTGATGTCAAGACAGGTAAGTGGAGTCGGAGGGGTGAGTGTATTTGTGCCTGTGTATGTGAGTTAGGGTTAGGGTCAGGGATGAGTGAAGGATAGGTATTGTATCTTTGTGTGTGAGTTTGTGTATTTTAGGGTTAGAGTCAGGGTTAGTTTAGGGGATAGATATAGTGTTGTTTGTGTGCACATGTGTGTCTTGTGTAGTGGCAGTGTTATGGGAAGGTTTCTATGAAGGTAAGGTGTAGGATTACAGTTGAGAGAAGGGGAAACATTAGGTTAGGGTTAGCACCCATTACTAAGGTGGCACATGGGGGTGGAAGGGGAGACAAACTCTATCTGAATTTCATAGTAATTCACTTTTCCACACAGTCACATAGATATGTAAGGACTTGCATATAGTATTGGTGTGCAGTTTACCATTATGCACAGTTTCATAGGATCATAGAAAATGCAAGACAACTAAGTCTTACAAGCATTTAGGACATTCCAGTGCCCACCCTCAGACCCTACCATCTCTCTTGAAAATGGCCAGGCCAGTCAAGCATGGGGTGAAATTGTGAACACCCATCCAGTTACGCAGGTCTCCTGTGAAGAAAGATAGAGTATCACACTGTTTAATTTGCAGAGAAAAGTCTATTCCAGAGGTGGGGAAGGCCTCTCCCGCCAACATGATATATTTATCTGCACTTGAAGATTTAAATCCTTGGCCCTTGTGTTTTCAGGACTATTTATTTTGTGGTGATACAAGATATCCAAGACCACTGTCTCACTGATTACTGTGTAGGCAAGTGAGAGCTCTCCACCCAGGAGTCTCTAAAATCTTGAGTGCAGAGACAGTGTTTGCAGCCTATTCTGGTGGCTTCATGGTTTCAAACCAGTTATCTTCTTAGAAACCTATTTGTTTACAGAGCGGAAGCAGCTTTCTGTGCAGAGAACATGACACAGCTATGGACAACACACAAATGTGGAAAACTATGCTTAGTCTTCACAAAATGTGCCCACAACAAGCATTGCAGTGGAACATTGCCATCTACAAAAAACTGTTTCCAAACAAAGACTCAAAAATATAAGCAATATCTCAATATGCAGGTTGTATCTTCCAAGTCAAAGTGTTCTTCAACAGTAACAACATAGGTAGAGGTGCTATAGACCCATACATATACAAAACAGAAGTAAAAAATTGATGCAGCTCAGTGGATGTGATATAACAGATAAATGGACATACTTTGGTATCTGGCAGCTACACTATCTTTATTTGAATTCGTTTGGTGCCTACCTGGAGCTACACTATCTTCCTGTATAGGGTTAATAATCCCATATGTGCACGCACATGCGCGCATGTGTGTGTGTGTGTGTGTGTGTGTGTGTGTATGTGTGTGTGTGTGTGTGTGTGTGTGTGTGTGTGTGTGTGTGTGTGTGTGTGTGTGTGTGTGTGTGTATACACGCATGTATGAGTGAGACAAACGCAATGCTACAAATGTGAATGATGTATTGGCCAGCATATGTAGCTTTGCAATGACACGTTTTACTAATGGCCTCATTAGCATGAAATATCAGAAAATCTTATCTTCTGGAAAATGTGTAGCTTGTCAGGGGTTGATAACAAACAATGCCAATATTCACAAACACTACAGTATGCACCAAGGCCAGCTATTGTTGCAGGGCAAGCCAGATAGACTGATGTAGAGAAATTAAGCTATAACAGTAACCCAGACCTGGATTCATTTATGTAGCTTAGGCAGCAGTTAGAGTTGGTGGGGAAAGAAATTATGAGGCTATGCCTACTCACATCTTCATGAGAGGAGGGATAATGCCATTGTGCTGGAGTGAGGCAGGTTGTTCTTGTGACTCTGAGCCATGGTCAAGGCCAGAACTCTGAATGGTAACTGGACTAGGTTAATGTGCATAATATTTGAGAATATTGTCACTTTAGGAAGGGGAAGGGGGACACACCTAAAGAGAGATCCCATTCCTAATACTTCACTGTCACCTTCTGAATGATGCCAGCCCATAGTTTCAATTCATGATTCTGGCACCAGTTATTGTTTGGGACAAACCTTCCTGCATGATGGTAAAGTCATTTGGGGATACAGTAACTGCTGTTAGCTTGCAGTCATCTCAGACTTAGTCAGCCAAAGGCCATTGGCATTTCCTTTTACTTTTGAGATGCATTTGCCAAACAGAAAAAGTCTTAGCAACAAACCTTGGGGGACTCCATTGGTGACTGGTCTCTTCCCTTATTTTGATCTCCTGCATCCTCTGAACAAGCATACATGTTTGCATTCTTTGATTCACCTTCCTGATTGTATTAACCTGATTGTATTAAATTATATTCCTTGTATAATACAGCACCACTTGTTAAAATGTGTTTTAAATTTGTAGTTTGGAACAGTCTTCTAGTAAGCAATGAAACAAAATGTATGAACCAATAAAGAAAAAAATACCCATTTCAGAAAATTTCAACCATAAAAGGCCACTCAAACTTCTGCCATTACAATCTACCAATATCAGTAAATATGCAAAATCTCTGCAGAAGTACGTAATCTAAATAATGCCACATTGAAGGGATCTGTAACTAATGAAGAGGTTGCTGCTAGCAAACAACTTTATATTTCATTGTTTCAGCTATAAATAAAGTGCCTGTTGCCACTGAAGAATAAATTGCCTATGCTACATTAAAAAATTATCTTCTTCTTCTTTCGGCTTTTTCCCAGTTAGGGGTCGCCACAGCGGATCACTGTCCACTCATGATTGGCAGTGGAGTTTTACGGTGTTGAGTTGCCAGCCCGGCACCCAACCTTCCACAGAAGGCACACACACGCACACACTCACACCTAGGGCCAATTTAGAGTGTCCAATCCACCTACTGCATGTCTTTGGGATGTCGGAGGAAACCGGAGCACCTGGAGGAAACCCACGCAACCACAGGGAGGACATGCAGACTCCGCACAGAAGGCACTCCAGCCAAGGATCGATCCGGAGAACCTCTTGCTGTGAGGCGGCAATGCTAACCGCTGCACCACCGTGGCTGCCCGCTACATTAAAAAAATGATAAGCTAGTAATTTTCAATGGGGAATGGATGGCAAACTGATGACAGGTTCATAGTTACTAGGTAACTCCTCCAAAGGAGAACATTCATAAGACTGCAGCATCCACCCCCTTTAAAGTATAACACAGTACAGTATCAGACATGCCTCTGGCTCTGGCAGCACCAACGTAACAGCGGCAGCATAACTCCTGTAACACAGAGCAATAAGAGAACAAGAACAGCTAGTTTAGTTAGTTTAAATTCCGCATGCTAATCCATGTCAGCATGAACACTCCACTTCATTAATTTTTCCCAACAGGTCTTGCAGCTGTAAAAGTGTGTGGGGGGCTCCCCCTCCTCCTGGCTCTATGGTTCCGGCACCCATGCTTTTGATGACTGTACCAGTGTCCCTACACAAAAGAAACTAAGCACCCTGCTTAAACAGTACAAGGGTAGAGTCACAGTAAATTTAATTCAGTACATAACTGCATGGTATGACAGAAACTTTAACTAATGAACAAAGCCCAAAAATGGTCTTTTACTAAAAGTACTAGTAGCAGTTAACAGAGCCACCAGCTCCAAATAGTTTTGCCATTCTTTTAGATTGTGTTGCAAGACTGGGACTGTGTCTTATGCTACCTTGGATGCTAGGATGACCTGCCATTGTTTATGCCGATGTAGCACATTTGAAGGTAATTATAGCTTAACTTTGCTTTTAATTAGAACATTCCGTCTTTGACTTGTATCCAATTGTTCAGCCTGTTAATGTTCCTTAAACTCTGTCCCTCCCACATGCAGATTATGCTTGAATGTTGACTCTGGTTTCTTCTGCTATGTATTTTGCGACCGGGGTAAACACTTCCATTTGCACGCTGTATGTATACCAGCTAGAACCCTTCTGTAATTACAAGTTTGTTTTGCACTATTTACATATTTTTCATTATTTGTTTAATTACTCACTCACTGAACTACAGCCATGTCATTTGCTTTAATGTATGGTGCAATGTTCTATAAGTGCTGCCACAGAATGTTTTTACACTACAGATAGCTATGGCCCACATTACTCCTCCTAGCTCCACCCCATCCCTGTTTGTATTTAATCAAACCACTCCCCTTAAGGGCCTTTACAAATAACATAACTAGTTTATAACATATCGACAAATAGTGCTTGCACTCAATATCTCTACCCTAACTGCATTCTTTCATGCATTACCCAAACAACACTATCCAAAACCTTGTAATTAATAGCAAACAGCTTTTTTAAATAAATACATATGCCACAGCCTTATCTATATTACATGCACTTTATATACTTAACAATTAAATCAGAATACATTAACTTCTACTACATAAAACAGGAATAAATGGGCAGTAGTGGTAAGCATTGCAAATGTTCTCCTGACAATCAATCTCACAGTAGTATATAACTTATTTTACAATTAAGAGAAAATGCATCCATCTTGACCAAACTATCTTTTATCCCATTAGGTTAGTGCAGTTTACCTTACTTTACACTCCATAAATTCATGTGCTGTCATATTTTCCCCCATATACTTACCTGCCCACCTGCTGAAACAGCACATGTAGCAGTTGTTCACCTAGCAGTTAACTTTACAGCTAACTTACCATTCACAGTGATCTGGTGACAGCGTTGTACTCAGCACCTCAGTAACATTCTCATCTACTCATACTAATAACCCCAAATTGTCTAACTTTTATACTTGGACCATTACTTTTATAACTTATACCATTTCCACCTCCAGCTCCACAAATCTAAACTGGCTATTATACTCCCTTCATCATATGTAAACCTCATAAATTTTACATGTGGACAACTGGCAAATTACACCAAAAGATGCAGTAACCCACTAAATCTCTGGGGTGCTAGAGAGCACTGGTGATATCTTTGTATGTAGCATCTCAAAAATATTTTCCTTTTGTAATAATCAGTGTTCAGAATATTTTATTCTCATACCCCTACTCCATAATCCATTTCCAGTTCCATCTCCAGATTCCTAATTCAGTTTTTATACTCTGCCCATCACAGTCAATCCACATAACAAATGGCAGTTGGGCACCTAGCACTTAAGCTACCAATTTAGTCAATACCCACTTCCCCTTTGTGGTAGTGGAGTGTGATGTTCGTGGCTTTCATTCAATGCCACAAAATACTCTTCTGTTAACACCAACACCATCCAATATACAACTGTCCTATTTCTGCATTATGGTCTTTCTCCACATTCCCATTCCAACATATCCCAGGATACCCATGAAATATAAAAATTGCAGTGATGAAAAAATCACAGTTGTGCACCCTCTAGCAGTTATCATGGTACATACATGGCAGTATTACAGTGTTCACAGCAGGCTCCCGATTTTAGAATGATAAAATCTAAACCTCAGCTAACAATAATAGCTAAACATCATATACATATAACATGAGAGATTAATGCGTCTCAGACCAACAACCTTAAAAATACTTTAGCGACATATGGCATTGGTCCTCTACCCTGGTTAACTGATAAAAATAAATAAATACATCAATAACGCTTGCACCCCACCATTTACCTTTCTACTAATTTTCTCTCTCCTGATGTTGACTGACAACTGATGCAGCAGAATGGTAATTAACCTAAATTGTTCCATTACATATTAAACACTCTGCAGGGTCTACACACTATTTCATTTCAAAACACTATCTAGTCGTCCAACCAGTCTTCATCTGGAAAAAAATGCTTAATCTATGGCTATCACTAACACCTTATGAAAATTGCATAAGGCTCGAGGTAACGTCTAAGCTCATTACCCTGTCTGAAAGACATCCACATCTTCCTTAGCCCTTCCTATTTTCCAGTTCCTTCAAAATAGCAACAGCAGCGGGTACTAATTGAAACACAAGCTTAACATTAGATCACACTCCCCTTGATAGAAGTAATGCAACAGACATAACCAAAATATTTAATCACAAAAAGGGTGCCACATTAAAGCAGGAAGTGATAAGAACAAATGAAATAACAGCCTAACACTGAAGGCTACAGAGGACCACCAAACTTTAGCATAACCAGTTTTATTCAATGCTTTCGTCAGACAGACTTCTTCAGAAATACAAATCACTCTCTAAAACAAGTGAATATATACTAAAACCACACCTTAACAATTAATCAAGTAACTCATTTAAAACTTATAAAACATGTAAAAAAGTTATACATTTTTAAAAAAACACTTGAATACTTAATGCACAAAATTGTTAGATAACTAACTTTCTTTCTGATAAAAAAAGCATTTAATATTAACCATCTCATTTAAACCAGGGGAATGGTCTGCCCCCAATTTTAATTGCCATAATGTTTCTCTTCTTTCAACTCTATTTTTTAAATTTCCTCCCCTCAAATCTTTATATTCTAAAACAGAAAAAGTTGTTCTTCATTCAGCTTTTACCGGTTAGGGGTTGCCACAGCGGAACTAACACCACTCTTAAGTATTCAACTGCGGTACCACCTTTATCATTCTTATAAGAAAGCACAGTCCGGGTCTGAACTGTCTGCAAACAGCTAAAGTTAACTTTGAACCTAACACCACTCTTAAGTATTCAACTGTGGTACCACCTTTATCATTCTTATAAGAAAAGTGCAGTCCTGGTCTGAACTGTCTGCAAACAGCTAAAGTTAACTTTGAGTATGTGTCTACCTGTTTGAGCCAATATTCATTTTCCCCTGGAGAGCACTCTGCTTTGGCTTGTAAGCAGCCCCCCCCCCACACACACACACACTCATCTTCCACTTTCTCTCTTATTCCCTTCTGTTAGCAAATAGTATCCATAACTGATCAATACTGTGTGTTTGTTAATTTAAACTGAGACCACAGTAGTCTACTGATACAAGGTTATCCTATTTTTCCACCTGAGAAATGGTTAAGAAATGACTTACAGTTTCAGAGCAGTCCTTGGTCAATTCTGATTGTTTCTTAAACACAAACTTGTCTGAGCTTTGGCTCATTAGCAGCAGTACAAAATAACTGCCTGCTCACACCCTTGTTCTCCCCCTACCCCTTCCCTGTTTATTACCTTAAGCCAATCCCAAAGTTAATAAATATTACCTGTGGCAGCCACCATTTTTAAAACTACAACCACCCTTTGTCACTATCATATGTTAATTTATCAGTTTACTCTGTTACCTGATTATTTCCAGCCCCCCCATAAGAGCTACTAACAGGGTCTCTACCCGCTTCGCTCCACTTCCCTGTTTATTACCTTAAGCCAATCCCAAAGTTAATAAATATTACCTGTGGCAGGCACCATTTTTAAAATGACAACCACCCTTTGTCACTATCATATACTCCTTTATCAGTTTACTATGTTACCTGATTGTTTCCAGCCCCCTCATAAGAGCTACTAACAGGGTCTCTACCCGCTTTGCTTCTCACCCTGCCCCCTATTCCCTCCCACCCCCAGTGGTCCTACCTTTATTACACTCACAAACCCCTCCCATCTTTCCAATAGCCAACCACAGCGCTAACCCAACACTACCTCCTCCATCTTCCCACTACTATCACACCTCCTCAACATGTACAAGCCCACTGCATGTACTCTCCTTGCATATCTTACATCCTGCCAAAGCTCCATCATTCCCCCTCTCACCCACTACCACTGTACTACTACTCACACTACCACTCATGTCTCACACTCACTCAGTTCCCCTCCCACCAACTCAAGAACCATCCCTATGCACCTCCCACATATTCTACAAACTATATTACTCAAACATAAAGCATCCCTACAACTTAACATAGTAACTCTCCCACCATACCAATTACCCACAGAGCACAATCATAAAGTTTCCCTAATAAACAAACACATTCAGAAACTGAGAAAACTAATAACCTCATGCATATCAAAACTAGTCCTAAGTGGAGACATCCACCCCAACCCTGGCCCTACTCTCTCCAACCCCAATCCTCATAATCAGACTAGAAACCACAACTTCTCCCATATCACAGCTAATAGAAAGCCAAGTGACTTCCTTCAACTAAGCCTAAATATTAGAAGTATATCCAACAAAGTCCATGAACTCCATGCCACTATAGACTTATACTCCCCAGATATAGTCATCCTGACAGAAACCTGGCTAAAACCTCACATTACCAGTGAGCAAATACTCCCTACCGGTTACGGCATACTAAGAGTAGACCGGTTAAACAAGAAAGGAGGCAGTGTCGCTATATCTTAAATTCATCCGCTCCATAAATAGGCAATGAAGAAATAATATATACCAACCTCAAAATAAACCAAAGCAAAACCATCAACATAATTGGATGCTACTTCCCACCTGGCCAAAACATCCCTCCACTAGAAAACCTCCTCAGCTGGTCTACCCGCCATCTCCCCCAAGAAACTATAATTTTAGGTGATTTCAATATTGACTGGCAATCCTGTTCTGGCAACCATCCAACCCATCATGTTAGCCTTCATGGCTTCACCCAACTAGTCCAGTCGCCAACCAGGATAAATAAAAACTCCAGCAAGCACACTACCCTGGACTGGATACTAGTCAGTAAGTACCCCCAGTCATATATAACAGGCTGCTTATCAGATATCCTCAGTGATCACTCCCCAACATTCCTACTCAAAAAATACCTATACCAAGCTAAACCTGTCATCTACCGTCAAATATGTAAAAAACTAAACTTTAACCCTGTCACATTCATCTCATCCCTCAAAGAATGTAACTGGCATCCTCTAAAGTACCTCAGTCTTGATGACGCAGTTGAATCCTTTAATACTACCTTCCTGAGCATCCTTAATTACCATGCCCCCATAAGACTTTCCAGAACCAAAGCACAACCCTCCCCATGGCTACAGAAAACCACTAAGTCAGAAATGAAAAACATGGATAAAGCCTGGGAGCACTGGCGCAAAACCAAAACCCCCCTCAAGCTAGACAGAAATTCCTAGAACTACACAATAGAGTCAAAAAGCTAATAAAACAGGACAAATTCCAATACTACTAGTCTGTCCTAGACTCCTCCCAACACAGCCCCAAACAATTCTGGTCCTCCATAAACTCCATCCTCCACCCAGGTAAAGTCAGTACCCCTCCTCCTAACATCCCTCACTCCTCCGAAAATATTGTTGCCTCATTCAACACACACTTCCCACAAACCATACTATCACTAGCTAAACAACACAATCCCCCCCTCCCCTCCAACCCACACCTTCAACTAGTAATCTCCCCACTACCTTCTCTTTTTCTCCTGTATCTACCTCCAAAATAAAAAAAACTCTTAACTAAACTTAAGCCCACCAAATTAGCAGCAACCTCCCAAGTGAATACCTACAAATCGCAGCTGATGCTCTGGCCTACCCAGTATCCATCTTGATTAACTGATCTCTGTCAGAAAGTCACGTTCCCACACTGTGGAAAGTATCACATATAATTCCCCTCCACAAAGGCGGCCCCTCCACAGAACTAACCAATTACCACCCCACAGCTATTCTCTCTCCACTCTCCAAAATACTAGAGAGATGCATACACTCTCAGGTCTCAGACTACATCCTTACTAACAATCTCCTTTCCAATACTCAGCATGGTTTCCGACCAAACCATAGCACTATCACTGCCTTACTCTCCTTTACTAACACTATCCTTCAGAATAAAAACAATGGCGATCTCTCCTCTGTTACTTTCCTAGACTTATCTAAAGCATTTGACATGGTCCCACACAAACAACTCATCTCTGTCCTCAATAACCAATCCTTCTCTCAAACAGTCGCCAACTGGTTTCAGAGTTACCTGTCTGACCGCCAACAATCCGTTGTATGGCAGAATGACATATCTCCCCAACTACCTGTCTCCATAGGGGTTCCCCAAGGATCCATCCTTGGACCCCTACTCTTCTAAGTTTTCATCAATAATCTAGCCTCTGCAACCAAACATGGCACACTCATACAATACACAGATGACTCAACCATCATCTGCTCAGCCCAGTCCCTACCCAAACTGCAAAAAGTCACACAGGAAGCCTTTTCTTCTGTTGAAACTTGGTTATCCAATGCCCAGTTAATACTCAACCCAAACAAAACTAAACTACTCATCTTCCGACCCACCAAACATACTCAAAACAACTCTCACTTTAACATCACAGCAAAAAGACAACACCACTATATACCCAACAGAATACACCAAATTGCTAGCAGTGGAAATAGACAATAAACTAAAATTTGACATTCACATATCCATGACCATAAAAAAGTCCACAAAAAACTAGGAGCATTATACAGAAATAAGCAACTTCTCACCAAAGCAGCAAAGATTTCAGAAGCAAATTCCCATCTTATCTCCACCCTACTTTATGCCTCTCCAATATATACCAACCTAAGGCAATGCGATCTAAACAAGCTAGAGACCTGCTATAACAAAATCACCAAATTCACCACAGGGGAAACCTACCATAGTCACCACTGTCTCTCACTTGCTGAACTGGGTTGGCTTGAACTCCCTCACCTCCTTCAATGGTATCAACTCTCACTGGCCCACAAACTAGCAAACCATTCACTAAATGTCCCATCCCTCCAGAATCTACTCCAACCCTATCGCAACGCCAGACCACTAAGATCCAGCAACAAAAATCACTTGCAGATCACTAAAGCCAATAACTCTGCTGGTGAAGCACTATTCTCTTGTGCCATAGCCAAATTATGGAATTCCCTCCCACCCACAATTACCTTTGTACCATCATGCACCCACTTCAAAACTTTACTAAAAGCACACCTAAAAACATACTGGCTATGCCCTTGCAACTCCCACTCTAATATCACCCACCCCATCCAACCACTACCTTTCTTTCCACCCCACTAACTACCTTGATTATAGCAAGCTCAGATGCTCATAAGCCTAGTACATATTATACAGCAGGAACTTCTTATTGTAACATTTGTTAATATCTGTTATGTACTTCGCAGATAAAGATTCTAGTTGCCTACTGATGTACTATGTTCTTCATCTGTAAATATGTTTGTAATTAATTGCTATGTTAATCAAATTGTTAATCACTATGTAATCCAATGTAACTACTGTCTGTTTATTTTAACTGTGGAGCTTTTCTCCCTGGGCCTCCGCTGAAAATGGACTTACGTCCAGTCGGACACTTCCGGTCAACAAATGTAAATACATAAATAAATAAATAAATAAAACTCTGGTCCACTAATGATTGGCAGTAGATTTTTACAGTGCCAAGGTGCCAGCTCAATGCCCAACCTTCAATGAAGGCACGTGCATTCTATGCATGTCTTTCGAATGCCACTCAACTGTGGGGAGGACATGCAGACTCCACTCAGAAGGTGCACCAGCTGAGAATCGAATGGGAGAAAAAGTTACCTTTTTAAATGAACTACAATCCACTGAATGTCTATGTAAAGCATTATTTGTGTCTTTAGTCCTAATAGCATAATAATGTTCCTTTATATGAGTATTTAAATTCCTGGTAGTCATGCCTATGTAATAGGTTGGACATCCAGAACATAATGCAATATATATCTAATATTGGAGGTATTGCAGCTGAATCTACCCAGTACACTTATAATATTCATAACATGATTTAAACTAATATATTGTCCTTTATGTATATATCTGCATATCTTGCAACTAAAACATTTATACATGCCTTTAGGTCTGTCACTAACAGGAAGAGATAACTTAGTGTCTTGTCTTTCCAGGAAACTTTTAATGTTATTATTTCCCCTCTTGTATACAAAACATGGTGTTTTCCCTAAAATATCACTTAAATCACTGTTACCTGAAATTACTTTCCAGTTATCTTTGATAACTGACATCACTTCCTTACTATCTACTGTCATATCTATTTCACATCTAGGTAGTGGCCTAACAGGAATGGTGGGAGAGATGTCATCTTTAATAAGCAAATCTTTAGGTAATATAGGAGGAAATCATCTACCCTCCTATTCTTAATTTCTAAAGCAGTTTTTACTGACATTTCACATGGATAACCTCTATTTAAAAATAATCCAATGATGTAAAATAATTCCCTGTCAAAGTCACTATCTTTACTAATTATATGAGACGCTCTTATAAACTGGCCTTTAGGAATGTTCCACTTCATAAAGGCTGGATGATTACTTTGATAGTGTAAATAATTGTTAGCATACATTGGTTTTCTGTAGATTTTACTAAAATATCATTGTTAAAGGGTCTGTAGATGAACATATACATCATCTGTTACATGAATTAAATGCTAGTAGTAATGTTTTATCTTTTATATTAGGGGAAATTGGTTATAGAATCAATTTTTTGGATGAGCAGTTAGAGTGGGATACTACTACAAAATCATTTCTTAGTAAAATCTGCAGAGAAACCTTCCTTGACTTCCTTGTCTGAACTGGAGCACACTCGTATAAACAAAAGTACTCAATACATGTGCCGAAGTAGCACTCTCACCATGATATTTGAAGAACAAATGTCTGCTGCCATGAAATCCAAAGCTACATTCACATCTGTTTGTGCAACATATCAAGAGATATGACTAATGTGATATAATGGTTGTTATGCAATGTCAGTATGTTCACATAACATGAATCCCCATGCTATAATTGAACATTAAGTTGTAAAACTCCTCCAATGAACAATATGGCAATGATTCATATGCACCACAGTGGAACTGTTATCACAGCTCTTGAACATCACGTATATGAAGTCATTAAATCAGATGTGCTTTATTTGCCCATAATTTTATCTGATAAAGTGAATGGAGGAGGCCTGTGCCACTCTATGTGTGCACATGGAATTGGGGTGGATTTCATTCCTGCAGAACAGTTAAAAACACAAGTGTTTACAGTCATGTTAATGAATCAAGTAAGATGTGTCCCTGTAATTACTTACAAATAAACATTGCCTGATGCTAGGTATACCCAAACACACCTGTTGCTGTCTGCTGTTGTCACTGTGAAGGTAGAACAACAATTATGTACAATGTGGGTATAATCCAATAATGAAACACATGCCTTACATAGGCAACAACATACATGACATTGTCTCCTGTCCTTTGTCCTTAGGAGACATCTTAGTACAACTGGTATGGAAGGGCAATCTAATTAAATGACAGCATCAGTCTTCAATGGATCTATATTACATTGAAAAGACCAGAGAGCAAATGGCATTTACATCGAAAATGCCAGTTATCAAAGTCACTCTTGTTGGGGGTTGCACTCCCACACCCCCTGTTAATTATATACACCATCTCTGAGATTGCACTACAGCAAGGAAAGGGCAAATTTTCCAATCTTCACTCTACCGCGATCTCACAATAAACAACTCGATGAACGGCATTTCCAATGTAAATGCCATTCAGTCACAAGTCTTTTTGATTTGGTGATATAGACCCATCTTCAATAGTGTGTTTCAGAATGACAACATATACACCGAGTGTAAGCAGCAATGTTGGGATTTGAACTATATGCCTAACATCACAAGCTACTGAAGGTTTGCTGAAACACAAGCACCACTCAAGATTTATTTTACAGCCTTGAAACTGCACATTTCAATGGATGACATCACCATTGTGTATTACATCGATGTTTCTACTAAAAAGTAGTCTTACAGCACAAGTACACTGTATAGAAAAACATCATGTATGTATTTGCATCCTATCCTGAATTAAGTGGAAGAAACACATGCACCTGTATCTGAACTCCCTACCTATCTACTGATATAATCAATATGCAATAGTATTATAGGCATGCACCATGGAAGAAACCTGACTGCATGTCAGCAATATTGCATATATGAAGGGATGACATCAGCTGTGTCATGCAAAGAGATGTGTGTGCAAAAATGACTTCTACAGCTATGTGGGATTCTACATGTTGTCTACACTAAGAGCTGTAAGACACACCTGCATCCATTTACATTCACACACTCACAGTCAAGAAGTACTCTTGTACTGTATTTGGACTTCCTATCTATCTACTGACACAGTCTACACACAAATATGCACCACAGAAGTATTCTGACTGCATGTCAGCCACACTGCATCTTTGAAGGAATTACATCAGCTGCATCATGCAAAGTAGATGCGAGTTCAAATACGACTTCCACTCCTAAATAGGATTCTAAACGTTGTCAATACTAAGAGGTGTAAGACACTCCTTCATCTGTTTATATTCACACTGACAGTCCAGCAGTTCTCATTGCTGTAGTTGAACTTCCTACATATCTATTGACACATTCTGCACACAAATGTATTATATGCACACATTACAGAAGAGATCTGACTTTAGTGGTATGAGAGGGCAGTCTTTAAAGGATGACCTCATGACTGTTGTGAGAAACCTCTCACTATGTATTTATACAATTTAGAGGACACACTGCTTAATACAAGTGTTATCACAGATGTCTGACTTTTATACCATGAAAGTACACTTTATATAGGATGACATCAGCTTTATATTGCAAAGAAGATGATGTTGGGAGAAGGTTCTGACACTGATGCGGACATACCCTGCCATGTAGAAGTTTCTCCAGTCTGCTAGTTTAGTGAGGCCAGCAATACATAAGGTCATATTTACACAACTTTATACATGACCCACATGCACACACACACGTTGACTGCTGTGAGATTAGGACTCCTCACCTATCTAGTTTCACAAGCTAGAGGACACAGTACTTAAACAAGTGCACCACAAAAGTCTGACTTCTATAGTGCCATAGTGCATTTTACAGACGGTGACATCATAGTTGTGTTGCAGACAAGATAATGTTGGGATAGGGGTGGTCTGACACTGATGTGGACTCGCCCTCCAGTGTAAAGGCTTCTCCAGACTGCTAGTTCAGTGAGATCAGCAGTATGTAAAGTCATATTTACATGACTATACAGAACCCACATATGGCACAAGTTTCCTGTTGTGAGATTACAACTCCCTGTCTATCTAGTTACACAACCTAGAGGACACAGTACTTTACCCAAGCACCACCAAAGAAGTCTGACTGCTACAGTGTAACAGTGCAGTGAACATAGGATAAGTTTCTCATTCTGTGTTAGAGACACTATTGTGCTGTTAAATTTTTGTGCAACACCATATTTGTTGATATGAAGGGGAAAGTGCAATCTTGTGATCAGTGATAACTACATACTGCTGACTTTGGTCATCTAAAATGTTATTAATGTGTATTGCAGAACTGAGACTGACATAAACCTGTATTACATGATGTCATATAGATTAGACAAACACACACAAATATGTGTATCACAGGATGGACAATGAAGTGTTCATGGATCATCAGTCATCAGGTTACAATGATGTTATATAAACCTTTTTGAATGCTACTGATACTAGCAATTGTTTCTGCTCATGCATGAGCAATGTGCACTGTCAATACAAAACATTATCTAATATTCCAATGCAGCAGGGCTAAATAATGATGAAGTATGTGTTGCAAGGCTCTATGTGGCTGTGCATCATTTGCAAGTGTAAATATTCAATGCAGACATAACTGTACAGAATGAAGTGTTAAGTCAAATGCAGAGTTCACTACAGGCCACTTGTGTGCAGTAAGCTATTTCCATGTAATGAAATAATAACATGCAGGAACAATACTTATTTGTGTTCAAAATCTAAAGCACAATGTTGGCAAAGTATTTGAGGTGTTAAACTTGGAAAGTGAAGTAGCGTGTTCATTGGTGCTCCCTGCCACCTTTGCACAAATAAGATGCAGAGAGAAAGTGGTCAGATTGTGATAAATGTAGAACAGCCCTGTTTTATGTTAATTTTTAACATGTCATAATGTCAAAATTTGTAACAATAGTACTTGCCCAGTGTTACGCACATATACAGTTAGCATAATGGATTTTACATTTTCACATGTTAGGGCCAAAGATTAATTCAAAAATGAATTGTTGTGCTTGCCTTCCCTGTTTGTGAGATGTTAGGCAAAAAGGATTCACTGCTGAAGGGAAAAAGTGAAAACTTTAATTTGGTTAGCCTTCTGTAGCACAAATAGGCTTAGTGGCTATGCATGGTCTTCAGCACTCTGGACAACACTGAGTGGAGAAAATCTTCCTGTCACCTGACTTTCTCAGTGGCACAAGGTGTAGGTTGAGTGTGCTAAATAAAAAAGCAGAGGTGAAACAGGGTTCAAGTGCAGTATGTATGTCATTTTACAAAGGGTGCCATAATGTGATTATTGTAAGTATTTTTGATCATGGCTGTAAGACTACATAGGAATGACTGTCCTAAATATGTTGCTTGCACAAATTGTTTCAGTAATGCCTATTGAAATAAACTTTTATGCCTACTATTTTATCAGCTATATTTCAAGGGAAATTATAAGTTAATTTGGTACACAATTTGTTAAACATAACAAAAATGGTATGTATTTTGAAATCATTATTATGACTCAGCACATATCCTATGTGTGTAGGGCAGGATGTCTTGTGACGTGTGAGCATTATATTTCCTCACAGTAAAGACAGCAGCCAAATGATGTAAGACTGGCATCTCATACATCAGCCTAATAAATATGCTACAGTATGATGTGATGATCCAGAAGAGATGATGAGGTACACAGAGATAGTGTGACATATAAGAGTTTGTGTTATGACACATTTATGAACATCTTTATGGTGTGTTTGTATTAGGTGTTTCTTAATTCAGAATATGTCCTGCTCTGTAGCATGAAGTGACTAAAATAGGGATAGCGAAGGTGAAGGAGTGACAATAACCAATACGTGCACATACATCTGGTTGAAGAAAGTGTAGGAAATTGGAAACATGATGTTGACATGAGGATGGCGTTTTGTTGATAACAGATGTTAGCACACACTTACACAAGTAATATTAATATGGAGAAAAATTACATTAACCTTTAACATATGTCAGGATTTGAAACTTTGGCAGTAGAAATAAAAGTGTACAGACATCTATTATTTAGCTCACCACAGAAAAGCTTATCCTGTCCTAACTTTCAATCAAACTGTAAGAGACACTTATGTGTTTAATAAAGACATTAGGTGGGCAGCCGTATTCATTGCACTTATGCCAGTTGTAGCCTCCCTTACGCTCTACATCATATCTTGCAGGCTGATACATATGAAAGAGTAACTGCATCACAGTTTATTACCCATATTCTGATTTAGTACAGGGCAATGAATGTACCTCTAGTTATACTAAGAAAACTGTGGCAATGCAGTCTAAGGCAAAAACTGACCAACTTTTGCAATAATCTAGAAATGCCATTTAGCATCACATAGTACACTTGCTTTTTGCCAGACCTCATGCAAATGATGAGGACTGCAACTGATAAAACAAAAGGGAGTTAGATACATAGGCAATACATGCCCATGAAAGAGATTTATAAAAAGAAGCAGTAAGAGTTTCAGCTGCTGTTGCATTACACCCTTGTCAAGATGCAAAATTAGTTTATAGACATGATCATTATCTCAACACCCCTCAAAGGGAATCCTACTTCACACATGTCAAAATCAGACTATAGGAGGGACAGTGGTAACCTAGAAAGTCAATGAAAGATGTAAGAATACGATTTCAGCAAAATAATGACAGTATGAAAATGCCATAAGAGAGCGTTGGGCAGATACATATCAAAGGTTGATGCTATGGGTCATTAATGCACATCTTTATGTTGTGACCTCATTATTTATCTGTCACGCTCTGTATCAGTAACTGATGGCTCTGGGGATCAAGAACCTGTAGGACAAGCAAAACCTGATCATGATATGAGTAAAATAAGGACGGTTTACTAATTCTTCTTTATGGGCATGGATGTGTTTGCAAATGCTTTTTTGTATCAGTATTCAAAATCTGTTCATTAAATGCTGTAACTGGATAAAAATTAAGATGTAAGTCATGAAAAATAACATAGACGTATAACATCACACTAGGAAATGTGACATACATCTGGAATAAATTCCTTGATGATAAGGACAAAATGCTGTCTTCACACAAGTGATTGATGCCAACACTACACAGAGAAAGTTGAACTTTGCTACCTCCAGTACTCAAAGAACTGTTAGAGTAATTGTTGCCAAATATAGCCTTTATTCTATCTTTGTTCTGTATTCTGATAGAGTAACACATTTAAGCTACTTTGTGAGAGAATAACCAGATTACTGTGGGTGATGGCAACAACTGATCTGGTTTTGCCATAGGACATGAACAGCCATTCACTGTCCCTTGCCACTGGTGCATGATGACAAATTTTGCACAAATGATATTGTGGGAAGAAATATCTGGGGATTTGTTTGGCTAGGCTTGTATAGGCCCTAGGGCTGATAGCCTAGTACCAACCTATGAACCTATAAAAACTGAAGACTTTCTTATGGGTCATTTCTGGCCATGTATGTTGTGTGTGATTCTATTTATTTGACCAGATTTAACTTATGAAAAAGGGGTTGATCGGAAAGTGGTGAAGTCGGTGGGGCAACAGGGGAAATAAAAGAGGAATTTGCAGGAAGGTAATGGGAAAGAACCTTAACTATCCACTTCTTCACAACATAAATGTAGAAGAGTAGACAGAATTTGTTAAATTTAGACTGTCACCACACCAAAGGTAGGTGACAACAGACAAATGTCGTAAAGCCAAATGTACTAAATCAGGTGTGTCAAGAAGACACATAGGTAAAGTTCGGAGATATCTGTGGGTCTTTATTTTTTGGAAGGACATGTGCCCATTTTTTTTTACTTTCAAAGAGAGACAAATGTTGGTAAGGTAGGTGAGGAAGCAGGTGCAGACATACAAGACAGGCAGGGATGATGATGGACAGAAAAGGTTGGGGAACTCTGTGATTGGGTATAGGTAGGAGACATTGTAAACGCACCCTTGTTGAGACTGAGAACAGAGATTATAGTCCTCACCCTCAGAACCATCATCACTGTCTTCTGTCTCTCTTTCCTGTGTCAGTAATCAACATGGCTTCATATTTCATCTTTGCAATATGATGAAGCACCTCTTCTACACAGCTGATTCAGCCACCAAGGTCCCATTCCATGATACCCTCCACCAGCCCTGTAAGCTGTTGCTGGGTGACAAAATCCCCACTTCCACTACTACTACTACTCCTGGAGGGTGCCAGTGTACCAGCTGCTGGGGCAGAGCTACCTGATACAGATGGAGTAGCTGTGGCAGGGATCAAGGAAGCAGTGCTGACAGGTTGTGACCCTGAAGTGCTCGATGTCAGTGCTGCAACCCATGGGATGGTGAGCTGATTCACAGAGGTCTCTCTACATCCTGTGTTGAATGCCATTTTTTAAACAGAAAGATATGGCAGCAAAACAATTTTAAGCCATAAAAAATATTAAAAAAGAGAATTAGAGCAATGGGATGTCACATGACTTAATTATTTCAGTACATACACATTTATGTTTATCCATTGTGTACACCTGTGCCACATTCAGGTGTGATGGAAAAGTCTGACATTGTTGTACCATTAATTAATTACAGTGCTGGAATATAAATACATTTATTTATTTGACTCTTGCCATACTGCTTATAATTGCAATAATTATTAGGCTTACAGTGAGTCCAGATGCATACGTAGCCCGTGCCTCTCTGAGGTGATTTAACCTCTCTTGATGCTTCTCTCTGTTCTCTGCAATGTCTTCAGCAGCTGTGCAATAGAGAAGAAAAGGAGAGACACAAAAGCATAATTAATACCAGTCCTGGCTGTCTACTATATTCTACATAATTGAATGGTGATGGGGCAGTATAGTTACACAACTGAGGGGTGTCAGCAGTTCTACACGCATCCTCCCATCAGCTAAGGACGTCCTTCTTCTACCATGTCAGGTCACTGTAGTGGTTATGACATTTCTCCCCGTGTGTGGGATGCCAGTTGCATTGGAGACAGCCTTGGCTAAGCTCTTCCAAGTGTCAAGTCTTATACTGAGACTCAGTAAAGTCTCCCTTCAGCAGCCTATGGCTATAACACTTCACATAGAGTGCCACAAAAATGTTGGACTCTTCAACACCCCACCTCTGTTCTCTAAATTTAGTACTATCATCTTCTTCACCAGCCATGTATGCAGATGTCAAGCAACAACTCTGTGTCCAAACTGGTTCCAAATTCCAATCTCTCTTTTAACAGCTGGTGTGCGAACATGCACACCCATGTCAACTATATTTGCACTGTGGAAAGGAGCGAAATCCATTGCCAGGCAAAGAGACAGGGATTTCATCAAACAGCAATGAAGGTGTGAAACATGGCAGTGTGGTTAGCCATGTGTAATGCACAGCCTATACATACTTGTTCCAGTGATCAATACTCACAAGCCTAATGGCTGGGCCTGTAAGCCTTGGTCTTTGGATGGTTGAATAGGATGAAATGGGACATATATTTTTGGGACTTGCACACTATAAAAAGTTAGTTGTATAAGGTGGGAATTAAACCTATGGAGTAAGGAATGCATATATTTCAAGTCAGGTTACTATTTCTCAGTACTACATGAGAAATTCTTTTCAGCCATTGTCATTACAGATGTACTGTATTCAGTAAGAATGGAGATATATGTCAGCTAGGCCTGTATGTGTGTGACTTTAAGAATTCCTGTGAAATGCATTCCCATGTAAGAGGCAGTATTACTGTTTGTAGATGTATGTCTGATTGACAGACTTTCACAAGCTGAGTAATACAGGTTGAGGCGTGATATATACACACTTCACAACACATACTATCCTAAACACATATGTGGGCTAAGTGAGGATGATTTTAACTAAAGTACTGTGTCCATCATAGAAATGCAAGTACTTTTGTCACTGATTATCCTAATTATCATGCTTAAGCAATTACACACACAATCAATTGTGTTTAATAAGTAATTCATTAATCGTATATATATATATATATATATATATATATATATATATATATATTGAAAATCACATAACATAAGGACAGACATAACTTATATTTCCATTCATCAACAGGTTTACCATTACAAAAACATATACTTCATTTTCACAGCATCAGCATGTCATGTGATGTCAATGGCTCAGAAATGGGACATACAGACAATAATGGGAGGTCATGCTTGGCAGAATACATAGTTATTTAGGACACAAAGTATGCCATGAAGAGGCACTGTGATGAGGAATAATTCAGACAGTTTATACAATCATGTACACAGTACTCATGTTAATCCCTTTGTGTTATAATACTGTACAACCTGTCATATGATACAACATCCCTTGCTACTACTATTATTAATATGGACAACAGGGGACTGGGTAACAGCAACACGTTTGCAACCTCAACTCCCCATGAACTACAAGTAAGATATGGAACCATTGCCACATACTTTCATGTACGAACTTCACATACAACATGGTATTCTTCTACAGTTTTTCTAAATCCAGTTAAAAATAAAAATATTTGCAAGCTGGATTCAAAACCTGCATCATCTGTTCTGTTTCCTTAAAGTCATTGCATCTACACAGTGTGCAACAATTATTTTTAGGTGAGATGTAAAATTTCTTCACTTACTGCTGTTTATAGTGCTTTATCAAAGTGCACCTCTGCCACTCTAAAATGCGTTAATAATGGCATTCCAAATTAATTTTCTCAGTGGTCTGTCATTTGCTGCTACAAAACATTGCCAGTTCAAAGAGCACTTTGCCAAAATGCTCGCAAATGATGAACCCAATAAAAGGGAAAAAATTGTCAATAGCAGCAAACATCAGGGAAAAATAATATTAATGCAGGACTGTGAAATTTTCTTAGTGTGTGTGTGTGTGTGTGTTTTACAACCTGATCATATGTTCAGGAAATATGTATTAACTCTCTCAAGCAACACACTCTCTGGGTTTGAACCTTCAAGTCAGTGCAGTAACAACACACACTAAGTTATGTTTCTTAACCCTCTTTACCACCAACACAGGTTTAGAATAAGAATCAGAAAATGTACATACCATACATACTTGACGTAGCAGACCACCAAATTACAGGCCAACCAGAAGTAAGATCAGATAATGTTCCTTTCCCACTTGCTCGAACATTTCCAGATGAATATGATATTGATAATTTATTTAGGCTAATAATAACCCACTCAGAAGGTTGTCTGTGCAAAGACTACAAACACCACACCTCTAACACCACCCACACCTGTACAACACACTCGTACATATAGAGAGGTTTTCAACAAAAACATACCTAAACAAAACAGACCTCCAAAGCAAAAATGCACATGCACATTACAACCCACAGCACCACCAAGCACCCCAGATAGTACACACTTCTGTGTCTCACAGCCTCTAAGGCCCAGCCACAAACCCAACATACTAGTCATAGGAGACTCTATTGTGAGACAACACAGATGTGCTTCTCACCAGGCTAGACAAGGAGAAAGTCATGGTAAGTTGCTTGTCAGGTGCTAGAATCTGCCATATCATGCACACACTCAAGTTTCTTTACAACAGGTACTGTTATGACTCTGTCATAGTCCATGTTGGTGTGAATGACTTGAGATGTACCTCTCTGGACTTTATGAAGAGAGACATGATTGAGCTCGCTGAATATGTGTCCCAGGCAGGTATGTCTCTAGCCTTAAGCAACATACTACCGTCACCCAGAATGATGCCTCACTACAAACAGAAAATTATTCACTTTAACAATTGGCTAAGTTTCTGGTATCATTCCAAGGGGATCCAATACCTGACAGTGTGGGAGGACATGATTGACAGACCACAATGCTTTGCCAGAGATTTGTCTCCCCTGGGCTTCAGGCTTCTGGCAAAGCCTCTTGCCTCCCCCATAGTGCCTTTTTTTAGGCAAAGTCATGAGCACAAAATTGCCTACATGAAAAAATTATTCTAAACAAAATTGAAAGGTCATGCTGGTGCTAAACGCTAGGAGTCTTAGCATGAAACTGCACTCATTGCAAGCATTCCTCACCCTGGAGGATGCTGACATTTGTGCAGAATCTGAAATCTGGTTCAAAGCTGCAGAGAACACCCCAGCCTTACCAGGTTACTCATCCTACCATAGTTTCAGACCCCAAACAGATAGCTACAAAGCCAAAGGAGGTGGAGTCTCAATATTCATCAAAGACATACACACATCCAGGCTGGTCAAACAGTATGATGCACAGGAGACACTCCAAGTGCAGTTAACTGTTGACAAAGCACCTATTCAAATCATAGCAGCTACAGACCCCCAACCATGACTCAGGATGCCCACTCCACCTAACTGGACTTACTTGAATCCATTAAGCTTCAACCCTCTACCCTGATCCTAGGTGACTTTAACTATCCAACCACAGAGTGAAAGACCTATTCTAGTCCAAACACAAATGCCCAGAGCTTCTTCAACTTCATCAGTGCCAGTACATTGGATCAGCTGGTCAACACCCCCACGAGAGGTGAAAATATCTTGGACCTGGTACTAACCAACATGAGTAGTCACTTTAGTACCCCTACAGTGTCATCCTCTTTGGAATGATCCGACCATAAAGCAATCACTTTCAACATCACCATTTCCCCTGACCCCCCACCCCACCTGTCAGGGTCAAACAAAAACTTTTCCAAAGCTGACTGCAATCTCCTGAGAACAGGTATAAGCAGCTTCACAGCCACGGTCCCTTCAGTTGGAACTAGCACTAATGTCCATGCCTACACCAAAAAACTATATGAGCACCTGCATAACTAAATGGACTCAATAATATCTGACCGGACCAAATCATCTTCCTCAAGGAAGAGTAAACCTGTCTGGTGGACAGCAACATTAAACAAAGTCTATAATAAAAGGAAACAAATTGCTGTCCAGGACCGAGAAGGAGCAGGTGCCAAGTTGGAAGCAATCTCTCCTTGGTCTGAACAAGCAAATAAGGTCACTAGAGAAATCCTCCAAGGTTATCTTTGAGTGTAAATTGGCCTCATCCACTGACAATCACAAGGCCTTCTTTTCATATGTCCACAACTTCAAAGTTAACACCCAAATCTGCTCTGAACTGATAGTCAAGAACACCACATACACAAAAGCTGTAGACATAGCCAACCTGCTGGCATATGGATTCAGCAAACCCCCCCCCCCCCCGTCCGTCATCAGTAAACCAGGACATCCCCAGCACCTACCCCCTTCCTCTTATCACTAGGGAGCAGGTCTTTAATGCTGCCTCAAAGGCAAGCCTCCATTGGACCTGACAACATCCCTGGCTGCATCCTACATGAACTCAGGCATGCTCTCTCAGCACCCCTAGGCACCCTATTCAGCCAAAGCCTGACCCACAGGCTTCATCTCAGCTGAATGGAGGACAGCCATTATCATCCCTCTACACAAAGGTGGGGCATCCAGTGACCCAGGAAATTCTAGGCCCATCAGCCTAACTAGCCTGATCTGCAAGGCCATGGAATGCATTATCATGGACCTTATAAACAAGGACAGTGGCAACCTCCAAATGCTTGATCCCACATAGTTTGGTTTTGCCAAAGGGAGATCATGCCTGTTAAACTTGGTCATCTTCTTTGAAACAGTTACCAAAGCCATGGGCGAGGGGAAGATGGTGCACACCACCTATCTTGACCTAGCCAAAGCCTTCAACATTATTCCCCACTCAGGCATAATAGATGAACTCTCCCAGCTAGGCATCAACCCGTATGTTACCAGATCGTAGCAAACTGGCTCACTGATAGAACCCACTCAGTCAAAATAGTGGAAGTCACCTCTAGTAGTAGATCCTAACCAGCAGCATACCCCAAGGATTGGTATTGGGGCCTCTACTGTTTGCGATATACTTTTCTGAGATGCAAGCCAAAACCAGTGGTTTGTGGCTGACCAAGTTTGCAGATGATTACAAGCTGGGCACTGCCTTAAATTCTCCTAGTGATGTGAACAACCACAAAGAAGGCCTTACACAAATTAATGACTAGTGCCAGGAGCATGAATGTCAAGAAATGCATCATTAACCCCTTTGGGGAAAATGGCATCCCCATTAATTATGTTCAAGAAAAAGTTCACAGTAGTAGAAACACTTAATTTATTAAACCAGATAAAAGCTTTCAAGATGCACCCTTCCTCAGTTATCATTATCAAGCTTTAAAACTGTAAATTTCAGAAAAGGAGTACTATTATTTATATATTCAACAAATTCATTCAGAAGTTCCTCACTTCCTTTCCAAATTAGAAAGCAATCATCTACAAAGCGTTGATAGAATACAACTCTATCTTTGTACTCATTTTTATCCCCATATATAAATTCACTTTCCCATTCATTCAATGTTATATCAGCATATGTGTTGGCAATGGGCGAACCCATGGCCACCCCAGAAATTTGCAAATATGGTTGTCCATCAAATATGAAAGCATTTTTAGTTAATACTACCTCTATCATGCTGCATATATGTTCTATTATTCTTCCATTCATATTTGTATTTTTTACATAAAAATTCACGTATTGAGTTGATGCCATACACATTTGGAATTATTGATGGAATTGACATCTTTCCTCTTTTCCGATCTTCCTCTCGAAAGTGAGCCCCCCCCCCCCCCATGTCTCTATTTTCTCTGGAAGCTGAATTGTTACTGACTTTGTTATAATGGGAAAACCCTCGCAATGAACAATATTCTGATGGTTATGCCTGACATAAGCTCCCTCTTTACAGTAATTCCAAATGTGTATGGTATCAACTCAATACATTAATTTTTTATGTAAAAATACAAATGTGAATGGAAGAATAATAGAAAATATATGCAACATGATAGAGGTAGCATTAACTAAAAATGCTTTTCTATTTGATGGATAACCATATTTGCAAATTTCTGGGATGGCCATGGCTACGCCCATGGCCAACACATATGCTAATATAACATTGAATGAATGGGAAAGTGAATGTTTATATGGGGATAAAAATGAGTACAAAGATAGAGTTGTATTCTATCAATGCTTTGTAGATGATTGCTTTCTAATTTGGAAAGGAAGTGAGGAACTTCTGAATGAATTTGTTGAATATATAAATAATAGTACTCCTTTTCTGAAATTTACAATGAATTGCTCTAGTAATAAAATATCATATCTTGATGTACAGCTTACTAATGATTCTGGACTGATAAGAACTTGTGTACAAAATAAGGAAATCCAAGTGAATAGATAGACACATATTGATAGTATGCATGCTAGGCATGTATTTCTTGGAATAGTTAAGGCACAGTTTCTACGAATAAGTAGACTGACTACTGATAAAGATAAATGTGTAGAGCAAATGGAACAACTGATGGATGATTTCATTAATAGAGTGTATAAAAAGGACTTGGTATCTGAAATAATGAAGGAAGTTTTTGATAATAGAATGACTATTGCTTCTCCTTACTTTAGTGATATAATGATAGATAGTCCATCTCCATTATATACCAAAGATAAAACATCTAAGATACTTTATATAACAACATATAATGGAATGGCTATCGAAGTAGAGAATATTATTATAAGAAACTGGCAAATACTAACTTCAATGCCAGAATTATTAAACTTATTGGGGAATAAGCCATATTTTGCATATAGAGATAGCATGAATCTGAGAAGGCAACTATGCTATAAGGATTTCAAAGTTAATACCACAATATCTCCTAGTGGTAGATGTGGAACATGCTGCAACTGTAGTTGTAGTAATATTTGTAATTTGTTAGAATTTGAACATCCAACAACTAAATATAAGTTTGATATAAGGTATCAAGCAACATGTAATACATCATTAGTTGTTTACTTAGGCACATGTATAAAATGTACGTGTTTCTATATAGGTAAATGTTCGCGGCATTTGAAAGATCGAACAACACAAGTCTGATATAAGAAGAAATGTAATAACAAATGCTTTAGCTAGACATGTTAATGAATATGGTGACTCACATGTTTTCAAATTTAAAGTGCTAGAAGTTATTAAAAAGAATATAAGAGGAGGGGATAGAAATAATAGACTGGACTTTGCTGAATATAGGTGGATAACTGGATTAGATGCTGATAAATTCCCTGGTTTAAATAACATGATAACTATAAAACCATATTTAGTGGAAAAAGAAATGCAATTTAAATGGTATATAATTTTTTTTAATATTGTTTAAATATATGTATAACATAATTTTTTTTATATTTGTGTATTTTATGTTTTACTAAATGCTTTATGTTATAAATTAGTTGACCGAATGCATTATTTTATTGTTTGGCTGTGTCATGTGCTACTATGCAATAGAAAGTATATAATGGATTGTATTTTAAAGCTTGATAATGATAACTGAGGAAGGGTGTATCCCGAAAGATTTTATCTGGTTAAATAAATTAAGCATTTCTACTACTGTGAACTTTTTTCTTGAACATAGTTACAATGCTCTTGCTGGTTTGCTGCAGTTAACTCTTTGACACTTTATCTGATGTCCCCATTAATTATCACATTAATAACAACGTACTAAGCACTTACTCTTGAGGGACTTGGACACCCAGGTTGATAGCAACCTCACTTTTGACCACCAGGTTGCCTCCGTTCTATGGAAGACTTTCTACGTGGCCCACCTCATAAGTAAGGGTATTTCATCCAGGAACAAGGAGGTCATAACATCCCTGTGCTCCTTCCTTATTAGACCCATTATCGAGTGCAATGCCCCTTTCAGCATTTACCTTGCTAAGCACATGTAGCAGCTGGAGAAACCGCAGAGGTTCTTGACCAGGAAAATCCAAGGCCTCAAACACCTATCCTATACAGATAGGCTAAAAGCCCTGTCCCTCTACTCATTCTCATACAGACTGCTCAGAGGTGACCTGTGTGTGGCATACAAGACCATCTCAGACCCAGCCTTGATGATGTTGCTGCATATCCATAGGTCAAACTCCACTTGCGCAACCCACACACAAGGCCTCAACCTGGTCTGTGACATTAATAGAACTTGTTGGTGGGATAGATTTGTGTTCTAAAGACTCCTTAATCTGTGAAATAGACTCCCTGTCCATGTCAAGCAGAGTACCTCACTAGCCTTTTTAAAGAGGAACTTAGACAACTGGATGGGAAAAATACACCCCTGGGATCCCACCTGTGTCCCTGCTGGACAGGGGAAACAGGTGCTGATTTTGTGGGAACATAGGCAAAATTCCTGGCTAAGCTTCTAAGGACCTCAGGGCCAATAGCCTAGTATCATCTTATGAACTTATGTACCGATTTGCAGCTAGCAATTGTTATTGCTTCTCCATGGAGTCCTAGGCCATGTGCATGAAATTGGGTAGCGACTTACACAATGTTTACTTTCCCCTACACCAAGTGCGAATTTTGGTATTCAGGAGTGTGAATGATTTAGCACCTCATTTGCATCTTCACAGTGCTCAGACGGCTGAATCTACACTATACAAAGGTAATGGTGTAGCTATGGAAGTGGAAGGAGGGGAGACTGATTTGATACAGACAGAACTTTATTGGTATTTACTTGGCAGATATTTCCCTACAGACGACTGTATTTTTTTCATAAGGCATGCTGTTCTCTTCATAAATTGATAACATTTTCATATTTGGAATATATTTCAATGTGCAATAGAAAAATGATTTTTATCTGTATGTATGTATTTCCATTCACTTTTGGCATAGTGCAAGCATGTTAGTTCTTGATCTGCCTTCAAAGTATGTTAATGAATGGTATGGTTACATCACAGTATTGTGCTACAATTTGGTACTGGAATTTCACCAGTTACAGGAGACAAGTATACTGTGTTTATTATCAACTTCAAGCAATTGTGCATGTGTAGCTAACAGTAACTCAAACATGCCAACATTGTATTGTTCCACTGTCATTATCACAATGTTGGATCTTAGGTAATTTCTATCAATCAACTTTAATAAGGCTTTACGTTCAGGTTGAATCAAATTGTCATACCATCTACTACCAGATTTTTACTATTCAAACTGAATAGTAAAAGTCTGGTAAAAAGTCTGGTAGTAGATGGTATGATAATTTGACTCAACCTGAACGTAAAGCCTTATTAAAGTTGGTTGATAGAAATGACCTAAGATACATGAAAAGTGATAAAGGGGGCAACATTGTGATAATGACAGTAGAACAATACAATGTTGCCATGTTTGAGTTACTTAGTAATCCTGAAGAATATATAGAAGTCAATGTTAGGGAAATTCACCACAGTTTTCATTATATCAGAGCATTTCTTTATGAAGCACTTATGAATCAAAGTTTAGATCTTTAGAAGCAGCAGACAAAGCATCAAAGTCCAGCAAGTAACCACAGGAAATCCAACAGTGCGAAACCAAACACCAAACTCCACGGCTGTGTGATACGAAAAAAGTTTATTCCAATGTACAAAATACAAAAGATTGAGCGCTTTCGTCTCCCACCTGGAGACCTCTTCAGAATCCTGGATTCTGAAGAGGTCTCCAGGTGGAAGCGCAGCAATCTTTTGTATTTTGTACATTGGAATAAACTTTTTTCGTATCACAAGGCCGTGGAGTTTGGTGTTTGGTTTCGCACTGTTGGATTTCCTGTGGTTACTTGCTGGACTTTGATGAAAGTTTAGATCTTAACACATACAATTTTTGTTTGGTGGAAAATCCTAGGGTTGGGACACTTTTTGGCATCCTGAAAACTCATGAGTCTTTAGACCATCCTCCGTTTAGGCCGATAGTTTTGGCTCCACGTTCAGCTACAGAGGCTTTGGCTTTGCTTATAGATTCTTTTTTAAATCCTGTTGTACAAGGACTAGGGTCCTATTTGAAGGACTCTTGGGACTTCCTGGACAGACTGAGGGAGTTTGTTTCTACTTTTTCCTACACATGTGAGAGACATATTATTTTTACAGTGGATGTGGTTTCATTGTTCACTTGTATTCCACACCAAAGAGGTGTGGAAGCAGTTAGGGAATTTCTTTCTTTGTATTCCAACCTTGAGGCTGAACAAACTGGTTTAGTGTGTAGATTTTTGGAAATAGTGTTGGAACGCAATTTTTCTACCTTTAATGGACATTTTTTCAGACAATGTAAGGGGGTAGCTATGGGGTCTTCTGCTGCCCCTTCCTATGCAAACATTGTCATGCATGATGGGAGGTTACTGTTCTCTCTAATTTGAGATCATTATTTAATATACATTTCTATGCCAGGTTTGTAGATGACCTGATTTTTGTTCTAGAGGGTAATAATGGTGTTTGTGAACAATTTATTCATGACCTTAATTCAAGGTCTGGTGTTTTGCAATTTGTCAAGAGTGGTTGTGGACATCAGATTAATTTTTTAGACATCAGTCTTGGTTGGAATACAGTTTCTGGATGTTTTGATAGTAATATCTATAGAAAGGAAACCTTTATGAATAGTTACTTACATTTTAAAAGTAACCATCCTTTCTTTATCAAAAAGAATATCCCTAAGGGACAGTACATCTGGGCTTGCTGGATGACTACTTCCCTGTCAGACTTGCAAGAAGAGTTTTTTAGAATTACCTCAATGTTTTTAGATAGGGATTATGATTTGGATTATCTTAATGGCCTGCAACTCGACATTTTGGATAAAAGGGGCAAGTTTTATCGAACTATACCTATTTTATATAATTACTTAAATATCTATCTTATAATTCATAAAATATGTCAGTTATAATGAGTTTAAATGATGCAGTTTCTTGTAGTAAGTAAATTTTAGAAGGCATAGAAAATGAAACATTTATTCAAGTGTTTTTGAAAATCTACTTAACAGCAGCATAATAATCTGTGTTAAAAACTTATGTTCCAAACATATACATTACTATAACTCATTTAATTCATCTGATTGACAAGCATAAATAATTGTATAACTCTATTCTGGAAGAAATTGTCATGTGATATATTTTAAAGCAGTAGTCTAGCATGTGTGTGTGTGTGTGTGTGTGTGTGTGTGTGTGTGTGTGTGTGTGTGTGTGTGTGTGTGTATGTGTGTGTGTGTGTGTGTGTGTGTGTGTGTGTGTGTGTGTATATATATATATATATATATGTGTGTGTGTGTGTGTGTGTGTGTGTGTGTGTGTGTGTGTGTATATATATATATATATGTGTGTGTGTGTGTGTGTGTGTGTGTGTGTGTGTGTGTGTGTGTGTGTGTATGTGTGTGTGTGTGTGTGTGTGTGTGTATATATATATATATATATATATATATATATATATGTGTGTGTGTGTGTGTGTGTGTTTGTGTGTGTGTGTATATATGTATATGTATATATGTGTGTGTGTGTGTGTGTGTGTGTGTATATATATATATATATATATATATATATATATATATATATATGTATATATGTGTGTGTGTGATGGCTTCTTTTTTTTTTTTTTTTTTTACAATAATGCAAGTGTTTCTGAGAATCTGCATAACTATGCAGTATGATTTATAACAATTTCTATGAATACAATATTTTATTCTATTGACAATAATGAGTATGAGTAAAATGCTCATATACAAGCAATTCAAGGTTTTTTTTGGAAGCTGTTGACTGCATTTACATGACAGAAAATAGATGCATCTTAATATATGTAATGTCTGAATCATATTAGCCAAAGTTTTTGATTTAAATGAATGTTAGAACTTATTTTTCTCTCCTCTTGATTTCTAACATCAAGATTATTTGAATGCTATTTGAATACAAGTGTTTTATATTACATAGATGTATATAGTAGTATGAACAGTTTTTTTTAAAAAAGTTTATTTTAGTTTATATGATGCTGTTTTACCAAATGTGTAGTCTTGTCTTGCTAGATAATTGAATTGAAAACTGTTAACCTCAGTTAAATATAACTAGTATTAAATTGATAAGGTGGTAGCTGAGGTACTGCTGCTTAGGGTAGGGGGTTAACTTGAGTGGTAAATACTACTCTAAGTTGGAGTTTATAACTCCAGGCTGGATGCAAGGTTTAATCCTTACATTATTTTCACTTGTTCATTGTTATATGTATATAGTTTTGACATCCACAATATATTTTGTACACTCATTGTCACTACAACAAAATTGAATCCTATACAAAATCCCATAAGAGATTCAATAAATACAGCTATATTTAAAGGTACACCTAAAGGAGGAGATGTAACATTACTTATCTTGTTATTTGTTATTTTGATCATAAGATTCTTAAGTTTTAAAAATGCCAAATGACATCTTTAAAAGGAATTTCTTTAAACATTAATGGATTGAATAATCCGTGTAAAAGGGCAAGCCTAATAAGATACATTAATTTACATAAGGCCAACTTAGTCTTCCTGCAAGAAACCCATCTCTTGAAAAAAGATATTGATAAACTAGCCACAAACAAATATACAGTATTGGTTAGTTCAGAGCACACTCAGAAAAAAGAGGAGTGGCTATTTTATGGAATAAAAGTATGCCCATTCCTAAAACCATTAAGTCTTATCAGTATGACAAAGGAATGTTTTGTATGGTTACAATACAAATTAATGGGAAGACTTACACTTTAATTAATGTATATTGGATACCTGGAATTGGTATTAATACAGTGAAACATCATATTGATAAGATCATATCATTCTCTATAGGAGATATTATTTTAGCTGGTGACTTTAATTGTATACTACATGAAAGTGATACTACCACTATAGGAAAAAGAAGAATTACATCTAATGCAAAACATTTAAATGATTTTGCTAATTCTTATCATTTGAATGATATTAATAATCAGATAGATTCAAAATCATTACCATACACCTTTTTTCTAACAGATACAAAACTTATTCAAAAATAGATAGGGTCTTTATTTCTAACCAGATGGTAACAGATTTAATTAATTCCAAAATAATTTCATGTCCTATATCTGATCATAATTCAATTGTTTTTGAATTCATGATAAAAAATACTCATAATGTTCAGATCAAAAGGATACCAGCATACTTAACTCAACTAAAAGACTATAAAGAATATATACTTTCAGAAGTAAAACATTTTTTAGACATAAATAATACTTCTGAAGTATCCATTGTCTATGTTTGGGATGCCTTAAAATCATATCTATATGGACAAAGTATCAGATGGTATAATAATAAAAGGAAATCTTGGGATAAGGAATTGTTAGATATTCAAAGTAAATTAGACTCTTATAAACATAATAATAAAGAAAATATTATGGACAAGAAAGTTATTGAAGAAATAAACAAACTAAATGAGAAATACAAAGAAATTTTAACTCATAAAGTTAAAATAACTTTAGAGAAATACAAGTTTTGTCTTATTCAATAAGCCCCAAATACTTACATAGACTTAAAAATAAAACAAAAAGGTTGAATAAACAAAACCATATCAAAGAAATCTTTTCTCTAAGGAAAAAGAAGAATGTTTCTAGTATACCAGAAATACTAGATGAATTTAGAAATCACTTTCACAAAATTAACCATAATAACATTAACATGGAACCTAAAGATAAAATAAAGGAGTTTATAACCACAAACATGAATAAAAAGCTTAATAAACAACAGATTAAACTATTGGACAAGAGTATTTCATATACAGAGGTTATTACACAAATAAATAAGCTTAAATCAAACAAAGCACCGGGTAATGATGGTATTATACCAGAGATATATAAAATCCTTTCTAAAAGTACATATTCATTAATACATAAGGTTTTTATTTTGGCCCAAACTGAGTTAATAACCCCCCCCATCTTGGCAATATACATTTATTTCGCCAATTTTAAAACCTAATAAAGATCCAACTAGATGTACTTCATATCGGCCTATCTCATTACTTAATGTTGATTATAAAATGTTTATGAGTATTTTTGCTGATAGATTGAAGACAATCATCCCCGGCATTATAGATATAGATCAGACAGGCTTCATTGTAAATAGAAATACTTTTGATAATATAAGAAGAACTTTAACATTAATTGATTTTGCAAATAGGAAAGATTTAACACTTATTAGTCTTGATATAAGTTCAGCATTTGATTCAGTAAGTTGGGACTATCTGTTTACCTTACTGAAGTGCACAAACTTCTCAGATGCATTTGTAAATCTAATTGAGCATTTATACAAAGGAACTTTGGCTTATATTAAGGTAGGAACATATGTTTCACAAAAATACCCATTTTAAAGGTACAAAACAAGGATGTCCACTTTCTCCACTATTATTCACTTTAGTAATGGAGCCTTGGGCTAATTTGATCAGAAACAGTACTGACATAGAGGGTTTTGAAATAGATGAAAATATAACATCCAAAATTCAACTTTTTGCAGATGATGTTCTAATTACATCAGCAGGATCTAATTCTTCTATGCAGTCTCTATTTGATAAAATGATGAATTTTAAAAGTATTTCTGGTTTAATATTCAATGAAGAAAAACTAAAATGCTACCTATATATACACAAAAAATATTCTCATTAGTGATTTTACTAAATATGTACCCAATTCAGGTCAGATAACTTATTTAGGTATAATACTATCTAAAGATATTAAATCTATTATATATAATAATTATAATACCTGTTTTCTTAATATACAAAACCTTTTTAATACCTGGAATAATATGTTTTTACTATGGAGGAGAGACTTACAATTATTAAAATGATAATATTCCCCAAGATTTTATACTTAATACAATCAATAATACTTCCACCTACAAAAATAATTATCAAGAAACTGAATACACTAATGTTAAATTTCCTATGGGCACCTAATAGACCTAGGATTGCATTAAAGAAACATACTAATAGCTGGTCTGAAGGGGTATTTCTTTTCCAGACTTTAATTTATATACTATCTCTTCTATTGTAAAAGTTATTACTTTATTAATAGATCAGTCATATGTTGCAAAATGGAAAGATTATTGGGAGCTAATTAGTATGCACTTCATGAAAATCTCCTTAACACATAAAAATATGATTGTAAATAACTCCATGTTATGGTTACTAAAGGAATTTTGTACTTCACCTATTACACCTAAACATATGGTTTGTTACCCATTAAACATTATTATTAGCTATCGTAACTTTATATTCATGCACCCTAAGTATAGGGAATGGAATTTTATTATATTCCGTATAATGTATACTCAGGGTATGCTTTTGTCATCTACTTCTGAGGGAACTCATTTAGCTATAGATAATGATCTAAAGTACTGGTATCAGTTGATATCTGATAATAAAGTTAAAAATCTAGATTTCTTAAAACAAGAATTTGATCTAAGAGAAACTTGCTGGTTAGAGGTTCAGACCTTTAGACAACATCTCATTAATAAAATAGATCTAATGTCTATAACAGTTAAAGAATCTATTCCAACACTGATTGATTACTTGATATTAAATTTACAACATAACGTTTCTGATAAAGGTAAACTTTCATACATACATAAAATTATCAGACAAGAAACTTTTTACAGTGTAGATTCATACTGGAAGTATTTCACTTCTATTAATGGGGACCCACCAAATCAACAAGATAAACAATATATATTGGAATCTGCTTATAGAACTACGTCTTCCATTGTCTGGAGACTTTATACATGGAAATTTTTACATAGATCTTTTTATACACCTTTGATGATGAATAAAATAAATAATAAAGATAATTTATGTAAGAGATGTAATGTAGAAATTAATGCTGACTGAGCTCATATGTTTTATGACTGTATAAAATTGAAAGAATACTGGAAGTCAATTAATGAATTTTTGCAGGCTCTTTTTACAGATAATTTCATTATTTCTAAATCTCTTATATTATTCAACACACTTGTACCTCAAAGTGTTAAAAAGGTTAAGCTTCCCTTGTTATGGTCTATTCTAGCAGTGGCTAGGAAAATAATAACCAGAAATTGGATTTCAGATACACCTCCTTCGTTCAATGAATTTAAAAATGTTATGAATATAGTGTGCCATATGGAAATAAACACAATTAGGTCGAGAACAACTAGAAAAACATCTTATTATATTGTATGGGATAATTTACAAAATTTGTTAAAAAAATTCTAATTTCAATAGCATGGTATTTTAGTTTAATTAATTGATCTGATTGTAGTGGATGTCTTTGTAAATACTTTAGTTGTTTTGTTGAATATTATAATAATATCTATTTTTAATTTCTTGTATAAAATTGTTATGATATTTCTCTTATATGTTAAAACAATAAACCTGTTTTGAAAAAAAAAAAGAAGTCCCGCTGAGATGAAAGCGTGGAATAAAGTTTTTATACACTAAGCTATTTGCTTTCCAGTCTTTACTGGCCATCAGTACCACTGTCTGGTGCTTCTTGTATAAAGATAATACTACCATCCAGTAGTCAGTACAAAACTGCTGTCCTTATTACTGAAATGTTAATAGAATGGATGTAACCTTAATGTAGCACAATTTTTTGGGGGGGTTTCCCTTAATTTGTGTGTAGTCCTAAATGGGTATTGTGTGTTCAGTTGTTCTGCATTGATGATGAGTGTGCACAGATATTGTTTTAGGAGAATAATTTCTCTAAGTTCTACAAGTGTGTTTTGTCTTTTTTCTGTTTCATGTCATACAGGATTATGGCATCCAGACCATCTGTTCTACAAAAGCCACCATTCTGTGCTGCAGAGAATGAGGTCATCATCAAAACTTTATGCCACCATGGATCATTTCTGCTTGACAGAGGCAGAGCTGATATGGCTGCCAGAAAAAGCATATGGCAGCAGGTAGTCACTGACATAAATGCAGTGGGCAGCCATGTCAGAAACTATAATCAGGTTTGTCACTGTGCCACTGATATGATTACAGAGGCCCGCAAGAGGGAAACATTGAAACATATGGCTTAGAAAAGACACATTTCAACAGAGAGTGTGTTGGGGGAATGGTCAGTCTGATTGATTCTGAGATAATTCTTAAGGGGAAGATAGGCAGAGCAGTACTGTCTGTCCTTGTGCCATTTGCATTGTGATGCATATTATTCAACTGCCTTCCTCTTTTTCCAGGGACATCGGAATTACCATCTGAAAGACCACCTGCAGATGGTAAGCACAAACTTTCTTTGATTAGTAACATCCATTAGTTAGAAGTAAGTTTGAGGAGAGAGTAATTATTGTATTCTTTTAGCATGTGATATTGTTTAACATAAATAGTTAGCATCATGTTTACTCACTGTTTTTTTTATTCTTGTGTTTGGTGATTATTAACACAGGTGACCCTGACAGCAGCAATGTAGAACTTGTTCCACCACATGTCAAAGTATCAGTAGGCTCTGATTTTGGTGGTGGTGATATAGAGGTACACTCAGGGGGTGCACAGGTTCAGCCTGACACTGATGTTATGGCTCACACATCCCCTAGCTTCATTTCAGATGCAGTCAGTATGCCTATGCATACTTATTCCACTGAGCCCTCAGATATAACATAGATTGAGGTTGACACATTTGATAGTGATAGTGTGGTTACTCCAGTTGCAGAGCTGGTTGAGTCTGCCCATAGCCATCATGAGGGTGTGGTACCACACAGGAGGGTTGATAGAGGTGCTCTGAGGAGGCCTACTGTCCATGATCCTCTTCCTGATGCTGGTCTCTCATTACATGCCACCAGACATATGTATAGGGTCGTCATGGAGGTACTGGCATATTCCACAAGGGTCTCAGAAGAGACAGTGCAAGTCCTAAATTTGACACATTTTGACATGCATTACTGCTTAAACCATGTAGTTGATTCCTTGGATAGGATGAGTGATACACTGGATTGGGCAGTGCCTGTGATGGAATGTTGTTGTGGGAGGGTAGGCATCCATGTGTCCATAGAGCCACAACACCCTCTGGGGTTAGCTGACATGGCCATGCCAGATCCCACTCCCATAATGGCTCTACTTCTACTGCTTCTTCAGTCATTGAGGTGGCCACTTCCACACGTGGTAGGCCACAGGGGTGTGGTCCTGGATGAAGTTGTGAAGAGAGTTCATCCAGCAGATATTGCTCACATTCAGGTAGCAACCGTACTTTGAACCGGGGATGTGGAAGTGGCAGTGCAACTTCTGGTAGAAGCAGTTTGTATGGTCAGTATGACAATACTCAACTGACAACTCTACCATGCACAGCTGACACCTGTCAGACATGCCAGGACATAGTGCTAGCACAGAGCGTGATTGGTTCATGCACACACACACACACACACACACACACACACACACACACACACACACACACACACACACACACACACACACACACACACATTTCACAAAAACTGCCCATACCAGCCCACACACATGCAAGCTAAGCAAACCTTAATGTTGATTGCGATACATCTCCTATTAGTGGCCCTGAGGCATTTTCTACTTTTCTGAATGTTTTGTGTTTCTTACTTACACACACTCACTACTTTGGTGTCAGCCTTGGCACCCCCTTCCCTCCCCACCGTGCAAATAATGATGACTATGCCATGCCCTTTGTTCATTTTCTTTTTACTTAGGGTTGCAAATATGCCTGATTCACAGAGTGGATAGCTTAGTGAGTCATTCTCACAATGTTGATTTCATGCACATGTATTACATCAATAGTTGGGATGATTTTGCACATGCTCATTCCAGAATGCTTTTTCACATAGTATTGTAAGAAATGCATTCTAATCACTGATATTGCATTCTTGCTTGTTGCTCTACTTGTAAAGCTAAAGCAGCGACTGTGGTGCAGCGGTTAGCGTTGCCGCCTCACAGCAAGAGGTTCTCCAGTTCGATCCTCGGCTGGGGTGCCTTCCGTGCAGAGTCTGCATTTACTCCCTGAGGTTGCATGGGTTTCCTCCCACATCCGAAAGGCATGCTATAGGTGGATTGGACACTCTAAATTGGCTCTAGGTGTGAGTGTGTGCAAGTGTGTCCCTTCTGTGGAATGTTGGGTGCCGGGCTGGCAACTTGACACTGTAAAATTCCACTGCCAATCATGAGCAGACAGGTGATCCGTTGTGCTGACCCCTAACTGGGAAAAGCTGGAAGAAGAAGCTCATCTTGTAAAACTCTTGACATACTTGCACTGTAGACTGTTTTATTTACAGTGAGTAAGTGACTGGCTTGATGCCAGTTATTGTGTACAATGCATACCTATATATTTTATTTATTTATTTATTTATTTTACACTTGTTGACCAGGAGAATCCGACTGGATAAATGTCCATTTTCAGCGGAGGCCTGGGGAGAAAAGCTCCAGAGTTTGTAAATATACAAAGGCATACAAAGGCAAGTAAACACTTACAGTGTTATTTCACACATACAGAGACAAAGTACAAAACATAACATTTTAGAAGTACATAGAGAAAAAATATTTTAGCTGCACATTTTAGAGGTACATAGACAAAAAAATATTTTAGCTGCAGATTGCAGTAACAGGACACATTAGTTGTATGACCAGTAATATCTACTTGAATTATTGAGAGCATGTATATTACAGATATCATCCCTATAAGACATGCCATTGGTGGGCAACCCACATGGGTTCTACTTGAGTACATTTATGACTAATAGTATGCTGGCATGTCATTTACTTTTATCTTCTTACACATTTCTTTGTATACTATAGGTTCCAGACTTACCTTGATATTACTGCAGTTAGGAGTTCTGTCCTTTGGGGCTGTCTCTGTAAGATGCTATCAATACACAGCCATTACATGGGGAAGTAACGTTTTGTGGACATTGGCTGGCATCAGTTTTAATAGCTGATGTGCTTAGGTTGTTATATGTATTCCTTTGCTGGTGAGGGTGTTTGGTATCGTTTGCCTCTTAACTGGTGAGTGTGTGTGCTAACCTTTGAGTCTTAGCTGGTGAGAGTGTGTGTTATCCTTTGCATCTTGGTCAGGGCAAGGGCATATTGTGCATACCTATGTTGCAGGCTCCCTTGTCAGCTTGAGGTTCTCCCAAACAATCCTCATCATATGAGCTGGAGGTACTGGTCCTGCCTGTGGACCAGCAATCTGTGGTCCTGGCCCTTGCTGTCCCTGTTGCAGCTTTATCCTCAAGATGATATTGTGCAACATGGAACAGACTGTGAGAGTTTCTGTGCAGGAGCCTGGGTCGTACTGCAGAGTGCTCCCTGATGTGTCTAGACAGTGGAACCATGACTTCAGCATGCAATATGATGCTTCTAGTTTGATCTTGGGCATCACTGTATCCTTCTTCAGTGTGTGTGTGTGTGTGTGTGTGTGTGTGTGTGTGTGTGTGTGTGTGTGTGTGTGTGTGTGCACATCTTATGGGTGTCATGAGAGATGATTCCAGTGCATAACCTGCTTCACCCAGTAGATAGCCTTGTGGAACATCACGCCTAGCAGACCTTGTGTAAAGCTGAGAAGTATGCCATATCTTTGCATCATGGTAACTGCTTGGGTTGCCAGCACACACAATAAGTATGATCCCTTGGCCATTACAGACAACCTGGCAGTGGAACCCCTTCCTATTGATGTATGTCCTTCTCTGTTCATGTTTATTTCTGTGTGAGTGCAGTCTATGGCCTCCGAAACTTCAGAGAAGAGTGCTACAGCACAAAATTCCTGCATTGTTCTTGTTCTCTTCTCTGGTGTGCAGGGAAAATGGATGCACTCCCTTACATGTTATAGCATAGCACTAAAAGATTGATGCAATATTCTGGATGCTGAGGCCTGTGACACCCCCAGTATATCCCTTATGGGTCTTTTGAATGTAATAGTAGCTAATACCCTTAATGCTACATGTACCTTAGTTTCCACGGAT
Source organism: Protopterus annectens (assembly GCF_019279795.1). NCBI lineage: Eukaryota > Metazoa > Chordata > Ceratodontiformes > Protopteridae > Protopterus > Protopterus annectens. The sequence continues at coordinate 389,144,036 of NC_056725.1, read as the reverse complement.
ATTAGGTTCTCCTTGATTTCCCTTGGGTCTGAGGTGGGGGTAGCAAAGGTTGCAGAGTTCCTGTAGTGTTTTCCCATCTGCCTTGTATTGCTCTACTAGTTCAATATCATTCAGTCCATGATATGTTAAATGGGGTCTGAGCACCCTTCTTTTCCTTGGCTGAGGCTGAGGTCTATCAACAGCAGCAATAGCATAGATTTGAGCCTGTTGCACATACACATGCAAGGTGGCAGCAACTCTTAACATTGCTTTTTTTCTAAGTGTGATGGTGACTATATTGGAGTTCATGGCAAAGAGCTACATCAAGTGTACATGATTACTTTATAGCTTTCTGAATGGTTCCACCATCCTGAATTGGTGAGTTAACATGCAATTCAGCTAGTTATGCTTTCATTAACATACTCTGCCATTTAGCTTTATTTTGTGGCTGTAGATATAGTGTAGCTGTGTGCTGTCATGTAGCCATTCATGAATCGAGCATTGTTTTAGACAGGGTTACAATACCTTGACTGCAATATACCTGGCAGCTGATGTATCCATAGAAAAGGGATGGAGTACAGCCATTCTTTTTATTATCATTAAAAACTTTCAAATATTTTTACCATCTCCAAATTATTCAAAAATGCTAAGCACTAGGGTTTGGAGTCAGTGCTTTAAAACATCCACTCATTGATGAATCATGCCATTCCAAATAGAACCAAGACAGTCTCCTCCGAAATAAGGAACCCAATCTGGTGGTCCCCTGCCATAAACAAACTATACAACAGAAGGAAGAAACTGCTGCAGAAAAGCGGAAAATTCCAGGATGCAAAAAACTCCCTTACCAGCCTCAGTAAGAAGTTGAGATCTCTCATAAAATCCTCCAAAGCTAGTTACGAAAATAAAATTGCCAAAGATTCCAAGGACAACCACAAGGCATTCTATAGTTATGTCAAGAATCTAAATGGCAATGCTCAGATCTGCTCTGAGCTACAACAGAATGGCATTAAATATACTGATCCCAAGGAGATTGCCAATATCCTGGCAGATCGATTCAGTGTCAACTTCACCCACCTCTCACCCCCTAAAGGGCCCAATTCAATAAAAAACGATTGCCAAATTCTGGTAATCATGACCACACAGGTAAAAAATGCACTCTCCAAAGCTAAGAATACAGTATCCAACGGACCAGATGACATCCTGGGCTGTGTACTATATGAACTACAAAATGAACTGGCACCTCACCTAAGTGTCATGTTTAATCATAGCCTCACCTCAGGCTTCGTGCCCAATGAGTGGCACACAGCTACAGTTATCCCACTCCACAAGGGAGATCCACCTTGGATCCCGGGAGCTATCATCCCATCAGTCTAACGAGTCTGATCTGCAAAGCCATGGAACGCATTATCATGGAACTTATAAACAAAGACATTGGCAACCTTCAAACACTGGACCCCACCCAGTTTGGGTTCGTGAAGGGCCGATCTTGTCTCCTGAACCTGATTAACTTCTTCGAATCAGTCTCCAGAGTTGTGGATGAGGTTAAGGCAGGCCACACAGCCTATCTGTACCTTGCTAAGGCCTTTGACACCATCCCCCACTCTGGAATCATAGATAAACTTACTAAGCTGGGGCATTCATTTGTCCCCCACTCGGGAGAACATTTTAAATAGTCCCATGAATCCAATGTCCCGTTCCCTCTCTCTACATAACATATTTTCTGTGGAGCATTGAAAATGTCCTCATCTCAAAGACGCATACACACATCATGAAGCAGAGCCCCTGTATAACCTTGTACATGCCATCTACAGACCACAGGATGTGTGTTTGCTAATTCTGTCATGGGGTGGTGCACATGTCACATATGGGAAGAGGCAGTCTATAATAAAATCAAACACACACACACACACACACACACACACACACACACACACACACACACACACACACACACACACACACACAAAATCTCTATCTTTCTTCACATAGATATTGTAATTCTGTTTTAAAAGATATAATAATACCTAGGATTTTTATGTGCTCTTGACCATTAGCCTAGCAATAGCTTATGACCCTCTGAAGATTGCACATATCAATGTTGTTGTCATTTACATGTGCTATGCTGAGGTGTAGATGTACTGCAGTGTATTTCAATCTGTGATTTGAGATATAGTATTGATGCCAGCTGCTACCATTTGGTTACATGTTCCTTCCAAAACAGCTGTAGTAATATGCCTCCTGAGGACTGTCGACCTGGGATGATGCTGTGTATATTGTTGCCTTACTAAGGCATGTGTTCTTATAGTGGAATACATCAACATTCACACTGACAGCTGCAGTATGGCACAGGTGTGCATGTGTGTACCTCACATCTGGAAATGTTATCAAACATATAGCAATATTATGTCATACTGATTACACGACCACATACACCGGGGTACATCCACGTGTTGTAATGCTGTAATATACACAAACATATGACATCTTCAGATTTACTTGTAACCTTGGGGAATTCACTGAATGCACTATTGTATTTCTATTCAAAAAGATCATTCATGTGTTCCACAGAAGCATTTTGGGACTGTCAGCATTTGTGTCATCGATTGTTCTGCGTGAACTGCATCCACAACAGTTGTAATGTGTCCATGTATGATGTCATGGCTGTCTCCAAACATTTCCACTGATAAACATATGAGCATATGATGTACAAATGATGCAATGACATGAAATATGTTGATATGTATGACTAACAGTTCCACTGTGTTGCATGTGATTCATACTCAATGTTGTATTTGGAGGTGATGTCACAAAGCATTTTGTAACTTTGTCTAAAACCTTAAGGGGAATACCCAGCTATGCAGAAAGCTGGTTGTGGATGGCACCTTCCATAGTCAACCACAGGAAATAGACGACCTGCTAGCTGACAGATTTGGATCAAACTTCAACCCCCTGTCCCCACCAGTCATCACCCAAAGTATAACTGACACCATTCCTCAGTCTATTATCTGAAGAGAGCAGATCATCTCTGACCTCTCTAAGGCTTAAAACACAGCATCATAGCTGACCTAAGCTTTAATACAGGTATAACTGATTCATTCTCATTCAGCAGTGGGATTGTAGTGGCAGTCATTCTAAGCTGCCAGTAAAGTTCTTTATATTCGAGCAGTGTTTCCCAATCACCTCCCCTTTAGGGTATATTAATTTTGTTTAAAATACCAGATCTAAACTTCACAAAAACCTACCACTATAGCCCCAGGACTGAAAGAGAATGTGTCAGTTATACCTGTATTAAAGCTTAGCTCAGCTAAGCTATAAAGTCATGCTTTTATCATGGTGTTAAATACTATTTAATAAATATTTTTTTTCTAAATAGTATTTATTTAAATACATCATAAGGATTTTATAAAGTTGTGATTATGTAGTTGTGAATGGTGGGTAGAAATATGTGTAATTCAATTGTGAGATTTAAATGGACAGATGTATATGTTTTTAATTGTGTTATAACTTTAAATGTAACTAAGAATGTAATTGGTTGTTGGGTACATTTAAACAGGAATGTTTTCTTTATTATTTGGTTCTGATAAAGATTTGATACCTAATGAAACCAAAGCACTCAAACTTTTTATTAAAATGTTTCTATATATGACTTGTTTCCCTGGTGGTGACATCACATGTACATCTCTTTCTTGGTTACTACTTTTTTAGTGTACATTGCACTGAGTACACTTTTCCTTACTGCGTTATTACTATTGGTATTGCAGTAATTGTTACCCCTGGTAGTTACCGTGGCTGCCCACACAACCTCGTCAAATAAGTTTGCTCATAAACAGATTTGAATGCGTCTTCTTTCCGTGCTCATGCTGGTCTGCGGGGTTTCCTGGCTGACAACACTATTGCTGCCACTAAACTGTGCTTGTACACATGTAAGCAAGATGAGCAGCATGAATGCACGATTAGCGCTGCTGCTTGTCGCGTTAACATGTAAACTCCAAGGAAAGTTCAAGCAAACTCTACACAGAGTTTATCGAATCTCCAGGAAAATACTGGGAAAAGAAGAAATTGCACAAACTGCATCCCATGTATAAGAATTCAGTATCATTTGTGCCATATTTCTGAACACAGAATCTAAATGTTAGGACAGATGCACAACCTCAACACATATCACCTGAAAATGCCACCTTATTTGTTTTGTTTGTTTGTTTGCTTGTTTGTTTTTTATGAGATGGAAAATTAGCATGCATTTCAAAGCTAAAGAGGCTATGCAAACATCTCACTTTAGAGTGTGCATTTAGTTTAGTTTTTTAGACATACTGTTTTGCTTTGTCTTTTAATTACCAATCTTCAGTTGTGCAAATAAAATCTAAACTGAAACATCTGTCAATATCACAGGAACTGGAAAGAGAAAAGCATGCTCATTTTTTTCTTGTTCCTTGTTTTATTTTCCTGCATTGCATGTAGATAGATAGATAGATAGATAGATAGATAGATAGATAGATAGATAGACAGATAGATAGATAGATAGAGAGATAGATAGATAGACAAACAGACAGGTAGATAGATAGATAGACATGCAGACAGACAGACAGATATATAGATAGACAGACATTCACCATATCTCTCAACTGTCCACATTTTTGCAGAATGTCCAGACTTGGCTCATATTTTTGGTTTGGTGCTCATAAAATTTGTGGTTTTCTGGCAAACCACTGCGATAATCTGAAGAATGAAGTCACTAAATAATGACATACATTTGAGTTTCAGACTTCATATTCTTCAGAAAATGTATGTTAAAACTAATCCTGTTACTCTAGCAACTTTCTAAGTTTATAAAAGTAATATTTTGTCGAGCTTTTTCAGACTTCTTGCACTAAGAGGTTGAGAGTTATGACACTCACACATATATCTTTATCTATCTGTATATATATATATATATATATATATATGTGTGTGTGTGTGTGTGTGTATATGTATATATATATATATATATATATATATATATATATATATATATATATATATATATATATATATATATATATATATATATATATATATATATATATATATATATATATATATATATATATATATATACATATATATATATATATATATATATATATACTATCAAATTTTAATAAATAAATAATAATAAATATACTGCTGCTCTCTCATCACAACTTTTCACTGCTTGTGCTGTAGCTGTGACACTGAACCAATTTCACTCTCTCTTCCGAGTTTCCAGTAATTATGTTTCATTTCTGTAAATGGGTGTGACTACTGAGGCAGTTACTAAGGATACGAGAGCAGTTAATGTTATATTTCAGTGACTTTCATCAGGAGTTTCACTTCTTTACACTGATAAGAATGCACATGTGGCAGTTGTTACAATAAACAGTGCGGTTTGATTGCTGTAATAGCTGCCAGACTGCTATAGGAAATCATTTCAATGGCTTGTCATAAAAGAAAACCACTAACTAGTAATTATAAAATAATAAGATACAGGTTTGTTCCTCTAGTTAAATAATATGTTCGTAGTATATGTAATAAAATGAAGTATTCATCATTACTGAAATTTTCCCAGTTAATCTGTTATGCATGTAGATTTCGTTGGTCACTGCTACTATACTGAATACCAAGTGTCCAGAGGTTAAGCCAGGCAGGATGTAATTGAGCCTATTAAACCTGCTCTGACTCTTTTTCCATTCAATAAAGTTAGCAAACCATTTTTAAGGTTCACACCTCTGCTGTTTGATACTTGAAGGACTGAAACTCATCTCATTTCATACATTAAAACTGCAAGTTCTAATTCATAGATATCACATCGGTAAAAGAGACAGAACGGCCAATACTACAAGGCAAAATCCTGAGTGCAAGCGGTTATTTATTTATTTGTTTATTTATTCTTCAACAAAAGTTTAAATATATTGCTTCACTTGCTCTATTTTTTATTTTTTCATCCATATAATATTTTTTTGATTTACATACTGGTTTTACATTGCTCAGTTCTTACTTCTGAGTTTATGCAAGGAGTTTTACATTTATAACAATTGTAATATAAAAGGATTTAATATCACTTATTTCCTATGGGAGCCGCAAGTCAACTAACTTCTCTAAAATAAATGTATACTACATTTTATGCAAATGACTATAGCTGGTACATTAGAATTAATGTTATATATCCTATGTATGATACAACTCTTTTCAAATTAAAATATAAATCTGTATGTTATATATCCTATGTATGATACAACTCTTTTCAAATTAAAATATAAATCTGTATGTATGAGGTAACATGCATTAATGGTTTACCCTCAAAATGTTGATGGTCACATCGTCAAAACCACTTCCATGAACTCTGAACTTCGCCTTCTAAAAAACCTTGAGCGCCGATATTCCAAACCACAAAATCTTGCCCCCTTTTTGACCTATGTTAACACTTGTTTGTAAGTGTAGAGCAGTCACAAATGTCGATGTTTATTTTTTTCGGCTTTCTGCAATTTCGGTGGTACGGATTTCATGGAAATGTTTCAGCGTTGTGAAAATTCACCTATGTGCATTCAACATTTTGAAATTAAACCGCATTAACTTATACTGATTATTGTAAATTAACCTTTATTTTATACAAAGCTTGCCATGAACTATTTACATCAAATAAATCTTTTGTAGACATTTATAAGACATTTTACTAAATGCAATGCTCATTTCTTAGAACCATTTTTACTCTTGAACAGTACATGTATACGTATGGTTTCCTTATCAGCCCTCCATATTTTTAGGGTGCCAGTTTTGCTAGCATTCAGAGCCACCCTGGAAATGAGTCTGTAGCTCTTTTAGGGGGGATGAGAATTTAATGAGTATGATAGAGAAAGACAAAGAAGTTTCAGTGAGGTCAGTAGTGAAGATTGAAAAGATGATTGGCCCTAGTGCTGAGACTTGAGGAACACTAGTGGTAAAGATCTCTTCAGTGGAGTAGTGACTGCCAATAGTATAGTAAATGTTCTATTAAACATATAGTTCTTATAGGCTCGTAGGTTCATAGGGTGGTACTAGGCTATTGGCCCTAGGGCCTATACAAGCCTAGCCATAACAATTCCCTGGCTATTTCTTCCCAGAATATTTACTTCCCTGGTCCCCTGTCTAGCAGGGTGACTGACATGATGCCCGGGGTGAATTTCCTATCTCCCATTTAATCAACAAGGTTCCTTTTGAAGAGAGCCAAAAAGGCGCTCAGCTTGACATGTACTGGCAGTCTATTCCAGAGTGTGGGGAGTCTCAGGGTCAGGAACCTATCCCTCCAGCATGTTTTGTTCATTGTGATGACCAGGTTTAGATCCCTGGAGCAAGTGGCTTTGAGGGATTGGGATTTCTTAAAGTGTGGCATGTCCAACAGCACTGGGTTTGACATGGCCTTGTATGATAAGCAGTGATCGCCTCTGAGTAGGCAATATGCGACAGAGTATAGCTGGAGTTTTTTTAGATGGTCAGCATAGGACATGTGCTTTACACCTGTGATTCTTTTAGTGAGGTATTTCTGTGGCCTTTCCAGTTGTTTCAGATGTCTTGTGAGGTACATACCAAATGGGGCATTGTACTCTATAATGGATCTAATGAGGGATGAGTACAGTGGGACAATGACCTCCTTTTTTCTGGATGAAAAGCCCTTAGTGATGAGGTGTGCCACATAGAAGGATTTCCTGACTGTTGTGACTATGTGGTTATCGAAGGTAAGACCACTGTCCACCTGTGTCCCTAAGTCTCTTATCACACTTTCGGTGTTTTGAGTACTGCTACCTATATGGTAATTCATGGATATATGTTTTTTCCCAAAGGGGATAACTATACATTTCTTGGCATTGAACTTGAGCCCATGGCTCTGGCACCAAGCATCTGTTTCTGTAAGGCCCTTTTGTAGAGTATCCACATCATTTGGGGATTCAATAATGGCTCCAAGTTTGCAGTCATCTGCGAACTTTGTTATCCAGAGTCCTTTAGGGTTGGCCTGTACTTCAGAGAAGTAGATGCCAAACAAGAGCGGTCCCAGGACTGAACCCTGAGGTACTCCACTTGTCACTTGCCTGGAGCTGGATTTTGAGTCGGCTACTTTTACAGTGTGGGTTCTATCAGTAAGCCAGTTAGCAACCCATTGGGTGACGTAGGGATTAATGCCCAGCTTAGTAAGTTTATCTATGATTCCAGAGTGTGGGATGGTGTCAAAGGCCTTGGCAAGGTCTAGATAGGCTGTGTGGACCACCTTACCCTTGTCCATGGCTTTGGAGACTGATTTGAATAAGTCAATCAGGTTCAGGAGACAAGATATGCCCTTCACAAACCCAAACTGGGTGGGGTCCAGTGTTTGAAGGTTGCCAATGCCTTTGTTTATAAGTTCCATGATAATACACTCCATGGCCTTGCAGATAAGGCTTGTCAGACTGATGGGACGGTAGTTTCCAGGATCCAAGGTGGATCCCCCCTTGTGGAGTAGGATAACTGTACTCTGCGCCACTCATTGGGCATGAAACCTGAGGTGAGGCTATGATTAAACGTGACACTTAGGTGAGGTGCCAGTTCATATTGTAGTTCATGTAGTACACAGCCCGGGATGTCATCTGGTCCCATAGATGTTGTATTCTTAGCTTTGGAGTGTGCGTTTTTTACATGTGTGGCTGTTATTACCGGAATTTGGCAATCTTCAAATTTGAGATGGGCCATTTAGGGGGTGAGAGGGGGGTGAAGTTGGCACTGAATCGATCTGCCAGGATATTGGCAATATCCTTGGGATCAGTATATTTAATGCCATTCTGTTTTAGCTCAGAGCAGATATGAACATTGCCATTTAGATTCTTGACATAGTTATAGAATGCCTTGTGGTTGCCTTTGGAATCTTTGGCAATTTTATTTTCGTAACTAGCTTTGGAGGATTTTATGAGGGATCTCAGTTTTTTACTGAGGCTGGTAAGGAAGTTTTTTGCATTCTGGGATTTTCCTCTTTTCTGCAACAGTTTCTTCCTTTTGTTGCAAAGTTTGTTTATGGCAGGGGACCACCAGATTGGCTTCCTATTTTTTTGGATGAGAGCATCTTGGTTCTATTTGGGATGGCACGATTCATGCATGAGTGGATGTGCTCGTACAGTGCCTTAGTGTAGGATTCAGCAGTTGAACTTTCAGTTCCCGTCTGCATGGGTGTCATGATGTTTGTCACTTCTGACTTGAGTAGCATGAAGTTGGCTTTGGAGAAGTTTTTTATGGAGGTTTCCTTACTGGGGGGTGGGGGTGGGATGTGGATGTTAAGGGTGATTAGCTTATGGTCAGACCTGACTAACGAGGGGGTGACCATAGGTGTGGAGCATCGATTTCCCATGTTGGTAATGACCAGGTCTAGAATATTGGAGCCCCTGGTGGGACTATGGATTAGTTGATCCAGGGCATTGGAATTCATGAATTCCAAGAACCGTTGGGCAAAGGTGTTGGTACACGAGTAGTTTTCCCAGTTAATGACAGGGTAGTTAAAATCACCCAGTATTATGGTGTTTGGTTCTATCTTAATATTTTCCAGTATGTTTAGAAAGGTGTAGTGAGAATCTTGGGGTATGGTGGGGGATCTGTAGCAAGCTACAATTTGGATTGCAGTCTTACCTAGTGTTAGTTGCACCTGGAGAATTTCAGACGCATTGTGTTGGGCAACTAGCCTGGTGGTGTGAATATCCTTGGTGAATATGACACTCCTCCACATTCAGTGTTTCGGGCCTGCTTTGGTGGCCGAAAAGTGTGGTAAGAGTTGTAGCCTGGTATTGCAGGGGTGCTCTCTGGAGCCTTGAACCAGGTCTCAGTTACTGCACAGATATTGATGTTCTCCATGTTTAGGAGTGCCTAGATAATGGTGTTAGTGTAGGTTTAGATGTAAGATTTTAGGTGTATGTGTGTGAATTGCTGTTTGTTTGGTGCATTTGTGTTGTGTGTATGTGCTTTGGAACAGAAAATATTTTCCGTAGGAAAAAATTTGATGTTCTAAATTTTCAGTCTTACCGGTTTTCGGTTACTAGGTGTCGATATTAGAACATTCGAACACCTGAAACTTTGATGTTCTAATATGGACCCGAGAACACAGTACTTGACATTAGCACCATGGCAAAAGACTGACTTTAACAGTGTCAGAGTGCACTTTACAGGGATGACATCATCAGTGTATGGTGAGAAGATGATGTTGGGAGGGCTGTGTAAAATTGCTGTGTAGTCATGACGCAGTGTAAAAGTATTTTTTAATTATATTTGAGTGAAGATAGCAGGGCCTGGAGTTCTGACAATGCACGCATGCCAACACACACACACACACACACAAACACACACACACACACACACACACACACACACACACACACACACACACACGCGCGTGCACGTGCTCACGCACACACACACACACACACACACACACACACACACACACACACACACACACATGTTAACTGTCATGCAAGTTGATTCCCTAGCTAACTAGTTACATAGCTGGAGAACACAGTAATTAATACTCGTTCCATCTCAGATGTCTGATTTTTGTCATTGTCACAGTGCTCTTTATAGAGGATGATATGAACATAATGTCACAGGTAACATATACTGTTATGAGAATTGTGTGCAAAAGCAGGACTTGAGATATGACTGTGTGACTGCAATGTGCAAAAATATATTTAAATATATCTTGGTAACCTGTGTGAAAGAAGTTGTCATGAATGCATGTTGTAGAACCGAGGCATACATGTACCTGTTTCTCAATATGTTGTTTAGACAACACACACTCACACACACACACACACACACACACACACACACACACACACACACACACACACACACACACATACACACACAACTGTGTAGGTGTACGAGCTGGATTCCATGCAATGTAACACTAGCACCACTACAGAAGTATAACTTTAACAGCCTCAGAGTGTGCTTTATAGAGGATGACTTCATCAGTGTATGCTGAGAAGAAGATGCTGGGGAGGGCTGTATGATACAGATGTGGACTCACACCCTGGTGTAAAATTGCCTTCAGACTGATAGTTGAATGAACACACACACACACACACACACATACACACACACACACACACACACACACACACACACACACACACACACACACACACACACACACACACACACACACACACACACACACACTCTCTCTCTCTCAAGTTGACTGAGTTGAAATGTGAACCCCTACCTTTCTATTTACATAAGCTAGAGAACACAGGTCTATATTAGAACATTGAAGTGTCAGGTCTTTGAATGTTCTAATATCGACACCCATTAACCGAAAGCTGAAAATTGTGAATTTTTATATAACCAAATTCTTTCCTAGGGAAAGAGTTCGGTTGTCCATTATTGTCAGTTCGCTTTTTTCAGCTCTGCGGTGGAAAGTTACAGTTGGGTTCAGGTAAGTGTGCGATTGTGTGGACGTGAGGGTTAGGGTGGGATACATGAGATAGGGCTAGGGCACGGGTGAGGTGTGTGTGCGATAGTGATGGACATTAGGGTTAGGGTTTGGGTTAAGGTAAGTTCATAGGTTCATAGGTTCATAGGTTGGTACTAGGCTATCAGCCCTAGGGCCTATACAAGCCTAGCTATAACAATTCCCTGGCTATTTCTTCCCACACTATTTACTTCCCTGGACACCTGTCTAGCAGGATGACTGACGTGATCCCCGGGGTGAATTTCCTTTCTCTCATCCAATCATCAAGGTTCCTTTTGAAGAGGGCCAAAGAGGCACTCTGCTTGACATGTATGGGCAATCAATTCCAGAGTCTGGGGAGTTTCTGGGTCAGGAACCTATCCCTCCAGCAAGTTTTATTTATTGTGATGACAAGGTTTAGATCCCTGGAGCGTGTGGCTCTGAGGGATTGGGATTTCTTTAAGTGTAGCATGTCCAACAGCTCTGGGTTTGACATGGCCTTGTATGTTAAGCAGAGATTGCCCCCGAGTAGACGATATGCGACAGAGTATAGCTGGAGTTTTTTAAGGCGGTCAGCGTAGGGCATCTGCTTTAGGCCTGTGATTCTTTTAGTGAGGTATTTCTGAGGCCTTTCCAGTTGTTGCAGATTTCTTGAGAGGTACATACCAAATGGGGCGTTGTATTCTATAATGGGTCTAATGAGGGATGAGTACAGTGGGACAATGACCTCCTTTTTTCTGGATGAAAAGCCCTTAGTGATGAGGTGTGCCACATAGAAGGATTTCCTGACTGTTGTGGTGATGTGGTTATCGAAGGTGAGACCACTGTCCACCTGTGTCCCTAAGTCTCTTATCACACTTTCGGTGTTTAGTGTACTGCCACCTATATTGTAATTCATGGATACATGTTTGTTCCCAAAGGGGATAACTTGACATTTCTTGGCATTGAGCTTGAGCCCATGGCTCTGTCCCAAAGCATCTGTTTCTGTAAGGCCCTTTTGTAGAGTATCCACATCATTTGGGGATTCAGTAATGGCTGCCAGTTTGCAGTCATCTGCGAACTTTGTTATCCAGAGTCCCTTACTGTTGGCCTGTACTTCAGAGAAGTAGATGCCAAACAAGAGCGGTCCCAGGACTGAACCCTGAGGTACTCCACTTGTCACTTGTCTGGAGCTGGATTTTGAGTCGGCTACTTTTACAGTGTGGGTTCTATCAGTAAGCCAGTTAGCAACCCATTGAGTGACGTAGGGATTAATGCCCAGCTTAGTAAGTTTATCTATGATTCCAGAATGTGGGATGGTGTCAAAGGCCTTGGCAAGGTCTAGATAGGCTGTGTGGACCACCTTACCCTTGTCCATGGCTTTGAAGATTGATTCGAATAAGTCAATCAGGTTCAGGAGACAAGATCTTCCCTTCACAAACCCAAACTGGGTGGGGTCCAGTGTTTGAAGGTTGCCAATGTCTTCGTTTATAATACGCTCCATGGCCTTGCAGTTAAGGCTTGTCAGACTGATGGGATGGTAGTTTCCAGGATCCAAGGTGGATCCCCCCTTGTAGAGTGGGATAACTGTAGCTCTGCACCACTCATTGGGCATGAAATCTGAGGTGAGGCTATGATTAAACATGACACTTAGGTGAGGTGCCAGTTCATATTGTAGTTCATGTAGTACACATACTGGGATGTCATCTTGTCCCATGGATGCTGTATTCTTAGCTTTGGAGAGTGCGTTTTTTACCTGTGTGGCTGTTATTACCGGAATTTGGCAATCTTCCGGTATTGAGATGGGCCATTTAGGGGGTGAGAGGGGGGTGAGGTTGGCATTGACTCAATCTGCCAGGATATTGGCAATATCCTTGGGATCAGTATATTTAATGTCATTCTGTTTTAGCTCAGAGCAGATATGAGCATTGCCATTTAGATTCTTGACATAGTTATAGAATGCCTTGTGGTTGTCTTTGGAATCTTTGGCAATTTTATTTTCGTAACTAGCTTTGGAGGATTTTATGAGGGATCTCAGTTTCTTACTGAGGCTGGTAAGGATTTTTTTTGCATCCTGGGATTTTCCTCTTTTCTGCAACAGTTTCTTCCTTTTGTTGTAAAGTTTGTTTATGGCAGGGGACCACCAGATTGGCTTCTTTTTTTTGGATGAGAGCATCTTGGTTCTATTTGGGATGGCACGATTCATGCATGAGTAGATGTGCTCGTACAGTGCCTTAGTGTAGGATTCAGCAGTTGAACTTTCAGTTCTCGTCTGCATGGGTGTCATGATGTTTGTCACTTCTGACTTGAGTAGCATGAAGTTGGCTTTGGAGAAGTTTTTTATGGAGGTTTCCTTACTGGAGGGTGGAGGTGGGATGTGGATGTTAAGGGTGATTAGCTTATGGTCAGACCTGACTAAAGAGGGGGTGACCATAGGTGTGGAGCATCGATTTCTCATGTTGGTAATGACCAGGTCTAGGGTAATGGAGCCCCTGGTGGGACTATGGATTAGTTGATCCAGGGCGTTGGAATTTATGAATTCCAAGAACCGTTGGGCAAAGGTGTTGGTACATGAGTAGTTTTCCCAGTTAATGGCAGGGTAGTTAAAATCACCCAGTGTTACGGTGTTTGGTTCTTTCTTAATATTTTCCAGTATGTTTAGAAAGGAGTAATGAGAATCTTGGGGTATGGTGAGGGATCTGTAGCAAGCTACAATTTGGATTGCAGTCTTACCTAGTGTTAGTTGCACCTGGAGAATTTCAGACGCATTGTGTTGCGCAACTAGCCTGGTGATGTGAATATCCTTGGTGAATATTGACACTCCTCCACCTTTAGTGTTTCGGGCCTGCTTTGGTGGCCGAAAAGTGTGGTAAGAATTGTAGCCTGGTATTGCAGGGGTGCTCTCTGGAGCCTTCAACCAGGTCTCAGTTACTGCACAGATATTGATGTTCTCCATGTTTAGGAGTGCCTAGATAATGGTGTATGTACAGTTTAGTGTAGGTTTATATGTAAGATTTTTAGGTGTATGTGTGTGGATTGCTGTTTGTTTGGTGCGTTTGTGTTGTGTGTATGTGCTTTGGAACAGCAATTTTTTTCCCTAGGAAAAAATTCGATGTTCTAAATTTTCAGTCTTACCGGTTTTCGGTTACTAGGTGTCGATATTAGAACATTCGAAGACCTGAAACTTTGATGTTCTAATATAGACCCAAGAACACAGTACTTGACATTAGCACCATGGCAAAAGACTGACTTTAACAGTGTCAGAGTGCACTTTACAGGGATGACATCATCAGTGTATGGTGAGAAGATGATGTTGGGAGGGCTGTGTAAAATTGCTGTGTAGTCATGACGCAGTGTAAAAGTATTTTTTAATTATATTTGAGTGAAGATAGCAGGGCCTGGAGTTCTGACAATGCACGCATGCCAACACACACACACACACACACACACACACACACACACACGCACGCACATGCTCACGCGCACACACACACACACACACACACACACATACACACACACACACACACACACACACACACACACACACACACACACACACACACACACACACACACACACACACACACACACACACACACACACATATGTTAACTGTCATGCAAGTTGATCCCCTATCTAACTAGTTACACAAGCTGGAGAACACAGTAATTAATACTCGTTCCATCTCAGATGTCTGATTTTTGTCATTGTCACAGTGCTCTTTATAGAGGATGATATGAACATAATGTCACAGGTAACATATACTGTTATGAGACGTGTGCAAAAGCAGGACATGACATATGATTGTGTGACTGCAATGTGCAAAAATATATTTAAATATATCTTGGTAACCTGTATGAAAGAAGTTGTCATGAATGCATGTTGTAGAACCCAGGCATACATGTACCTGTTTCTCAATATGTTATTTAGACAACACACACACACACACACACACACACACACACACACACACACACACACACACACACACACACTATGAAAACACCTATACTGCAAGGGTGGAGGTATGTGTTTTCATATTCAGATAAAGTGATGCCCCCATTAATAGAATTTACTGACAATATCAATGTGATATGATCATGGATGACCAATGTCCAGTGTCTTTATAAACCCATACCAAATGAAACAATGCAATTATGACCTGTATTTCTATATTCTGCATGACAGTGGCTCATATATCATTTGCAATTGCATTGCTGCTGGGCACCCATGAATATCAGAAAGTATGTGTTCAGTCCAGCACACATGCCCCTTTCATTCTGTCTTGTTTATGAGTGCCTTTTTTCCATGTCATGGAACATAACAGGTCAGTAACCAGAGTAAGGAATGCAAAACACCTCTTTACATAGCTCATTGGTGAGAAACTGATTTCCGGTGATGATGGCAGAGTGTTAGCTCATGTGTGATTCGCATTTCATGAATTCAGCTTGAACTTGTGAGGTCGTTTGCAATATATGTTATGGGAGAAATTGCTGACAGATACTGTGAGGTGTATGCTGTAGTCTGTATTTGAAATGATGGGGCCAAAGTTTATTACATAAATTCTCGTAACTGTTGCCATTGCCTTTCCCGTTTGTGTGATGTTAAGTGCCAAGCAAATGCTGTTCTCTGCTTAAGGAAAAAGTGTAAGATTTCATTTGGTTTGCCTTCCTTCATGCAAATAGATTCAGAGGTGATGCATGGCCGTCAGCACTCTGGGCAGTACTGAGTGTGGTAAATAAAATACTTTGTATAAATGACAATAAAATGTCACCCATGAAATACTTTGTCAACCTGCCAAGATACCCATCGTATCTAACCTTATTCACCCTTACTATAACCTGAAGTCCCTAAGATCTTCACAAAAACTTCTTGTAAATATCAATAAATCAAACAGTAGAGAAGGAGACTCTCTCTTCTCTAATACTGTTGGAAAAACCTGGAACCTACTTCCCTCCGAACTTTCCACACTTCCCTCTATTACTCTGTTTAAAAATAAACTTAAGCTCTTCCTCAAAACACATTGGATGTGCCCCTGTACTAAACCTGACTGACCAACATGCTCTTGTTACTTGATTCAACCTTACCTTCTCATCTCTGCAATAATTTCATCTTAACAACTACTATTCTACCTCTCCATCATAGTCTTACTTATTACTCTAGTCTCAAAAAAGTGACATGTTTTACTACTAGATGTATTACTCACCTGCTACTCCTTTTTATTTTCTTTTTATCTTCTTTTCCTATCTACATTTATACTGTACTTTTTTAGCTATTATTCTTTCTGAACATTTAATTGTAACTTCATTAGTATTTGTACTAAGTCTAGTTGAATATTTTGCATTTTTTATACTTTGTTAATGTGTGACCACTTAAAGTTTTTTTCCCTTTACTGTGAATGTATTTGCATTTTAAATATGTACTTTTGTAGATGTGAATTTTATTTGAATTGTTTGGAGCTTATCTCCCTGGGCCGCTACTGAAAATGGAAATATCCAGCTAGACTAGCCCGGTCAACAAAAGTAAAATAAAATAAAATAAAAATACACCTGCTGCCTAGTTTCTTGTGGCACAATGTGTAAGAGCAGTGAGCTCCTGGTTAAAACACAGATTATCTAGGGCTCAAATCCAGATCATTTTTTGTTTTTTAAATGGTGGACTGCAAATGTGACTACCAATGACTACACTAAAGTATACATCTTCTCCAAATGTTATCAGTAATGCCTACCTCAATACAGTTGTACAAGTAGCAGCTGTTTTACAGGCCTCAATACAAATTGCATGTTAATTGTGTGTGCATGCTTCCTACAAATGACAAGGGGTGGTACATCTTTTGAAATGATTATTATGACACAGCATATATGCTAAGTAGTTGTATATGGGAGGATTTCCTGAGAAGTGTATGCAGTATGCTTCTTTATAGCAAGTACAGTTTCCACATCACATTAGAAGAACTTTTCATCCATCATCACCTGAACATGACAGAAAGGGAATCCTGCAGCAGTCATTTACACCTTGCACACTACAAGAGTACTGATAAACTATTGAATCAAGATAACATGTTTGTATTATCCATCCGTAGAGTGATTTCAGTATGCAGAAATGATGAGTTGACCTGTACATCTATCAGCCTAATAGATACACACACGTAAAGGTGGGTTGGAGAGAAGGGATGATTACAAGGTTAGATGAACATACTCATGACAATGATTGGTGTAATAAAACATTCATGGACATGTTTTTGATTAGTTATCATTATTAAGCTGTCATGCTGTGCAGCATAAAGTGACTGACATAGGGGTAAATGAAGGTTAGGAGAGGGACAGCAGGCTTATGACAAGCAGAATAAGCTTGGATAAATATGTGATAGTTGTGGGGATGGGTGTCACTTCAAATACTCATTTTTGACCAGTATTCAATATATCTCCATGAGAACTCATAACTGTGGCAAATGTTAACATGTGGGTGATTAAATATATCATACACATATAACGTGATGGTAAGAAATTATATTAGATACATCTGGAATCAAACCCTTGATGCAATGGGAAAAAAATCAGTTAAGTGATTTATATCAACATTTCACATAGGAAGTTGCATTTTGTTACATTCAGCAGTCTAAAGAACTGTCAGAGTAAGTATTTCAAAGTAGTTCCTTTACTCTGCTTTAAATCTGTGTTCCTCTAGCCCAATGAATTTAAGCAGCATTGCATGGATATAACTGGACTAGTGTGCCCAATGGCAAAAACTCACCTTTACAATAGGACTTATAAAACCTTTCACCATTGGTCTGCATTAGTGTCAATGCCAAACTCCTTGCAAATGCAAAGGACAAAAAGTGAAGGCTTTTTTATTGGTCATTTTGGCCATGTGTGTAGTGTGTGATTCCATTTTTGACCAGATTAAATGTATAAAAATGCAGTTGATAGGAAAGTGGTGAAATGTGAGGGCAAGTAGGGTGAAGACCAAAGAGGAAGCAATAAAGGAATTTGCTAAAGGGAATTTGGAAATAACCATAGATATCCACTTCTTCAACACCCTAATGTGTACATGTATAGAAAATTGAAAGCAATAATGTTGTATAGTCAATTGGACCAAATCAAGTGTGTTGAGAAGACACACATGCAAAGTGGAGAGCTATGCATAGACAATTTTTTGTGGGACAGGTGCCCATTTTTTTAATTTCAAGAAGCGAGGAATGTAGAAGAAGGGATATAGGAATGTGAGGTCAGGTAGATAGGGTAGGTGAGGAAGCAGGTGCAGACAAACAGGACAAACAAGACAAGACACAAGGACAGTGAGGGACACAGCAGGTTGGATGAAACAATGATTTGGGATAGGGATGGGACCTCAGAGGTCCATGCCTGTCAATCACATGAACAGTGAGAATCTAGTCCTCACCCTTAGAACTGCCATCACTGCTTCATTCCCCAATTCTCTGTGAGATGGCTTGATGTGGGAGTCTCTTTTCTATTTTAAAGAGCAACATCTCCAGTTGACTGATGTGGGTATCAAGGCCAGTTTCTGTGACATCACACACCATCCCAGACAGCTCCTGGTGGGTGACATAATCAGCACCTCCACCAATACTCCTTGAAGGTACCAATGCACTAGCAGCCCGGGCAGTGCTACCTGATGTGGACGGGCCAGGAAGTGCAGGGGCTGTGGAGACAGTACTGTCAGGCTGCATCCAGAAGTGCTGGGTGTTGATGTAGCAGCTGTTGGAGGGCTGGCAGGCTAATTCGCAGTGGTTGGCCTATTTCTCTGTGCCAAAAAGCATTTGTTTGTTTGGAAGAAAGGTATGACACCAGAAATGTGTGTTTCCATAAAAAAAAAGATAAGGGGCAGGGTGAGAAAAAAAAAAAGAAAAGAGATGATTAGAATCATTATGTGTCCCATTCATGCATTGTTACAATAAATATACTTTTATTATTATATTAGGTATCCAGCTTTCCCAATCCCAAAAATAATTGTGAATTGTTACTAGTAATCCTTGGAATATGCCATATGTTTTAAAGACACTACAGATTAACTTAACAATATGGCATTAAAGCCAACATTGCTGCAATTAAAATTTAAAATGATATTTGTTAAATGTGAATGTATAGGTTACTTGTGGGAATTGAAAGCACTTACTCTGAATACACTTGCTAATACAATTACCAACAACTATAGAAGAAAGCTTACATGTTTGCCTTTACAGTTAAGATCTGCATGCTTATGTTGCTACTAATCTATAGAATACCAATATATTTAATACAGTCAGGTTCATTTATGCTGCATACATACCGCTTGCCTCTCTGAGTTTCTCCAATCTCTCATCATGTGCCTCTCTGTTCACTGAAATTTCCTGTGCAGCTGTAATATAAAGAAGGAGGAAAAGTGACATGATAGCATTATGCATACCAATCTTGCCTATATACACCATTCTGTGTAATTTTTAGTTGCTTTATATATATATGTATATATATATATATATATATATATATATATATATATATATATATATATATATATATCCCTATCGTATGATAGGAACCTCATTTGACTGAACCACATTTGACTGAAAACATAAGACTGAAATTTCAAAAGACTGAAAAGTCACTTGACTGAAACCCATATGCCTGAAACTCATAATACTAAAATTCAACATACTAAATTGTAATCTGGACCATATAAAACCAGACTAGGTGGAGGGGCTATGCTCCCCCACCCCCAATGTGGAGGGCTACACCCACCACACCCCCTAACTATATATACTAACTCCAGAATTGCACTACAGTGGGGAAAAGGGCATCTACCTTTCACGTACCTTACAGTAGTCTATATGTTGCCACTACTATGCCCTTTTCTCCACTGTAGTGCGATCATTTTATATGGTCCAGTTTAAAATTTAGTATGTTGAAATTGAGTATTATGGGTTTCAGTCTTATGGGTTTCAGTCATGCGACTTTTCATTCTTTTGAACATTTTTGAAATTTCAGTCTTATGATCTCAGTCAAATGAGTTTCAGTCAAATGAGGTTTCTATCATATGACAGGGATCCATATATATATATATATATATATATATATATATATATATATATATATATATATATATATATATATATACACACACACACACACACAGTACATATATATATATATATATATATATATATATATATATATATATATATATATATATATATATATATATATATATATATATATATAGGTTCATAGGTTCATAGGTTCATACTAGGCTATCTGCCCTAGGGCATTTATAAGCCTAGCCAGTGTGTGTATGGCTTTCACCACCCATTTTAAATTAATTTTGCTATGTCCTTTTTTGAGGTTAGTATACTGTGCCTCTGTCTAACAGTGACACAGAAGTGATACCCGGGGTAAACCTACGCTCTCCCATCCACTCATCAAGATTCCTCTTGAAGAGAGTCAATGAGGGACTCTGCCTAACCTGGACTGGGATTTTATTCCAGAGTGAAGGGAGCCTCTGGGTTATGAATCTGTCCCTCCAGCATGTCCTATTTATTTCAGTGCTGAGGTTTAAGTCCCTTGAGCGTAGCTCGATGGGATTTGGATTTTCTGAGGTGCAGCATGTCCATTAATTCCGGGTTGGACATGGCTTTATACGTCAGGCACAGATCGCCTCTGAGCAGGTGGTATGCCACTGAGTAGAGCTGGAGTTTCTTTAACCGGGCAGTATACGGCATCTGTTTGAGCCCCTTGATCCTCTTGGTGAGGTATTTTGGGGTCTTTCCAGTTGCTGCAGGTGTCTGGTAAGGTACATCCCAAAAGGGGCATTGTACTCAATTATGGGCCTGATGAGGGATGAGTAAAGAGGCACGATGACCTCCCCTGATCTAGATGTGAATCCCTTCATGATTAGGTGGGCTATATAAAATGTTTTTCTAACCACTTTGGCCACGTGGTTGTCAAATGAGAGATTGCTATCAACTTGGGTCCCCAGGTCCCTAATTACTTCTTCTGTACTTAATGGATTACCACCTATGTGGTAATTTGTGGGCACTTTGTTTTTGCCAAAGGGGATGACTATACACTTTTTGGCGTTTAGCTTGAGGCCATGGCTCTGGCACCAGTTGTCTATTTCTATGAGGCCCTTTTGGAGGATGCTTGTGTCAGCTGGAGAGTCTATTATGGCACCCAGTTTGCAGTCATCTGTGAACTTGGTCAGCCACAGTCCTTCCATGTTGGCCTGTACCTCCGAGAAATATATACCGAACAAGAGAGGTCCCAAGACTGAGCCTTGTGGGACGCCACTTGTAACTGGTTTGGAGTCTGACATGGCTCCAGCTATTCTAACCATGTGGGTTCTGTCCTTGAGCCAGTTTGCAACCCATCTAGTGACATAGGGGTTTATATTTAAGCTGGTGAGCTTATCTATAATGCCCGAGTGGGGTATTGTATCGAAGGCTTTTGTGAGGTCCAGGTAGGCTGTGTGGACCACCTTCCCCTTGTCAATGGCCTTGGTGACTGTTTCAAAGAAATCGACCAGGTTTAAGAGGCAGGATCTGCCCTTAACAAAGCCGAACTGGGTAGCATCCAGTGTCTGTAGGTCCCCAATATCTTTATTTATAAGGTCCATGATGATTCTTTCCATAGCTTTGCAGACCAAGCTAGTGAGACTTATGGGGCGATAGTTTCAAGGATCCGTTGAGGCACCACCTTTGTGGAGAGGGACCACTGTTGCTGTACGCCACTCTTTGGGTACATATCCTGTAGTAAGGCTGAGATTGAACAGTAGTTTTAGGTTTGGGTTTACCTCTTCTTGAGGTTCATGTAGGGCCTTGGCCGGGACACCGTCTGGTCCCATTGATGCTGTGTTTCTTGCTTTGGAGAGGGCAGCTCTTACCTGAGCATCTGAGATGTCAGGGGGGCAGCACTCTGCTGGGATAGATATTAGCCCTTTTGGTGGGGGGGGGGGGAAGTTTGCACTGAACCTGTCAGCTAGGATGTTGGCAATATCTGTGGGTTCGGTGTATTTTTTGTCATTTTGGACTAATTCTGAGCATATCTGGGAATTCCCACCCAGGTTCCTAACATAACTAAAGAAAGCCTTGTGATTATCCTAAGTGTCCTGTGCAATCTTTCTCTCGAAGCTGGCCTTAGACGATTTTATGAGTGCCCGTAGTTTTTTGCTAATACTGATCAGAGATGCCTTCCCTTTTTGGGATTTTGCTCTGTCATGTAGTAGCTTCCTCCTTCTATTGTATAGTTTGTTTATGGCTGGGGTCCACCAGACAGAACGTCTGCCTTTGGAGGATTGGGTCTTGGTTTTATTTGGGATTGCATGATCCATGCATTCCTGAAGGTGTTCATAGAATGCGTTTATAAAGGATTTTGTGGTCTGGGCCATATTATCCACAGGCCCGGGGGCTTTGAAGGATTCCACCTCGGTTTTGAAGAGTGTGAAATTTGCTTTAGATATGTTTTTCACTGTGGTTTTCTGGGCATGGGGTGGGGTCGGGATGTGAATATCCAGTGAGATTAGTTTATGGTCTGATCTTACCAGTGAGGGATACACTTCTGGTCTGGAGCATAGAGTCCCCATGTTGGTGATGATCAGGTCCAGTATGTTTTCCCCTCTTGTGGGAGTGGTAACAAGTTGTTCCATAGCATTTGAGTTTATAAATTCTAGGAACCTTTGGGCTAGGGTGTTGGAGCTAGAGTAATGCTCCTAGTCTATGGTTGGGTAGTTGAAGTCACCCAATATAATGGTGTTTGGAGAGACCTTCATATTTTCCAGTGTTCTCAGGAAGGCCGAGTGGGGTTCCTGGGTTTGAGAGGGTGGTCTGTAGCAGGCTATAAACTGGAAGGCAGTTTTACCCACTGTTAATTGCACATGGATAGTCTCTGATGCTTCGTGCTGTGCCACCAACCTGGAGGTGTGGGTATCTTTGACGAATATTGATACTCCCCCTCCTTTTGTGGTTTGGTCCAGGTTTTGGGGCTGAAAAGCATGGTATGAGGTATAACCTGGTAGTGCTGGGGTGCTCTCGAGAGCCTTGAACCAGGTTACACTCCTCCCAGTCTAGTGTCATTAGCTCATTCTGCCTAATACAGAGAGAACATTTGATAATGCCTTCTGTTCCTCCTTTTTCCCTTTCAAAAAGTAAAACAAAACTTTTTTTTTTCTTTCGCCTGAGCCTCCTTGTGTTCTGACTGTGCTTCTCAAACATTTTGGAAATATACAGTATATTTCAGAGCATTTATTATAACTGTAATAGCCTTAATATTGCTACAATACAAGTGCTCTAGGTTGCACTGCATCTGAAGTGTTTGTGTGTTTTAGCTGCTTTTCTGTATATATAGACTTTTCTGTTTCTTTTACTAAATAAGCTCTGTAAAGTTGTTTTATTGCATTCCTGCCTGTATTTCTGAGGTTTTTTTTGCACTTTTAAAGTTTTTTTTGCTTAGTTTAATTGGTAGGCTACACACTCAAGTGCGCTAGCCAAATTAAAGCATTTACTGTGTTTCTGTACCTAATTTCTGCTACTTTGTAAAAAAAAAAAAAAAAAAATCCTTGTTTCCCGCCTTTACTGAACTAGAATAGTCCAGTCTTCAGGCATTGCTGATCTCTGGGCTGTGTCATAGTTCCTGTGTTGCCCATATCCTTATTTGGATAGGAGGAAGCTTCTTTGTTCACCAGTGAGAGTGGGGAGCTCTGAGCAGCCTATCTGTCCCTTGAGGAGTGGTTCCAGCCCAGTGACCTGTAGCTTATGGGCCGTTTTGTGTCATAGTTCCTGTGTTGCCCATATACTTATTTGGATAGGAGGAAGCTTCTTTGTTCACCAGTGAGAGTGGGGAGCTCTGAGCAGCCTATCTGTCCCTTGAGGAGTGGCTCCAGCCCAGTGACCTGTAGCTTATGGGCCGTTTTGGGCCATTTCCTATCTCTTTCTAACCCCCTGCTTTAAAGCCAGCTTTAGCACACTTTTGCGCTTGTAATTTAAAGTTTGTCCTGTTTTTTGCATTTAACTGTTGAGGCTACACACTCAAGTATGCTAGCCTGTGTCACATATTTACTGCATTTTCCTGCTAGTTGTTGAAAAAAAGAAAAACAAAAAAAAAAATTATCCTTGTTTCCCGTCTTTCCTAACCTAGAGTAGTCCAAATACAGGCTTTGCTGTATTCTGGACTTTTGAAAAGTTCCTGTGTTGCCATTTCCTTTCTTGGATTAAGGGAGGCTTCTTTGTTCACCAGTGGCAGTGGGGAGCTTAGAGCATCCTATCTATCCCTGGAGGAGTGTTCCCAGCACAAGAATCTGGTAGTCTATTGGCCATTTTGGGCCAATTTCTAGCTCTTTCAAATCCCCCTGTATAAAACCCGCTTTGGCGAGGTTTTTGCACTTGTTACTACTCAGCCAAGCTCCTAGTGGTCCTGCAGAGTGGTGCTAGCAGCAGAGAGGCTAAAAGAGTGACTGCTAACCTGATAAAAGTGTTTTTTCCTGCTACTACCTGGGCGACTGTCCGATCTAGCTAAACTGCAAATATTTCTGCTTCTTGAACTGTTTTAAACTGTTTAAAGTGGTTTTTGCACCTGCACTTTTAAAGTTTGTCCTGTTTGTTGCATTTACCTGTTGAGGCTACACACTCAAGTGTGCTAGCCTGTGTTACATATTTACTGCATTTTCCTGCTATTTGTTGAAAAAAAGAAAAAAAAAATTATCCTTGTTTCCCGTCTTTCCTGACCTAGAGTAGTCCAAATACAGGCTTTGCTGTATTCTGGACTTTTGGAAAGTTCCTGTGTTGCCCATTTCCTTTCTTGGATAGAGGCAGGTTTCTTTGTTCACCAGTGGCAGTGGGGAACTTAGAGCAGCCTATATCCCTGGAGGAGTGTTCCCAGCACAAGAATCTGGTAGTCTATTGGCTGTTTTGGGCCAATTTATAGCTCTTTCAAGTCCCCCTGTATAAAACCCGCTTTGGTGAGGTTTTTGCGCTTGTTACTACTCAGCCAAGCTCCTTTTGGTCTGGCAGAGTGGTGCTAGCAGCAGAGAGGCCAAAAGAGTGACTGCTAACCTGAAAAAAGTGTTTTTTTTCCTGCTACTATCTGGGCGACTGTCCGATCTAGCTAAACTGCAAGTATTTCTGCTTCTTGAACTGTTTTAAACTGTTTAAAGTTGTTTTTGCACCTGCACTTTTAAAGTTTGTCCTGTTTGTTTCATTTACCTGTTGAGGCTACACACTCAAGTGCGCTAGCCTGTGTTAAATATTTATTGCATTTTCCTGCTGTTTGTTGCAAAAAAAAAAACAAATAAATTATCCTTGTTTCCCGTCTTTCCTAACCTAGAGTAGTCCAAATACAGGCTTTGCTGTATTCTGGACTTTTGGAAAGTTCCTGTGTTGCCATTTCCTTTCTTGGATTAAGGGAGGCTTCTTTGTTCACCAATGGCAGTGGGGAGCTTAGAGCAGCCTATCTATCCCTGGAGGAGTGTTCCCAGCACAAGAATCTGGTAGTCTATTGGCCATTTTGGGTCACTTTCTAGCTCTTTCAAATCCCCCTGTATAAAACCCGCTTTGGCGAGGTTTTTGTGCTTGTTACTACTCAGCCAAGCTCCTCGTGGTCCTGCAGAGTGGTGCTAGCAGCAGAGAGGCTAAAAGAGCGACTGCTAACCTGATAAAAGTGTTTTTTCCTGCTACTACCTGGGCGACTGTCCGATCTAGCTAAACTGCAAATATTTCTACTTCTTGAACTGTTTTAAACTGTTTAAAGTTGTTTTTGCACCTGCAATTTTAAAGTTTGTCCTGTTTGTTGCATTTACTTGTTGAGGCTACACACTCAAGTGCGCTAGCCTGTGTTACATATTTATTGCAATTTCCTGCTGTTTGTTGCAAAAAAGAAAAAAAAAAGTTATCCTTGTTTCCCATCTTTCTTGACCTAGAGTAGTCCAAATACAGGCTTTGCTGTATTCTGGACTTTTGGAAAGTTCCTGTGTTGCCATTTCCTTTCTTGGATAGAGGGAGGCTTCTATGTTCACCAGTGGCAGTGGGGAGCTTGGAGCAGCCTATCTGTCCCTGGAGGAGTGTTCCCAGTGCAGGAATCTGGTAGTCTGTTGGCTGTTTTTGGCCAATTTCTAGCTCTTTCAAGTCTGCCTGTATAAAACTCGCTGTAATGCGGCTTTGCGTGATTTTGTGCATAGCGCGGCATCGAGCAGCGCCGCTTATTTGGGTTTGAGCCTTGGAACTGATCTAGTTCTCATAATAAACACCCTATTCCTACGCTAAAGCCTAGCACTTGCTCAGTAAAGCAATTATATAAGTCAGCACTAAAAAATTAAAAGCACTACACCCTCACAAACTCCCCTTGAGTAACTTGTTCCCCATTGCCCCTTTTTTTCAATTATAAAGGAATTCCCAATACTATTCTAGCATGTCCAAAGGTCAGTTGTCAATCTCCTCTCTGGTCCAGCTGGTGAACCTGGGAATCTTGAGGCAATGTTACAACTGCCTAATGTACACAGACAACCCTCTCCTCCTCCCAACAAATTCCAACACATGTGAGAGATGCAACCATATAGCCAAACTGGAGGCTAAGCTCTCTCAACTCAATACTGGCGTAACCAGTCAGGAGGAGAAGGAAACCACACTCACTACAATTCCAGTCTCACATAGACCTACCACGACAGCAAACCAAACACATAAACACACAAAAACATACTTGGAGGCTCTAAATAAAAATCTGCCTAAGCAGCAGAGACCTCCAAAGCAGACACCCAAGCAACCGCTACCCCAAAACAAAACACATGCAACACATAGCTCACAAAGCCAGTGTGCTGAACAGTCACAGCCCTTAAGGCTAAACAACACACCTGATACACTTGTAATAGGTGACTCTATCATCAGGCACACTGACGTCCCGCTCACCAGGCTGAACAAGGAGAAGGTCACGGTGAGCTGCCTATCGGGCGCTAGGATCCACCACATAACACAAGCAGTCTGGTAACTCCAAAGCAAGTACAAATATGACTCAGTCATTGTCCATGCTGGTGTGAATGACCTGAGACGTACCTCCCTGGACTACATGAAAAGAGACATAGAGGAGCTCTCTGAGCATGTAGCTCAGGCCGGTATGACCCTGACCTTGAGTAGCATCTTACCCTCACCAAGAATGATGCCACAGTATGAAGACAAGATTATCAATTTCAACAATTGGCTTAAGTATTGGTGTCATTCAAAGGGGATCCAATGCCTGTCAGCCTGGGATGACATGCTCGACAAGCCACGATGCTTCGCTAGGGACGGCTTGCACCTGTCAGGCCTGGGCTTTTGGATATTGGCAAAGGCTCTTGCTACCCCCATAGTGCCTTTTTTAGGCAAGGCTCAAAAGACAAACCCACCTCCATAGGTATCACAAGGGATAAGAAACTAAGAGTAATGCTACTCAACGCCAGAAGTCTAAACCTCAAGATGCAAGCACTCAAAACTCTCCTTAGCATGGAGAACATCGATATCTGTGCAGTAACAGAAACCTGGTTCAAGGCTCTCGAGAGCACCCCAGCACTGCCAGGTTATACCTCATACCATGCTTTTCGGCCCCAAAACTTGGACCGAACCACAAAAGGAGGGGGAGTATCAATATTCGTCAAAGATACCCACACCTCCAGGTTGGTGGCACAGCACGAAGCATCAGAGACTATCCATGTGCAACTAACAGTGGGTAAACTGCCTTCCAGTTTATATCCTGCTACAGACCACCCTCCCAAACCCAGGAACCCCACTCGGCCTTCCTGAGAACACTGGAAAATATGAAGGTCCCTCCAAACACCATTATATTGGGTGACTTCAACTACCCAACCATAGACTGGGCGCATTACTCTAGCTCCAACACCCTAGCCCAAAGGTTCCTAGAATTTATAAACTCAAATGCTATGGAACAACTTGTTACCACTCCCACAAGAGGGGAAAACATACTGGACCTGATCATCACCAACATGGGGACTCTATGCTCCAGACCAGAAGTGTATCCCTCACTGGTAAGATCAGACCATAAACTAATCTCACTGGATATTCACATCCCGACCCCACCCCATGCCCAGAAAACCACAGTGAAAAACTTCTCTAAAGCAAATTTCACACTCCTCAAAACCGAGGTGGAATCCTTCAAAGCCCCCGGGCCTGTGGATAATACAGCCCAGACCACAAAATCCTTTATAAACGCATTCTATGAACACCTTCAGGAATGCATGGATCATGCAATCCCAAATAAAACCAAGACCCAATCCTCCAAAGGCAGACGTCCTGTATGGTGGACCCCAGCCATAAACAAACTATACAATAGAAGGAGCAGGCTACTACATGACAGAGCAAAATCCCAAAAAGGGAAGGCATCTCTGATCAGTATTAGCAAAAAACTACGGGCACTCATAAAATCGTCTAAGGCCAGCTTCGAGAGAAAAATTGCACAGGACACTAAGGATAATCACAAGGCTTTCTTTAGTTATGTTAGGAACCTGAGTGGGAATTCCCAGATATGCTCAGAATTAGTCCAAAATGACAAAAAATACACCGAACCCACAGACATTGCCAACATCCTAGCTGACAGGTTCAGCGCAAACTTCTCCCCTCCCCACCAAAAGGGCTAATATCTATCCCAGCAGAGTGCTGCCCCCCCTGACATCTCAGATGCTCAGGTAAGAGCTGCCCTCTCCAAAGCAAGAAACACAGCATCAATGGGACCAGACGGTGTCCCGGGCTGCGTCCTACATGAACTCCAAGAAGAGCTAAACCCAAAACTAAAACTACTGTTCAATCTCAGCCTTACTACAGGATATGTACCCAAAGAGTGGCGTACAGCAACAGTGGTCCCTCTCCACAAAGGTGGTGCCTCAACGGATCCTGGAAACTATCGCCCCATAAATCTCACTAGCTTGGTCTGCAAAGCTATGGAAAGGATCATCATGGACCTTATAAATAAAGATATTGGGGACCTACAGACACTGGATCCTACCCAGTTCGGCTTTGTTAAGGCAGATCCTGCCTCTTAAACCTGGTCAATTTCTTTGAAACAGTCACCAAGGCCATTGACAAGGGGAAGGTGGTCCACACAGCCTACCTGGACCTCGCAAAAGCCTTCGATACACTACCCCACTCGGGCATTATAGATAAGCTCACCAGCTTAAATATAAACCCCTATGTCACTAGATGGGTTGCAAACTGGCTCAAGGACAGAACCCACATGGTTAGAATAGCTGGAGCCATATCAGACTCCAAAACAGTTACAAGTGGCGTCCCACAAGGCTCAGTCTTGGGACCTCTCTTGTTCGGTATATATTTCTCGGAGGTACAGTCCAACATGGAAGGACTGTGGCTGACCAAGTTCGCAGATGACTGCAAACTGGGCGCCATAATAGACTCTCCAGCCGACACAAGCATCCTCCAAAAGGGCCTCATAGAAACAGACGACTGGTGCCAGAGCCATGGCCTCAAGCTAAACGCCAAAAAGTGTATAGTCATCCCCTTTGGCAAAAACAAAGTGCCCACAAATTACCACATAGGTGGTAATCCATTAAGTACAGAAGAAGTAATTAGGGACCTGGGGACCCAAGTTGATAGCAATCTCTCATTTGACAACCACGTGGCCAAAGTGGTTAGAAAAACATTTATATAGCCCACCTAATCATGAAGGGATTCACATCTAGATCAGGGGAGGTCATCGTGCCTCTTTACTCATCCCTCATCAGGCCCATAATTGAGTACAATGCCCCTTTTGGGATGTACCTTACCAGACACCTGCAGCAACTGGAAAGACCCCAAAAGTACCTCACCAAGAGGATCAAGGGGCTCAAACAGATGCCGTATGCTGCCCGGTTAAAGAAACTCCAGCTCTACTCAGTGGCATACCGCCTGCTCAGAGGCGATCTGTGCCTGACATATAAAGCCATGTCCAACCCAGAATTAATGGACATGCTGCACCTCAGAAAATCCAAATCCCATTGAGCTACGCGCTCGAGGGACTTAAACCTCAGCTCTGAAATAAATAGGACATGCTGGAGGGACAGATTCATAACCCAGAGGCTCCCTTCACTCTGAAATAAAATCCCAGTCCAGGTTAGGCAGAGTCCCTCATTGACTCCCTCCAAGAGGAATCTTGATGAGTGGATGGGAGATCGTAGGTTTACCCCAGGTATCACTTCTGTGTCACTGTTAGACAGAGGCACAGTATACTAACTTCGAAAAAGGGCATAGCAAAATTAATTTAAAATGGGTGGCGAAAGCCATACACACTCTGGCTAGGCTTATAAATGCCCTAGGGCAGAAAGCCTAGTATGAACCTATGAACCTATGAACCTATGAACGTATGAATAGTACAAGTGTTTTCTGCCAATCTGTGATATCAGACATGCACAAACATCCCAACTGGATTTGTACAATGTTAAGCTAAAAGAAACATTGCCAAACAAAGAAGAAGGGAGGGAGTTTATGAAACAGCAAGTATAATGTGACATTTGGCATTAATTTATGGCAAAAGTGTTGCTGTACCTGGTCACACTTTGTCCTGTAGTCAATACTGAAATGCTAAATGACTTGTATTTTAAGCCATGAGTTTGTAGGTATCAATGGGATAATTTAACACATATTTTGTGGAGACTTGCACACTGTTAAAAGTAATTTGTACACTGTTGGATTCAAACCTATGTAAAAAGGAGAAAGCATACATTTCCACATAGGTGACGTTTCTTCAATGCTTCAGAAAAAATGTTTGGCAATCATGGTCATCACAGATATACATTTTAAAGAGTGACTTGTGCTACACTTCCATTAAGACTGTATGTTAATATAGTTTGATTACTTTTATATGAATGTAAATTTGCTTGTGTCACAAGTGATAATTCAGTAAAGGCATTTGAAAAAAAAGACTGTATGTGTCTGACATTACAAGGCCCTAGCTTATGCATTCTCATCTGTGATGCAGTACTAATCTCTGACAATATACTGGAAATGGATAGACATGTGTTACTTTAGTGACAGATTAGTGATTTGTGGTACATACCTCACATTACATTCTGTTCTACAGTTATACCTGTGTTATGGGAGGGTTTTAGATGATTGTCAGTAAACTACTGTGTCTATCGCAGACACAACAACTACATTTTTTTACATAATCATCGTCATGATAAACCATTTTCTCACGTAATGCATAACATACTTACAAAAGTATGTCTATGCTCAATCAACCTTGTAGAAATAGTTACTGGTATGTAATATTACTTTTATAATCATAGTTTTGTGAAACAATTACACCCTAATTAAAAAGTAGATTACAACAAATTAGAACCTCTACTCACCTGTGGACTGACTGTGAACTCATTGTACTTATACCTGGTGCCACAAGAAAAACTAGTTAGGTATAGCTTTCGCACCCAGTACTATCCAGATGTGCTGATGGCCATGCTTTGCCAATGAGCCTGTTTGTGCAAAGAAAGGTGAACCAAATTAAATCTTAGACTTTTTTCCTTAAGTAGTGAACCCTGTTTGTGCATAAGTAGGCAATGCACAAATGTAAAAGGCAAAAGCAAACATATATTACTTGTGTAAATACTCATTATGACCATTCCTTAGTAAAAAATAACTACTGTGGGACTTCAACCCTGCTTTACCTATCTTTTTCTTGTTTAGTTCAGTGTATTTACACCCTGTGTTACACAGACAGTCAGTTAACAGGTATAATTTTTGCAGTCATTACCGTCCATGTTGCTGACCGCTGCTGACTGCTGCTAAATGTGTTTGGGTTTAACAAACCAAATGACATTACATTTTCAACTTTTTAGGCAGTTAGCTCTGTTTGTGCTAAGCCATTTGCTGCGCAAATGATAAAGCCAAAAAAATAAAAAATAAATAAAGAGATAAAAAAGGGAAGGAAAGGTTAAACAATTAGACAGTTCTGGAACTGAACCATCAGACTAATGCACTTACAAGACACAGTTGTAGTTGGGGTTATCTCTCTATGCTCCAGACACAGCTTTGCAACACCATTCAAATCATGTGCATACAAGCAGTTCATATTTCATATCCAGTATTAACAGTTCATACAGTTGGACATTCTCATTTGGTTGTACACGAGTGGCTAATATAATTAGTGTAATGAATGATCACCCAAGCATTTATGAATATGTTTGCAGAAATACAAACCTGTCTTCTCTTTGTATTCTGGTCACTCCTCCCTTATCTTTGCTGTAATATCAGGCATGCAGTCTATAATGCATTTGCTATCAATTTGCTTTTAAGGTGTAATAAAATACATAACAGTGAACAGAAGTTTTCATCAAAGGCAGGAGACTTGTGCTTTCAGGGATGAAAAAAATTTACGTGTCATGATTTGCTTTATTTAAAAGTTCACTGCAGTTAGTTCCACACTTTGCAAGTGTATTCTCACTGACACACCCACTTCATTGAAGGGTGACTGAATTGCTGTAGTGTTTGTATTCTCACACTAATCATCTGCAGTTGCAAGCCATTAGCACCTAACAATGGTGTAGAGTTTACACCATGTTTACACCTGATACACAAAGTCAAAAGTTTGGTATTAAGAAGTTCTAATGAGTTCATATCTCATTTGTATCTCAGGGGGCTGAATCTACACTATGAAAAGGTAACCGAGAAGCTAAGGAACTCAAAGGTGAGGAGACGTCTGTATTAGGACAAAACCAAAGATTAGTATTCCTTTTAAGGTGATTTCTATGCAAAGAAGCCCTTATTTTGCTTTTCTATTATTCAAGGACATTTTAGATTTTGTAAACTTTGACAAACTTACTTATATTGTCAGGAGAAAAATGAACTTTTATCTGTATGCATTTCTTATACTTCACTGTTAGTATAGGCAGTTTTGGCAGACATTTACATTTGTGAGATAGACAGGTTATACTTTTAACACAACTATGTTCTTAACATTTTCTTTTGCAATTTCATGAGTGTATTGGAGAGAAATGTAATGTGCATGTCGCTGATACTGGTGTTATGCATCTCAGATGAACCAGGGCAACCTCCACAGGAGTACTGGGCACATTGAAAATTAACTGACATTCATAAATTGACTTTTTTACTATTTAGCAATGATAATTGTCATCCAATAATCAATGACTTAACTTTTCAGTCTTCACTATATAAATGTTGACAGAATGGGTGCTTCTATAGACCCTTACTTTTTTGGAGTGTATGGGGGTGCAACTTAGCATTCTATTGTTCTAAATAAGAAGTGCATTTCAAGCACATTTTTGTTGAAAATGTGTAGACAGCCTGATAATTTTGTGGTAAACATATATACATTACTTATGTGATATTACTTGGTTTGTACAAACCTTCATTTGTTTGTGTGTGGGGGGAGCTGACTACCATTCTTTTGTCCAAAATGAGAAGTGTGTTTCAAGTGCTTTTCTGCTGAAAATGTGTAGACAGCTTTATAATTTTGTTGAAAACATATACCTTACTTTTGTGGTATACCCTGGTTTGTACAAACCTTCATTTGTGTGGGAGAGGGAGGTGGGGGAGACATCTACCCTTCTTTTATACTAAATGAGAATTGTGTTTCAAGTGCTTGATGTTGACAAATGGCACACAGACTGATTATTTTTGTGAACAAATACATTACTAATGCAATATTTATCTGTTTTAGCCTTCTCTGTTTTATGTCACATAGGATTATGACACCCAAGCCTACAAATCCATGAAAACCCACTTTCAGTGACACTGAGAATGAGATCTTCATTCACGCTCTGAGGTGGAATGTAGTCTTACTGCTTGAGAGAGGCCAGAGGATATGGCTGCCAGAAAGGACATTTGGAACCAGTTAGTCACCGGTATAAATGCAGTTGGTGGGTGCAGCAGCAATTATGATCAGGTGTGGCATCGGCCACTGATATAATTTCATCATCACTGAGGAGGGAGGCTACAGTTGTCCAAGAACAGCTGGCTATAGGGGGTGGTAATTATGCTGAACTACTGGCACCAAATGAAGAGTTCCTGTTCACTGTCAAAGATACCAACAGCTAAGGGCATTCTTGATGCTGGTGCTGATGTGGCGGGGAGGCCAACTGTGTCCCAGGAGCAGCTTGCAGGTAAACTTACATATGGCAACATTATATTAGCTTTAGACTAAAAAATAATGTGGCTGCTACTGCTTGTGATACATGTTTTTTTTCTGTTTGGACCTGTTGATAAGTCAGTACAGTTATACAAGGGAGTTGTTCATTAGACATGAGTGTGGGTGTTAAGTTCAGACAAGTTTCAGTTAGAGCTACTTCTTACAGGGCATATAGGTGATTGTATATTCACTGTCCCTGTGTTATTCCCATTGTGATGCTTACCTGCCGTACTTTCAATGCTTCATTTCGTCCAGGCCCATCCTCCCTGCAAACTGTTGAGACATCTGCACATGATAAGCAACTTTTTTTTGCTTTTGTTCTTACTAAGCATTATTTAGATATATATTATCTGTATGTGTGAGAAGGGTGTAATGGGTGTCTATACTGCTGTAGCATTTGCAGTTGTGCAAACTGTGTTACTTTTTCTTTAGATATTTTGGGTTAATATTTAGGGAAGTAGTCATTTCTTTCCTGTATTTTTGCTTATTATCATAGGTGATCTTAACAGTGGGAGTGTAGGACTTCCTCCTTCCACCTGATGTCAGAGTATTGTTAGGCTCTGATGATGATGGCGGCCAAACAGAGTCACAATTGGGGGGGTGCAGAGGTTGAATCTGACACCAAAGTTGTGACTCACACATCCCTTGAACTTTTGTCAGACAGTCAGTATGCCTACACATGCCCTATTCCTCTGGGCCTTCAGATAGTGGACAGGTTGTGGGTGACACAGTTTATCAGAGTAGTGCAGTTACTGTGGTTTCAGTGCTGGTTGACTCTGCACGTAACCAAAGTGTGTTCAAGGTGCCACACAGGAGGGTTGTTAAGTGTGATTGAAAGAGGCCTGTTGTTTCTTGTTGTCTGCCTTCCACCTGATGCTGCTGTGTCATTACGTGCCACTCAACATATGTTTAAGGCCATCATGGAGGCACAGGCACATTCCAATGGGGTCTCCAAGGACATGCTTAGGGTTCTGGCACAATCTGACGTGTGTGACTGCCTCTACTATGTGGCCAGTTCAATGGATCAGATGAATGCCAGAGTGGAATGTGCAGTGTCTTAGATGGAAAATCTGCTGGGAGAGGACCAGCATCCACTTGGACATAGGGACACAACATCATCTGGTGTTAGTCAACATGGTTGTGCCCGCTGCTGTAGAGGCACTACTTCCACTGTTAGTGGTTGAGGTGTCCACACCCAGATATTGTAGGGCATGGGGTTATGGACCTGAGTCTAGTTATCATGACAGCTCATCCAGCAGACATCGCTCACATTCAGATAGCACCACCACATCTGACTATGGACATGGACATACCAGTGCAACTCCTGGCAGAACCAGTTCTTGCAGTCTGTGGCTACAACAATGAACTGATACTTCTACCATGCATGGCTCACACCTGTTCAGCATGCCTGGGTGTAGTGCTAGCACAGAGCTTGCCTGTGATCATGCACACACTCACACACACATTTCACATTGTGTGCCCATACAGGCACCAACACATGCCAGCTACATGGGGCATTAATGAGGGTTGCAGGTCATTCTGTCTCAGTGGCCATTTGATATTCTCTACATTCCTGCCTGCCTGTGTTTCATACTTGCACATACTCACTACTTTGGTGTCAGCCTTGGCCTCCTGCCTCCCCCTAACCTGCACCCTGTGCAGATCATGATAACTGTGCCATCGTTATCTTTCTGATTCGGGGTTACATATGTCTGATGCAAAGGGTGGATAGCTAAAAGAGTGCTTGGGATATGTACTGGTGATGTTTTTTGGAAATGTTTTCTAATTTATCACAGCATTTTAGTGTTGTGATTCCTATCCTGAAATCCTTGATATAGCAGTCATGCTTATTGCTCTACTTGTGAGAATGTGGAGGTAAGCAGAGTTTGGACAGATTTTTCTGTACTGGGTGTTTTAGATACATGAGTCATGTTAACTGAAAAATTGCATAAATATATATCACATTAGTCAATCATGTCACATATTGATGTCATTGCTATTCAACTCCCACACATTCTACTTAGGTGCATTTTCAAGTAGCAGTATGCAGGTATTTGCCATTCATTCATGTTCTTACACATTTATTTTTCTTTTACAGGTTCAGCACTTACCTTGATAGTCCTGCAGTTGCAAATGTTGTCATTTGGGGCTGACTGCCTGATGCTAGTGGTACACAGTCATTGAATGGCTAAGTAAGGGTTATGAGCATTGCCTGGCATCGGTTTTACTGTAAGTATGTGCATAGGATGAATGTTGTACCCCTTAGGTGGTCAGCATGTGTGCTATCTGTTGTCTCTTGGCCAGGGTGAAGGCATACTGAGCACACCAATGTCTACCTATACCCACAGCAGATAGGTGCTGCCCCTCTTGCTCCTTATCTGTGTGTGAATGTGGTGACCTTGCCTTGCCGGAGGTGGTGGAACATTTGTCCTAGCTCTTGGTGTTCCCGTTGTAGTCATTTTCACAGGTTGATACTGTGTTTGATAGCACAGACTGTGATAATTCTGGCACAAGTACTGGGATTGTACTGCCGAGCACCTCTAATGTATCTAGGCACTGAAACTGTGACTTCTGTATCCCAAACACATCTCCTATGATATTTCTTTTTTGAGTATGTGTCTTATTATAGCATTCCTTCGTGGGTGTGTGTGTGCATTTCTGATAGGCATCATCAGCCGTGGTTTGAGTGCATCCCTTCAGTAAATGGCCTTGTAAAATATCACTCTAGAAAACCACTGGTAGAGCTGTGAGTTGTGCCAGATATGGGAGTCGTGGTAACTGCTGGGCTTGCCAGCGCACCACATCCAAAATGATTCCCTTAGCATTACACACAACCTGGCAGTTAATGGAGTGGATCCCATTTCTGCTGATGCAGACCCTTTCCTGTTCCCTGGTTGGTGCTTTGATCTCAATGTGTGTGTGTGTGGTCTATGGCACCTGAGATTCCAGGAAAGTATAGGGTAGATATCCTGCATGGCTATAACTCTGTCCTCAGAGGTATGGGGGAATAAATTTAGTCACTGGCATGCTGTAACATAGCATTCAGGAACTGGTATAGGATCCTGGATGCTGTTGCCTGTGACACTCCCAAACATGCCCTCTGTGTGTCTCTGAAAGGTTGCTGTAGCTAATATTTTACGTACACATACCTTGATTTCCTTGGGTATTAGTTCCCCTCAGTTTGACTTTGCTGTCAGTTGAGGACGACAGAGGTTGCAGAGTTCCTGTAGTGTGTCTCTATCTATCCTGTAATGCTCTACTATTTCCATCTCATGCAGACCATGAAAAGTTATACAGGATCTAAATACCTTTCTCCTCCTCCTTGCCTGAGGTCTGTCAGTAGCAGCAGCATAGACATGAGCCTGTTGCACATACACATGCAGAAGAGCAGCAGCCCCAACATTCTTTCTTTCCAGTGTAGTTTCTGTGGCTGTATTCCAGTAGGTTTTAGAATACAAGGCAAAAGCCTAAGTGTACATGATTGCTTTATAGCTTGTTGAATAGCTCCACCATCTTTGACTGGTTGATTACCATCCAGTTCAGCTGCTTGTACAGTAATTAGCATGCTGCGATGTTTGCCATGTTTGAGCGGCTCTACACATCATATAGAGCTGGTTACTGAATACAAATCAGCACACTTTCGCATGCACATCATAAGGCGATGCACAAACAATTTTAGGAGGCCATGTAGGGTTTATTGAATCTTGCCCCTTGTGTCACACTTCTAATTCAAGCACCACTAAGACGAGATAACTTTTGTACCATGGAACTCCTGCTACATTGTGCATCCTAAGAAACAAACCCGGTTTGTTTCCTCACAGAAGCCACCAAACAATGCTTATCATGGACCCCTCTACCAAGGATTTTAGTCTGAGAAGATGGACAAGTTTTGTCAGGATACTGAACCCTAAAATGTCAGTGATACAGACATTAGGTCAATGCACTGTAAACACAGTACATGGCTTTTATCAGATGAATCCTGCACCAAGCACATCTTTTTGCTGATGCAAAACGTTAGTTTACACTGGACTTTGAAAACATGAATGCATCTTAAATTCATATACAATTTGTATCACCAATTCATGCAACAGATATAACTGGTATCGTAGCAGACCTCTAAACCAGTCGGGGACAAATTTCAACGGAATCAGGGACAAATCAAGAAAAAAAATCAGGGCCACTTTTAAAATATTAGTGCTATTAACTTGAAACATTGACAGAATCAGAGGATATGAATTAATACACATTTTCTGAAGTAAAAGAAGTCTATAACTCTTAATTATTGTCATTATTCATTGTGTAATTCACTACCTTTCCTCCAAAAGTCACTAGTTTTAGGAGGGATTAAAAGGGACAGAGCTAAAATTTGAGTCAAAATCAGGGATGTCCCTGAAAATCAGGGACAGTTAAGAGGTATGTCCTAGTGGAACTTTGAGACTTGAAAAGTGTGAATTCCAAAATTGCAAAAAGCTAGGCCTGATAGCAGCAAACTGCAAAAACTGTCATCACAGGCTGTATCCCTCCACAAATCCTTACTTATATAATGCCGTGCAAGTACCCACACTTAGAAAATACCTTCTTTTTCAAGGAAGGCTAAGCCAGTCAAGCTGGGGGTGAATTTGTGAATACCTGTCCAATAATCCATTTCCCAATTGAATTAAGATAGTTTATCACATCAGCTTAATTTGCAGCTGTAAATTATTTCAGAGGTGGAGAAAGCACTGCATGGTGAACCTAGCTCTCCACTGTGTTTTATTTATCTTCTGGAGAAGATTTATATCCTTGGTTCTGATATTTGTTGGGCTATTTGTCACTAATGGCATGAAAGACAAGGAATAGATGCCCCATTAAGAGCCTGTATAATTCCGAATAAATGGTCAGTGCTTCCATTCTTTTCTGTTAGATTAGGGTTTTTAAGTCAGTGATTTTCTTAGTTAAGAACTCCTGTGGTCATTCTAGTTGTTCAATATGTCTAGTGAGGTACACCACAAAGGAGGAGAGCATTGTATTCAATACTAGGCCTAAACAATGCTGAATATAAGAGGACAATCATCTCTTTACAACTGGATGATATTCCTTTGTTAGTTAGCTGTGCTACGTTGAAGAACTTTCTGACTGCTGTCATTACATGATGATCAAAGGAATGGGAATCATCAATCAAATTGATCAGGTCATGGACTTGGCAATGACTCCAAGTTTACAGCTGTCTGCAAACATGTTTAGCCAGAGGTCTTGATTCATGATCTGGAGGTCAGAAAAGTAAATGATGAGCAGCAGAGGTCCCTAAACTGGAGACTGGTGGGATACCACTAATCACCTTCATACTTCTAGATGAGACATTTGTTATCTGCACTGTGTGGGCTCTGTCTTTTGTCCAATTTGCTGTCTATCTTATCACATAGGGATCTATTTTAATGCAGTATGTTTCCTAACTGTGCTAGCATGGGAATGGTGCCAAATGCCAAATGCTTTGGCCAGGTCAAGGTATTCCATCTGGAAAGCATGATCACTATAAACAGCCTGTGTTGTCCTTTCAAAGAAGTTGGCCAGACTCATTAGAGAGGATCTACCCATGGCAAAGTCAAAGTGCTGTTGTTATAGCCTGATAAGATTTTAATATC
Organism: Protopterus annectens; assembly: GCF_019279795.1. Taxonomy (NCBI): domain Eukaryota; kingdom Metazoa; phylum Chordata; order Ceratodontiformes; family Protopteridae; genus Protopterus; species Protopterus annectens. The sequence goes on along the minus strand of NC_056725.1, from coordinate 389,103,903 downwards.
ACAGTTAAGTAGAACAGTTATAATACTCTCCAAGGATTTGCATATAATACTTATCAGATTTATGGGCTTATCATTCCTGGGGGTCAGTAGTAGGGCTACCTTTGTTGTGTGGCATCATAAATGCTATGTGCCAGTCCTCAGAAAGTCAGTGGCTAAACGTATGTTAAATAGTTTAAACAGTGTTTCTGCCAGGGCTTGTTTAGTATTGTTTATTAAACAGCCAGCTATATTATTGGGTTCCATGAAGGAAGTATTTTGAGTCATGGAGAGCACTTTCAGTACATACTCTTTAGTGATGATGGTAGGTTTAAGAGATTCAGAGATAAATGGGGTTGGCATAGTTATCGCTCTGATAAAATTCATTGTTTGCTAATATGCTTTTAATATTTACTGGTGTACCATTGTGGATAAGTTCAGAGCATGGATGGAGGGTTACAGCTTAGTTTCCTAACACAGCTAAAGCAGAATTTGCAGTTGTCCTTTGCTTCTGATACTAACCTAAGTTATTGAGCTGGTTTAGTAGATCTGATAGTAGTTTTCAAGTTTTTAGTCAATTTCTTGATGTTTTGAGATGAGGGTCTTTTGATTTGTGGTATACCTTAATGAGTTTTTCTTTTTATTACAGGGTTTATTTGCCTTGATGGATCACCAGGATAGGTTTCTACATACATTTACCATTATATGTAGGTCTGAAGGGCATTTCAAGTTTTACATATTTATTTAAGTGGGCATAGAACTCCTTGGTGAAATTTCCTGCTGTGGCAGCATTGGGGGTTGGGGGTACTGTAAGTGAGTTTTGATATTTTGTCACAAAAGTTGATGAGATCCTTTAATTACATGATATTGGTTTCAGCAGGTTTAGTGATTTTGAAGGCAAATGTCACAGGTTTATGATCTGACTTAACCTGGGAAGGAGATATGAATGGTGTAGTACATGACGAAGTTATACTCGTAAGGACCAGGTCATGGATGTATCTTAGACTGGAGGGTTAGGTGCGCCAGTTTACTGACTGGTAATTAAAGTCCCCAAAATAATGGAGTTCTTGTCTATAAGGAGTTTGACAAGTACATTTAGGAACCATTCATGATTCACAGGGGACATAAAGGTTGTGGTTTAACAGGCTATAAACTAGTAGCTGGTCCTGTTTAGTGTGATTGGGAACAAAATTAATTTATTTTCTGGACCTCTGGAAATCTGTCTAGAGGTGATATGTTCCCTAACAAATATGCAGACACAATCACACTTGCCATTAGACCTAAAGGCACAGTAAGTGCAAAACACAGAGATGAAAGGAGTGCTTTCTGACCATTTAAACCAAGTGTCATTAATTGCAAAGATATGGATGTATTCTAAATGCAGGAGAGTCTCAAACATTTTGTTGTTGAGACATCTGGCACCGAGAACAGCCACCTTAATGTGGTCCTGTTTGGAGCAGAGTCTTTAGCCAGTAAGCAGAGACCTTGGAATGAAGGGTACAGGCCATCCTTAACAAAGCAAGTAGAACAGTTCAGCATCTCTTCTTGTGCTGAGACATATTGGATCCCTCTGGAATGACACTGACTATCCAATTGTAGAAGACAATTATCTTTTCATGGTCTACAGACTTCATTCTTGGAAAAGAAATGATTCTATTCAAGGCCAGATTCTTGCCTACATTTGGGACAAATGTGGAGAGCTCTGATATGTTTTTCTGCATATTCGTCAAAGTTTTGTGTCTTTTCATCCCCACATGGACAACTACCATGTCATTGTCAAGCTAGAAGGGCATTTATGCCCATGTTTGAAATATTTGTATGTATGTATGTATGTATGTATGTATGTATGTATGTATTGCCGTGCTGATTAGCTGAAATAGTCTTGTGTCCTTGAAATATCATAGATCATGGCACCTGGAAGACAACTCACCATCCCACTTTCTGTGTTCAGCCTGGACAGAAGATAATCAGTGTGCCGGACTATGGACTTGACAGTCACCAGAACATTTTTATTTGTAGAGTCGACTGGTTTACAAGAAATAAGATCATTTAACTGTTGGTTATTTTGTTGAAAGTGTGCCTATAGGTGATGTGGTGTTGGGTTTCCACTGAAATGTAGTCTTCATTAGTCTAAGACAATTTGGTAATGGCTTTTGCACAGCCTCTGCAGAAGAGATTTGTAGGCTGTTAAAAAGTGTAGTGGTAGTGTGTGTTGTTCATTGAATGGGTTTTTGTGAGAGTGAGGTCTCTATACTTGTTAAATATTTCTATCTCTCACAAACATAACTTTTTGTGTTGAGAAAAGAGTTCATTATCTGTGAGCATAAGTCAGTTACTACACTGTCTAAATATACCAAGTGCTCTGAGGCTAGTTAACTAATACCCAAGGATTTAAAAAGGCCACACCATTGATTGCAAAACCTGTGGCAAATTTACACAATGCAAAAATTTGCAATTCAGAGATGTTAGGTGCAATGAGGAAAGATGTCATTATTAGCTAATTTGCATGTCTCTTTGAATTGTCCTTAACTATAGTGAGAGCATATCAACACTTTCCTTTGGTAGTTGACAGCAGTGACACATCCATCACTTAGGCATGGGTATGCCCCTCATTCACTCACACACACACACACACACACACACACACACACACACACACACACACACACACACACACACACACACACACACACACACACACACACTATGATAATACTTTTTACCTGTCCTTGACTTGACAGAATGATCCGAATAAATGTTCTTATGTTTTTTTGCCCCTGCCTTCATAAAACAATACTTCTTATAGTCAGTCATTAATACCAGATGTCAGAAGTTCATTCTTCTCAGTGTTCAGAAAGTGCATCATGATGTTAGACCTGTCGCTCTAAGTAATAATTCAAATAGTCCACTTGGTGTCATGTGGCATTTCCCAATGCCTTTCCCTGAAATCTCCATTCTCATAGGTTGACTCATTAATATCAATTGCAAACACATTATCTTCCATCCAGTGATTAAATTTGCTTTTAAAACACTCACTATTAGATGACGACCTTAATATCATTTAGTATATCGGGTGGGAGGATGGCATAATGGTTACGGTGTTTACCTGGCAAACGCAAGGTGCAGGGTTTGATTATCACATGGGGTAATTGGCTAGGCTTAAAATGGCCCACAAGGGGCAATTCGCCTAGTACTAACCTATGAACCTATGAAGTATATGATTCCAAATTCTAGGCCACACAGCAGCCATTCTAAACTGTCTGTCCCTTATTTTATAGGACTCTGTTGCTGTTGTCTCTTATAGGTGCTGCCCCTCCAACTCACAAACTGTTGCAGCCATTGAATAATGCTAGAGATTAGAGTTTCATACATATTGTTATACAAAAAAAAACCCCTTGCTCAGTAACTAATTAGTGTAGTGGGTTAATGCTACTTTTTAAACACTTACACAGTATTTTACAAGATCTCTGGAGTCTAGTGGTGGTGCAGAGGAATAATATCTTCTGTTTGAGATGCAAGAGAAGAGGGTTTGAACCTTTTTGTGCCTTTAAGGCACACTGTAAAAAATTATTCCTGGTGTCTAGTGTTCCCCTGCCCCCAGATCTTTCATACTGCATAAATTAAGTTCTTTATTTTTTAAGTGCATTTAACGCATGCTGTAAAAAAGTCATCTCTGGAGTCTAATATCCCCCAACAGTGTTACAAGATTTGCTCCTTGGTCTATGGGAGTGATAACAACCCCCCACACACATTCACACACACACACACACACACACACACACACACACACACACACACACACACACACACACACACACACACACACACACACACAAACCCTCTAAACACTGGAGGGGATAAATGTATCTCCAAACACCATCATACTAGGTGACTTCAACTACCCTAATATAGACTGGGAACACTACTCAAGCCCAAACACTCTAGCCCAAAGGTTCCTGGAGTTCATAAACTCAAATGCCATGGAACAACTAGTCACCATCCCCACAAGAGGAGAAAACATACTTTATCTCATCATCACAAACATGGGATCACAATGTTCAACACCGGAAGTATACCCCTCACTGGTGAGATCAGATCATAAACTAATCTCGCTGGAGGTCCTCATCCCGCCCCCACCTGAAATAAAAAAGACCACAGTGAAAACTTCTCAAAAGCCGACTTCACACTTCTAAAAACTAGTGTGGTCTCCTTTAAGGCCCCTGAGCCGGTGGTAAACATTACTCAAACCGCTGAATCACTTACAAATGCCTTCTACCAGCACCTACAGGACTGCATGGATCAGGCAATCCCAAACAAAACTAAGACTCTCTGTACCAAAGGCAAGCGTCCAGTCTGGTGGACCCCAGCCATAAACAAGCTCTACAACAAAAGGAGGAAGCTACTACAAGATAGAGCAAAATCCTTGAAAGGTAAGACACCTTTGATCATTATAAGAAAAAACTAAGAGCTCTCATAAAATCATCCAAGGCAAATTTTGAGAGAAAAATCGCCAAGGACTCAAAAGACAATCATAAGGCCTTCTTTAGCTATGTTAGAAACCTAGGAGGAAACTCCCAGATATGCTCAGAATTAGTTCAAAATGATGTGAAGATTACTGAACCTACAGACATTGCCAACATACTGGCTGACAGGTTCAGTGCTAACTTCTCCCCCCCCCCCCCCAAAAGGAGAGATATCTATACCAGAGGATTGTAGCCCCCCAAACATCTCTAAAGCCCAGGTGAGAACTGCTCTCTCCAAGGCAAAAAACACAGCATCCATGGGACCGGATGGTGTCGCCGGCTGTGTGCTCCATGAACTCAATGAGGAATTAAACCCACAGTTAGGACAGCTGTTTAATCTTAGCCTCACCTCAGGATACGTACCCAAGGAGTGGCACACGGCGACTGTGGTCCCACTTCACAAGGGCGGTGCCTCCACCGACCCTGGTAATTACCGTCCCATTAGCTTGACAAGCCTTATCTGCAAAGCCATGGAGAGGATCATAATGGAACTCATAAATAAAGACATAGGGAACTTGCAGACTTTGGATCCAACCCAGTTTGGCTTTGTCAAAGGCAGATCATGCCTTTTAAACTTGGTTGACTTTTTCGAAACAGTCACCAAGGCCATTGATGAGAGTAAGGCAGTCCATACAGCCTACCTCGACCTGGCAAAGGCCTTCGACACAATACCCCACTCAGGTATCATCGAAAAACTCATCAGCTTGAATGTAAACCCATACATCACAAGATGGGTTGCAAACTGGCTAAGTGACAGAACCCACAGGGTCAGAGTTGCTGGCGCCATGTCAGACTCAAAGCCGGTCACAAGTGGTGTCCCACAGGGCTCAGTCCTGGGTCCACTCTTGTTCGGCATCTACTTTTCTGAAGTACAAGCAAACACAGGAGGGTTATGGCTGACAAAGTTTGCAGATGACTGCAAACTGGGCGCCATAGTCGAAAACACATCTGACACAGATATCCTTCAGAAGGGCCTCACAGAAACGGATAACTGGTGCCAGAGCCATGGCCTAAAGTTAAACGCCAAGAAATGCATAGTCATACCCTTCGGGAAAAACAAGGTTACCCCTAGCTACCATATAGGTGGCAATCCACTGAGCACAGAAGAAGTTATCAGGGATCTGGGGACCCAGGTTGACAGTAACCTTTCGTTTGACACTCACGTTGCTAAAGTAGTTAGGAAGAATTTCTACATTGCCCACCTGATCATGAAGGGATTCACATCTAGATCAAGGGAGGTCATCGTCCCCCTGTACTCATCACTCATTAGACCAATGATTGAGTACAATGCCCCATTCGGAATGTATCTGATCCGACACCTGCAGCAGCTGGAAAGGCCCCAAAAGTTCCTCACCAAAAGGATAAAGGGTCTCAAAAATATGTCTTATGCTGCCCGACTGAAAGAACTCCAGCTCTATTCAGTCGCATACCGCTTGCTCAGAGGTGACCTGTGCCTGACATACAAGGCCATGTCAAACCCAGATTTGATGAATATGCTTCACCTCAAAAAATCTATATCCCTCAGAACCACAAGGGCGGGAGACTTAAACCTTGACACGGTTATTAATAGAACGTGCTGGAGGGACAGATTCATCACCCAGAGACTCCCTATGCTGTGGAACAAAATCCCGGTACATGTGAGGCAGAGCACCTCGCTGGCCTTGTTCAAGAGGAATCTTGACCAATGGATGGGAGATCGCAGATATACCCCAGGGATTACTTCAGTGTCACTGCTTGACAGAGGCACAGCAAAATAATAGGCATAGTTTTCTTCAAACTAAAGGGGTGGCGAAGCCACATAACTATGGGCTAGGCTTATAAATGCCCCTGGGCAGATAGCCTAGTATGAACCTATGAACCTACGAACCTACCTTCTAACAAACTCTCCTAGTGTGATCTGCCAGGCAGACACACACTCTTACGCATATCTTCACCCACAAATGCACACATACACACTCCACTACCTGTCTGCTAAACTCCCTGACACTTACTACCTCTGCTGTGATGGGTGAACACAAACCTTAGGATATATGCATTAACAAGATTGATGTTCTATATGCAGTTGAGTTATTCTCTTAATTGCTCTGTTTTGTAAATGCCTTACTGCAGGCATTTCCAGTGACACAACATGGATAATTAGTATAGGCCTTTCCCGTGGTATGCCTCATGAGCATTTAGCATGGCCTCAGAGTCAGCCCACACACTTCATGCTAAAGCAGCATGTTAGGACATCCCTAAATCAGAAATGGTTATTGCAAGTGTATAGCCTTTCTGAATCAGGCCCATATCCTCTCATCCCACAAGGGAAAAAAAAACTGAGTCATAGACTCATCCCCATAAAGAATGCATTATGTCTGTTCTATGCTTTTTTGAAATTCCTCCTCCTCTTTGACTCAGACTTTCTAACAATGCTCCATTATGCATACTCTCTGTGTATTGTCAGAAAAATATACTTTGAGAGGCTAAAAACATTTATAACTGTCTAAAACAGTTTCTCAAATGGTCATTTTAGCTGACTGTGGGAAGACCTGACAAATTTTGTTGAAGAGGTCTATGCATGTCTGACAATACTATATTCAGTACTCTTTTTATGTAGTATTATATTAAATACAGATGGCTAATAGCAAAGAGTACATGTGCATGGCTGCATCTCTATAATGCAAGTATATTATACTAGGTAAAATGTTACTTCACGTAAATGTGTGTGTGTGTGTGTGTGTGTGTGTGTGTGTGTGTGTGTGTGTGTGTGCATGTGTGTGTGTGTGTGTGCGTTTGTGTGTGTGTGTGTGTGTGTGTGTGTGTGTGTGTGTGTGTGTGTGTGTGTGTGTGTGTGTGTGTGTGTGTGTATGCACACACCCATGTGTTTTGAGGAGGAGTAGAATCTTCTTTCTTCTATACTTGTTATAATAGAAACTCATAGTAATTGTCAGATACCTAGGGGAAGCCAAGGTGTTCTTGTGTGATTAAATGAAGGTTCAAGCTGACAGAGTCAAGGACCCATTGATGTAAGTGAATGCCTGAAACATGAGCATACATATAATTTGTTTGAAGACAGGATTGCTCATCTAAATGTATATTATATTGGCAGGGAACAGTATCTGAAATTATGCATTATTTTTAACCCTTTAGCAACTGGTGCTAATTTATTTCAGTGCTTGATGACAATACCAGAACACTGGGTACCAAAATAACTTTGTTTTCCTTTATCGTATTAGTTGAAAAATTCTCTGCATCAGAGGAAATTCAAGATTAAATATTTAATTAGTACAATGAATGTATTGATGAAATAATTACTTTAAAACAGGGGTAGGTCATCCCCAGCAGCAATGCTGATGGGTGACACTCATCATATTTTGCCTTGTAGTTTACTGGTGATGAGCAGTGGGAAGTATTTTGATAAGTGACATTAAGTGACATCATAGCCTTACTTTTTTTTCTCATTTGCGACAAGATATCTTGTAAACCTGAACAAATTTGTTAACTGTAGTAAATGATAAATACAGTAAATGTATTTAACATGTATACTTTTATGTGAGTGTCACAATTATCCTTCCTCCCCACAACAACATTTGTCTACCACTTGATCATCTTACAGGAGTACAAGTCATGACATTTGGCTCTCTGTTCCAAACTTTGCCTGCGCTTGTTAAAACATTAAATGACAACATATCACCAAAACAAACCCAAAAGTGAGATGGTGTGCTACTCATTTGCATCCTGTTTCACCTTGTTGTCTGACACGTTACAAGTTCAGTTAGTTAATCCTCAGCCTTTCACTATAGGAGGTAAGCACTGACACTGCATTATTAGATGCCAGCATTTTCAGTGCTTACCCTGTGACCTCTCATTATTTGCAGAGATCACCGTAGGAAGCAGATTGTCTCATATTCTAGAACTGTTTTCAATTGCAACTTTGAATAAAAAGCAAACAAACAAGCAAACAAAAAACAAATATTTTCATGATATCATATAATCCTGTCAGCCACATCACTGGAGTAGTGTATCGGGTACATCATTTGAAATGCTAATAAGCTAGTTACGGAAAGTTTCTGTGTCATATGGGTATAGAGTTTTCAGTTCAATTAAGACCTCATGGAAGTTAGACCACATCCAGAGTGTCTCTCTATAGTTTATTTACTATCCTGTTGAACACCCACAAACGTAAGATGGAGTCAGGATAGAAAAATATACCTCTAGAAATTATTAAATACGTTTGCTTTGAAAAGTTTATGTGTTTAGAATTAGGGAACTTTAATTTACAGGGAAAGTGACTCAACTGCAACCACTAGGAATTTTCTCATTTCAAAGAATTTTAGAAGACATATAGAATTTCATTTGCTCCTCAAGTTGAGAGAAATAGACAAGAAACCTGAAGTGAAACCTACTACATGTTTGTATTTCACTGGTGAACATGCCTTCAAGGCATTTAACTATTTTATTTTTTAAGGGAAAGAAAATATATCAACATCAAAAGAGAAATTAAGGAACTATTGTGAGTCTAGAAATAATTTTATTCACCATTTATTGTTGCAAGAGTACAAGTTAATACAGATACTGTAGGTTGTTATGTAACCTAACTGAAGAATAGAGCCATCAATTGAAACTGGGATGCTGTTTCATGCATTAATAAAAGACTAGTTTGTGGAATAAGAAATAATAAAGCAACAGAAGCAGTTCAGTGAAACAGCCCTGACCGTACCAAAAGTTGCAGATGTATGCAGGGCAAGTTAGATTACTAGTACACATTAAAATAATTATGTAGGGAATCAAATGTTTGTCCGATACAATGTGAGACAAAAGGGCAAAACTGCTAAGTAGAGTAAGAATGTCTTGCAACAGTACTGGGTACGAAAAAGAGACTTACCTGACAATGCATTGTAAGAGTAAGAGAGTTAAGAGATAAGAATGTGCAACTGAAATTCAAGCCTCATGTACTAGATGTGGCAGTATGCATTACTGGAAGCCTTGTCCTACTTTTATTCACAATAGAAACATACTCTGATGTCTCCAAAAATGGCACTACATGTACGTTGTGGAAAAATTAAGTAGTTTCATAGGACTTCTTCGGAATTAACCAACATAGCAAAAAAAGTCACTTTTAAGCACTGAGAAATATATTTTGCTGTGTAAAACAAATCATGCGATATCCATAAAAGCATGTGAACAAAATAGCCAAATCATTAAATAAATAAGTAAACCTACATTAAAAACAGTCATCCAAAAATAACAAATATTGCAGTTTATGTTTTAAGTAAACGAGTTAAACATAATATTATAATTTTGCTACTTGTTCTTAATTTTAAAACACTGTTGCTACCAATAATGTCATTTTAAACCAGGTCACCATGTTATAGTTCATCTTGACTGCAGACAAGCTTATGGTACTCAAAACTAACCTTCCAGTTGCCACCCCTTAATTTAGCTTCAAACTTTTCTAGAATTAAAAATATTTTGCTTAAAAAAAGTCAAAGAAGTACTCTTAGACAGGCTTGTCATCTTTCTTATGTATATTACATATGTCCTGGATCTGAGGCTACTTTCCATTTTTCCAAAATAGAAGTCATCACACAGGACACAGGTGAGGTAGACTACCTCCTTGGTGTTCCAATATATGCATTCTCCTCTCATGCAAGGTTTTACCAAGTAAGAGCTTTACTGTTGCTCTCCTCATTAATATAAGTGCACTGACTATACATACCGCACTTATGGCTGCCACTTTTCAAAATGTTTGTGTACAACATGCTCCATTTAAATGCAAGATGTGAGGCAGTTACAACCTGTATACCATACATAACCCTTATTTTTTAATGATATAAACATCATAAACAATATAAAAAAGGAAAAGAAAAGTCTACTCTATTCACCAGGTTCCAAAGTTAAGTTAATTTCTCTGCTCTAAGTATGGGTTTAGAAGTTGGTCTGCTCAGTTGTCTGGGTTGCCCATCTACTCTTTCTAGATTGTATTTAGCCCTACTTAGTGGGTGGTCTTCCTACTGAGCTTTTGAAACTGGAAATGTTTATGTCTACGTCAGGCAAGATAGGATTACATTCCTGTCTATTCAAAGATAAAATGAAGTCTGTGGCCTCTTCTCTTATAAATACAGGTATGGGCTCTTTCCCCTTTACATCATTCATCCGCTAAAAAAGGCAACTCTTGAAAATAATTTTCTTCCATCAAGAACTAGTAGCGCACATTTCTTTTCGTCACTGTTTTTATTATTTTCTTTACCCTTGGAGTCCTACTTGGGTTTCTAACTAGATATCTGGTTTGGTGTAGCAGGACGAAACTTAAAATTCAGATTAGTTTCTCTCTTTCATTTTTCCTTCAGTTTGACATTCTTTTTTTCTTAAGTTCTATACCTACTGCTCTCAGAGGGTTATTTTTTTCTCCCCCTCTCCCCCCACCCAGAGCTGACCATCAGCTGCCACCATCTTCTCTTCTCATTCACCAACTCTACCAGACCCCTTTAGTCTTCCCCAAGCTCAACCCAACCTATGTCTGGAACTGATGAGGAGACTGAGGATGCTGCTTCAGCATCCTACTATTCATGGGGAGTGTGTCCCATTCCCCACCATCCTATGGCAGCCATTGCTAGTTCTGCAATTGCTGCTTTTGGAGGTACATGCATGTACCATTTGGTTAGACTGTTGCACATATGCTTCACATATGTGCAATGGTCTGAACAGTGGTATAACATTTGCATCGCAGAGACCACGGTGCTCCTAATGTTCCTACTGCAATGAGCCTAGGTTGCCCCCTCCTTCCCCCTTGATGGGTGAGCCATTATCAGCCACTTGCTATCATCTTACTTTCATTCCAGTCCCTACAGCACCCATGCAGCTACACAAACATGGGTTGTCTGAGGCACAGTAAGAGCCTCATCCCTCTGCTCCATAAGGATAGACTACATATAGGAATCTAACCATGGGATCTAACCTGTTAGTTTCCGCACTGGTTTCTGTTATTACTTTAACTGCTGGGGTGTTTTGAAAAGATTCCTCTTTTCTGAGTCTCTACACTGATTTGTTTTATTGTTTTAATAGCTCTTTATGCCATAGCCGAATCCTGGCTCATTTTGTGTCTTCTAACTCTGTAAAAACAAGCCACCCTGGTTGACCGCTAATATAAACAGGCTATATAACAAGAGAAAAAAATTAATATCCAAAAACAAGAGAGAACTCAGCAGAGGAAGAAATCCCTCTATAGCTTAAACAAATAATTAGAGATCTTGTTAAGTCCTCCAAAGCTAATTATGAAGCAAAAATAGCCTCCCTAGCTAAGGATAATCACAAGGCATGCTTTAACTATGTCTGAAATCTTAAATGGAATACCCAGCTATGCACTGAACTGCTTGTGGATGGCACCACCCATACTTAACCAGAGGTAATAACCAACCTGCTAGCTGACAGATTTGGAGAAAACTTCACCCCAGTACCCTCCAGTCATCCTCCAAGTATACCTGCCACCATTACTCAGCCTAATGTCTCAAGAGAACAGGTCATGTTGGCGATCTTCAAGGCCAAAAACATGGTATCAATTGGACCAGACAACATCCCATGTTGCCTTCTAATCAACTTAAAACATGTCCTAGCAGACCCACTTGGATCCCTGTTTAACCACAGCCTGAGACTGGCACTGTTTTGGTGGAATGGAGGAAAGCAACAGTAATCCCTCTGCATAAAGGGGGACCATCAACTGGCCCTGGGAATTATAGGCCCATAAGCTTGACTAGCCTCATCTGGAAGGCCATGGAAAGAATCATTATGGACCTAATTAACAATGACATAGGTAATCTCCAAACTCTGGACCCAATTCACTCGAGATTTGATAAAGGTAGATCATGCCTGTTAAACATGGTTGACTTTTTCAAGAAAGTCACCAAGGCCCTGTATGAGGGAAAGACAGTGTATACCACCTATCTTAACCTAGCCAAGACATTTGAGATAATCCTCCACTCGGATATTATAGAGAAACTCTCCCAGTTGGGAATTAACCCCTACATTACCAGATGGGTAGCCAACTGGCTCACCGACAGGACACATACTGTCAAAGTGGGTGACTTCACTTCTAGCAAAAGACCAGTCACCAGTGATGTACCCTAGGGTTCTCTGCTGTACCCCTTACTGTTCAGAATTTATTACTCAGAAGTCCAGGCAAACTTGAATGGCCTGTGGCTGACCAAGTTTGTTGACAATTGCAAACTGGGAACAATCATTGAGTCATCCAATGATGTTAATATACTGCAGACAAATGACTGGTGCCAAATCCACAGATTAAAGCTAAATGCAAAAAAAAATGCATTATTATTCCCTTTGGGAAAGCTGACATCCCTGCTAATTACATTATGGACAAGACCCCCTAAGTGTAGACCCAATGGTACATGATCTGGTACTCAGGTTGATAGCAATCTGAACTGTGACCACCACATATCCACAGTAGTAAGGAAATCCTTATATGTGGCACATCTTGTAAGTAAAGGCATCACATCTAGATCTAAGGATGTTGCAATTATATTATACTCAGCCCTCATCAGACCAATAATTGAGTACAATACTCCCTTTTGTATATACCTCACCAGACACCTGCAACAATTGGAGAGACCACAGAGGTTTCTCAAAGTTACAGAGTACACAAAACACGTCTTCCACAGAAAGACTGAAAGCCCTATCACCATATTCTGACTCCTGCATTTAGCTAAGGGGTGACCTGTGCCTGGCTTACAGGGCAGTCTCTGACTCAGCCCTGATGGAAATGCACCACATTTATAAATCAAACTGCAGGATGATCACTCACTCCAGGGATCTTAACCTAGCCTCTGAGAAGAACAGGTCATGCTGGAGAGATAGAGATACATTTCCCAGTGACAGACACTTCTTTGGAACAAGCTTCCAATTCACATGAAACAGAGCCCCTCCTTGACCCTCTTCAAATTAAACCTTTATCAGTGGATGGGTGATGACAGATTCATTCCTAGGGTGGTGCACTTGTCCTTCTTGGACAGAGGAAGGTGGTATTAACTACCATAGACCCCTTATCTCTGCAAACTTCATTCACCTAACCACCAACAATCGGGGAACTCGGGATAAATATGGCTAAGCTTGTAAAGACTCTAGGGCCAATAGCCTAGTAACCTCCCGAAGAATCTATGAACTTATATCATTTTTTTACTAGAGCTATGCATTTCTTCCAGAATATCTGTTTGAAACCTCCCTCCCCATAACTTTGTAGCTCTTTAAACTGGAAACCGTTTCAGTCACTTACTTATCACATTATGAGTTAAGACAGTAGTAGAGCTACAGAGTATAGCACTTTATCTAGCAGAGTCTGTATTTCTGCCTGTGCTGCAGGGCATTCTCTTTTGCCTCCTGTAAACATATTGTGATAATCTTCTGGTTGCCAGTTGTTTTGTACTTAGAAACATTTTGTGATTTATATAATGTAATTATGTTCCCTGAAACCATTAATCCCTGCTTTTCTTTTTCCTTCTAACAGAATATTGCATTTTACAAGTTTAGTAACACAGCAGTGACAGAAAGCAGATTCTATACTTCTTGTAGCTAAACGTTTAACATTATCACATTTTGTAGATTCATACTTAAGCATTTAGGTGCAAGTCGTTGGCTAGCATTAACAGTTTAAATGTGCGGAACTTGATTATGTCATTTTAACAATTTTTTTTTTTTTGCAGCAAAGCAGCATGCTTAAATGAGCAGTTTTAAAGTTCAACTTACAACAGCAGTAAATGACTAAAAGAATGAGATGTTCAGAATACGTATGGTCACTGTGGAATACCCACTTTCTTAAATTCCAAGAGATTGCCCATTTAAACTTGTCAGCTGCCAAGGTTTCAAAAATGTTTCTTACATGGATTAGATGAGGTTCTAGCCATAGTTTTAAAATATTCAAAGTCAGCCATTTTGTCTCCGTATCAGTCTATTTATACTGAATGCTCAGTTGTGAAGTTAAACAGAATGTGATTCTGGAGAAGTTTTAGCTCAAAATTTCTCACTTACATTTCTGGCAGTCATGTGCATTAGCATATTCTATGTCCTTATATTCTTCCAGTAAATTCCTAGATAGGTAAGATGCCAGAGTTCTGGTCCATTTTGGCTTGAGGCCATCTCGGTTAATCTCTGTACCTTTCAAATGGTAAAAGGTAGACCTTCTCCTCATCTTCTCTTCTTAGTTTCTTTAGATGGCCACTATTGTTAGGAAGTCACAGCAATGTAGGCTAATTAGTTTGCTGTGGTAGCAATTTGTTATTTCAGGCGAAGTAGGTGATAGCAGTTGCAGCTGAGCACACATACAGCTGTGACTTCACAGGAAAATATACAGCCATAAAAGGGATATAAGACAACCCCTTTATACCTCAAGAGGATTCTTGTCCAGAACACATAGGCAAAACAGTTTCACCAGCTCCTCAGGGTAACACATTGTTACTGCCATGAGGAGCCCAAAATAACTGCCCATGTGGGCACAGAGTTTTAATAGTTCCTTGATTTCAACAAGCTTTTAAGACAAAATTGAACAAGATCCTTCAATGTTAATGGGTAGCATTTACTACGGTGACTTACTTTTGTATGGATTAATTATTTATTAGTTGGCAATTGTTTCCCAGACAGAGCATGCATGGGTGTGGAAAACTCAGGCAGAGTACCTTTCAGATAATTAAAGTCGCAATTTAAAAAAAAAAAAAAAAGCTTTCTGCCCATCACAGCCAACAATGCAGTATCAATTTAGTGTGTTCAGAAACAATGTAGTTTTTTTAGCCTGCTTTATATTTTTTGAAAATGTAGGTTTATTTACAAGGATAAATAAAATCAAGCTTTTAGCATCAAATAAGAGGGAAACAAAAAAAAAACAAAACTCCAGTCTATTCCCCAGGATCCAAAATTCAGTTCATGATTGAAGTACTTCTTTGGGTATACTTTTCCAAATGTCAAGACAAACTTACATGCCTGCATGAGCTTCTTTCCACCTCACAGGCAGGGTAATTGCATTTCATTGTCAATACTTAGCAACACTCCTATTTTTCCTTTTGGATTCTATAGATGGTAAGACTCTCATTCCTGGATAGAGTTCCTTGCATGCACACACACGCATACACACATATACACACACACACACACACACACACACACGCATACACACATAAACACACACACACACACACACACACACACACACACACACACACACATACATACATACACACAGGGCATCCCAGAAACTCTTCTATAGGCCTTCTTGAACCCTGAGTCTCCAAATCTGGAGTCTAACTATTAGCAGCGGTACTGATCCTAATATAGCTCAGAGAAATTGGATTTCCATACACCTGTTGTTTTCCATGTTTTCTGTCTTACAGTTCTACCCTACCTGCTATACTGCAAGTGCTTCTCCAAGTCTCTTCCCTTAGCTCATAGCCATTAAGTTATAACAAACAAATCCCCTGAGCAGCTCTGTTTACCTACATTTTACAGCACTCTCTGGTAGGTCACTTCAGTGTATGCTCCCATGCTGGCAACTGATGGTGCAGGTACCCCTGTAACCTGGTCATGCTTTGGGATAATCTGGTTATGTCTGTTTGGGTCAACAGTCTGCTGCTCAAACTGGAGTGGACTTCATCGGGTTCATTCATAGACACTGTCATTGGAATGTCTGGGTTATGGCTTACTTGTGCGCTTTCGGGTTTAATTACAAAACTTTGTCTGAGAGAACTAGGCATCCAGACAACAATATTTTAAGCAATATTTTACCCTTTTTCCCTGCTACTATAAAAACAGAAACAAAACCCTGCAACCAGCCCCTAAATAAATGACCTATACTCTTGCTCGTCTAGATGTATTTCTGTCAGTGCTATAATCCAATGTTTTGTTTTAAATAAGAAAGTATCTTATTTTTAGCAGGAATAGAAAGGCCATTTACATTTCGAATAAACATGCTTACCACGTATCATTTAAAGAAAACTCTTCTATTTTCACCTTTTCACTAAAACGTTAACATCATTTATACCCTGGTAACTCTTCAATGATAAATATTAATAAAACATAACTGTTGGAAAACAACATTGTAGGCTAACTCAGCAGCTTATACTAAATTAAAAAGGATGAGCACAAAGCAAGAAAAGCGGAAAGAGTTTACCATACCTAGCCAGGAAAGATTTGACGTCTCTCCACACATATTAGCATCACCCTAGTGGGTAGCATTGTTTCGCACTATAACAGATTATTTTGTTTGATTCTTGGCTTTTGTGCCTTCTGTGTGGAATCTGCATGTCTTCCTTGTCTTTGATGTTTTTCCCCAGGTACTCCAGATTTCTTCTACATTTCCAAGACATGATGTAGGTGTATTGGACAATCTAAACTAGCCATAGGTGTAAAAGTGTGTGTGTGTGTGCGTGTGTGTGTGTGTTATTGAAAAACAGCTATAACAGAGCTAGGCACCAACCAGTGTGAACATTAGTTCTAGATGATGGTTATTGTTGATGTAACACCCAAACCCCATTTGCAGCAAATGGGTAAAAGGGGGCTATGTATGGATGGATAAGGGTTAGCATCTCCCTGGAAATAATACCTTATAGGCCAAAACCAGCCCATTACTCATAGCCAGGAAAACAGATATACTATTGTTTGAACAGTTATCCTCAGAAAAATAACTCACTAGGTATCCTTAGATGTTTGTCCTGTCTCTCTCTCTTTTAAGAGAATAAATAAAACTCCTCTATAATGCTTTTTATGATCTTTCACATTAAGAACATTTTGCTGAATGGCTGTCTCATCCACCATAACCTATAAAGAAAATTGTGCAAGTCAGCAGGAGGTAAAAAAAATCAGGTCTGAAACAATAAACTGTGAACAAAATATGAAAGTGAGTGCTAGTCTGCAAGTTAGCATTTATTTTTATACATCAAACAAACTTACAAAAGTCAGACCATCACTAATATACTAAAATATATTCTATTACAGGTCTAATTAACCCTTTAAAGCTAATTATAAACAGTGAATGAACAGGCTAATAAGCCCCACTGCGTAGACCATAAGCAACATTTTTATGCAGGGGGCTGTTAACTAATTTAGTCAATTTCTAATCAGAAAACTTGTGTATCACATGCCTATACTGCCACTAAAAATGCCTGTGCAACCCCACAATACTGCATTCAGCTGTGGTATGTAGATCTAGCACCACCAAAAAGTTTGTCAAACTGTTCCAGTCTCAGCGTTGAGCATGTCAGTAATGTATGTCTCCAATCTGCATCATCCACTCCAAAGACCCACGATAACTCTGATGTAAAGTATATTTTTATTTTCAGAAATGATACCTTAGCCAGAAACATTCTCACTAACTGCGCCATGAAAGAGACACCAGGTGAGCGTCCCACAATATCTGCACAATCAGATTTTAAATTCCTTGAAGGGAGCCCTTAGTTTTTGACTTACATTAAAGCCACACACACTGCTGCTTGCATTTGCACTAAGGATATCTTAAACCAAAAGGAAACTCATCTTGAGTTAATGAAAGGCAAATGATTAGCAAAGAATATACATCTTCCATCAGGTTTTCTCTACATGAATGACCCATATCCTCTGTCTTTTCTGCAATAACAGATAATAAGTAACCATGATCCTTCTCTGAATAATATACTTATATGGCTTTCAGTGCTTCCAGAAAATTTCCAAAAGCGTTTACTCCCACAACCAAGCAAAGCATCTTTAATGTTCCGAACACAGCATTCCATCACAGAGACCAAAAACTGGTAATTTTTTTCTGTTTGCTTGTACTGAATAGTCAATAGCAGAAAACATCCATTTTCAATCCAATCTTACAGACTTAACCAGGCTACTATGACTTTTCACTGAGAGTAGAAGTCTTTATAAACTCAAGTTAAAATGACATTAAATTAGTTTCATAAAGATGACTTAGGAGCAGCCAGGTGAATCGTCTACTCTGTATGACATCATCCTTCTACTTATTTGTAAGTCACACAGCATTGTTAAACTTTGCAAAAAATGCATATTTAGCCAGTTAACTGACAATCATTGCATCCATGAGGAAAACTGAAATTTAACATTTACATCCTGCAGCTAGCCAAGTCAACTCCACCACAACTTAGAAGAAAAACAAATAAGCAGTTTTACTACCATCGTCCAAAATCCTGTCTCTATTTATCATAACTCTGTTGTGCAGCACTTAATTCTTCAAAATGACTTACTGTTGTTATGTCCCAAATGAGCTAAATTATCAGTGCATGAGAAGCATTGTATCCAGTGACTACCAAGATTATTAGCGTTGTGTGCAGGAGAAAAAACAGCATACAGTCCCCCTTCGACAGAAATATATATATTCTAAATCTTCTCCTCTGAAGAAGCAACAAAAAAAAAAAAAAGAAAGAAAAATGAACAGCCTGTTTCATGATCTTGCCTTTACAGCAGTGCTACAATATCATCTGCTAAATTATTCAGACATAGTACCTATTTTAAAAGCATACCACCTGCGATTAATAATTGTGTTCTAGCTGTTCTTAATTTCCTCAATATCTTTTTTTAATATCTGGCTTGTAGTTATAAATGTTAAAAATATCTACATAGCTGCATGAATGTCAAGAAAATGATGTGAGACACATATTGAGCATAGTATCATCTGAGGCCATATAAAATGATGAATAAGCTTCCACCAATATTTGATATGCAAATGCTAAAGTCCAAGAGGTGTTGAAAGTTGTTTCTAAATGAAAACATAAGCAAACTGCATTTTTTGTAAATATAGCTGAAGCTAATTGCATAACACTAACAGGGCATCAACAGAAAGCTGACTACAAAGTGGATGACTTTGCTGTAGATAGTAAAGGTCTAGCATGCAAACTTACTGAGATATAACAGTTTAGAAATGTTTTTCTGCATTGTAGCAAAATATGCTCTTTTTGTATTTGAAATGTAATAGTTAAATCACATGGTTTGTAATTTTGAAAAAACAGTACTGTTGTAAAGCTACATATTTTTCTAGTTTTTTTCCTGCAGCACTCATGGTTTGAGATGGTATCATTTATTTGAGACATAGCCTAAAATAATTATTTTGCCAAAATTTAATATAAGCCTTTCAGGACACAATAGGTACTTATGTCTTTAGAAGTCAAAGGTTGTCATTAGCCAGAATGGACTGGGTCTCAAAAGAGTTAAGAAATATTTTCAGAAGTAGACTATATTAGAGGGCATACTCCAAATTCCTTAGTATGTAACCATGACTGAGTAATCACAGTATTAGAGGCCATACTCCAAATTCCTTAGTATGTAACCATGAGTGAGTAATCACAGTATTAGAGGCATACTCCAAATTCCTTAGTATGTAACCATGAGTGAGTAATCACAGTATTAGAGGCATATTCCAAATGCCTTAGTATGTAACCATGAGTGAGTAATCACAGTATTAGAGGCATACTCCAAATTCCATAGTATGTAACCATGAGTGAGTAATCACAGTATTAGAGGCATACTCCAAATTCCTTAGTATGTAACCATGAGTGAGTAATCACAGTATTAGAGGCATACTCCAAATTCCTTAGTATGTAACCATGAGTGAGTAATCACAGTATTATCCATACTAAGGAATTTGGAGTATGGCCATACTCCAAATTCCTTAGTATGTAACCATGAGTGAGTAATCACAGTATTAGAGGCATACTCCAAATTCCTTAGTATGTAACCATGAGTGAGTAATCACAGTATTAGAGGCATATTCCAAATGCCTTAGTATGTAACCATGAGTGAGTAATCACAGTATTAGAGGCATACTCCAAATTCCTTAGTATGTAACCATGAGTGAGTAATCACAGAAAGAATAAGTGAATGAATGTCTAGAGGCCAAATTACTTCTTGCAGTATCAAAACTCACAGTCAGTGTAGCGTGACTATCCCTTACCTGTCTCAGATATCACAACTACATTGAAAGAGCTGTACAGCTTCATTCTTCCCTCCCTCACAAGAAAAAATACACTGTCTTGTCTTGAATTCAAAACTAATAAGCTGGGACTCCAGTGTCACAATATGGATTCCTAGTGTATGAGAAAAACTTTCTACTTTGTCTCATGGTAACAAATAGGACTGATAGTTTTCAGATATTCAATAACATCTCACTTCACATCCGTAACTAATGTGGAGGTACATTCACCGCCACTCAAATTTATTAGACCTAGAGCTTTTAGAAGTAAACAGTGCATACATGTTGAACTGGAGGAAAGAGGCTGTAGCCAGGTCTGCAAATCCCTTCTGCACCATTAGTATTTCTTCTGGACACATTTAATCTACCACATGATAAAAAAGTTTTGCTTTATGAACGGGGAACATGACAATGATAGACAGCCAAAGATAATGACAGAGCTCAAACAACTTTAAGGCTTTGGAGTGAGCTCTGTGCTCAGTGGAAGAAGATGAAGATGGTGCAAATAAAGCTACATGCTTTCATCTTTGGAGTGAGTGCAAGAAAGTAATAAGATATCATAACTCAGTGTACCCTAAAGAAAAGCAGACTTCACTGACAGCAATCTCAGAGTATCTGGTATGAGGTTAATGCTCTGACAGTTATAGAAAAACAATTGTTTCTTATCTAAATCAGAGCATCACAGGACCTTACCACTAACTGCATGTTAATAATAGGAGAATTCTGAAACAAACTGTCATATGTAGTCTGCTCTTCCATAATGTGTCCCCTGTTTAATTAGCTAAGGCTGACGTAATGCCATCTGCCCATCATTTCAAAGCAAAAAGTACTAAGAAGCATAGATAAAAATTCGTAGATTTCCCAGTAGCTGGAAGTCAATGTTCAGATGACATCTATGTGTCTCAGTTATGCAAAAGTCATGTACACAAATATCCAGCCTTTCACTCACTGAGGGAAGAGTTCCTCATTACTAGAAAATTACTACATTAATACATTTCCCTGATGTACAAAAATACAACTGTCAAATCACAATAGGGGTCAGTCTCCCTCACCCCTTCTTCTGCTATGTGTATCAAGATGATGGTTTATCAATATATACAAGACCATTAAAAATCAATGGCCTTCTGAACATTTAGCAACATGGATTTACAAAGGGAAATGCACTTTGGCAGTGCTTTGCTTACTAACTGACAAAGACAGTATGATCAAGCCATTTTTCATGGATTTTACTACAGAATTTGATAAGGGCAGTCAATTTTATTTATTTATTTATTTATGTATTTATTTATGTTATTTGTTTGCTTTTAAATGATTTTGTGGATTAATTCAGGTGGTCCCTTTTCTGACATGGACAAGTGCTTCTACAGCTGTATCTTAAAAAGTCAAAAATATTACTTGCATAGTTAATATAATAGAAGCATTCATGCAATGGATATATATATATATATATATATATATATATATATATATATATGAGTAAGCTTGCATCAAACCCTTCTAAGGAAAGCTGTATGCTGACTAAACTACATGTGACAGACAGAATGCATACAGCATCAGGTCCAAGGAGAAAGTTTGAACATATAAATGGAACATGCAATTGGTAACTACCCAATTCCTGCATCTATTACAATAAGAAATGTCTAAAACATTAGCAATTTATTTTACTAAGCCCTGAAAACCAGTAAACACTTTATGCGCCTACCCTTATTTTCCTGTAACTTGTAGTATATGGTGAAGGTAAAGCTCCATGCATCACAAAGGATAATGATTGTCTCCTACCATAACCCTCTATTATGTGTTCTCCCTGTGGATGCCAAGATTTAGCTCTAGAGCTTTGCTTTCAAAGTGAATTTCTCGGCATCCATGTCCCAAACCCATAATAACCTGGTTATTACCAGAGACTGAACTGTAATCCTCTATGTTGGATTCACAATGACTCCATGATCTCTATTTCAAAAAAAGTATTATTAAGAGTATATGAAGTATGTCACTTGTGTTTTCCAAATCTCGTGGCCTTAGTTTTGATGAGGTTGCTGCATGGATTATTTTCAAGGAATCATTCTGTAACTATGTTTAGGTATGCCTGCACATATGTCACTATAATCAGTGATGTTTTTACTTTATCTTCATGTTTCTGAGTGGCATGTACAGTACAAAAATGAACTAACATATGGTTAAGTCCAGGATGAACAAGCTGAATAGATAAGGGCCAAAAAATCAGTCCTGTAATACACTTTCTGTAAAGGGATGCTAATCACCCCTCATGCTCTTATACACAAGGCACTGCTCCCTACCATGTTGCAAGTGACTAAACTTATTTATTTTGATGACAAGCATACATTTTTTATTTTAGATAATAGTTTTAAATGGTCAACGGAATCAAATGTGTGGAAAAATCTATATAATTCCTATCAATCGGGAGCCCTCGGTTTAGCCACATTATGATGTTGTTACATAACATCTGTTTGCAAATAGCAGCAGATCAAGTGAATGGAAAAGTATTCTGAAGAATACAAACCAATCTAATACCTTTAAGCAATGCTGCACACCATGCTGCACCACACAAACCCGCTCAGCTATGCTTAAACATGACCTTTAGATGAATTATTAAATACATCCCATTTCTATTTTTAGATGTCTGGTGTCTTGGTTCCACTTAGCACTGCTGTGCTCTGTGCAGCGCTGTGCAAACATACTTTAAAAAATAAATAAAAAATAATTGGAAATAACATTGGGACTATTACTATTAAACAGTGCTGGGAGTATCTTGCTCAACTGCGGACACAGTTTGCACTACACTCCCTACACTGATTCAATAACCATATTCCATGGCTCTCCCTTGGCAATGCACCATGATTAATATGCATAGTGTAGAGCTTACACAGATTTTATTAAATCTAGCGGGAAGATAAGAATTTAGGCATATATTTAAAATACAAAACAACAATTCACACAAGTTAATGTTTCCATCTTGAGACCTAGAAACAAGTTAAGAACTGGATCAGGAAGCAAAAGCTCATGTCAAGAAGATGTTCAAATGAAGGAGTTGGGGTCTGGTATGACACTCACACTGCAGAAATGATAAGTCAGTGTGCATCAAGTAAAGTACAGCCACTCATTTCACTATTCCTAGAATGAATAAGAATATGACTAATTTACCTGGCATTCCTACGAATATCAAGTCTTACATATGTTAATCAATTGCCCCAAAGTTTAAGATGACCAGTTGACACAAGTCTTCTTCTAGACTCTAGCCCATAAAATATTTCCATTCAACTTAGACAAAAAACAAACCCCAATATCTAATCAGTCAGGAACAATCTCACTTAACCATATGGATGGACATCTCATAATGAACAGACTGACTTATAGCCAGATAAATATGTAGGTATAATAGAGACACTATAAAACAACAGGAGCTAAAATATTTTATAGTTGTAAATACAAATTATGACAACTGGTTTCCATATCAGCCAGTAAAGGACAGCTTGATTACAGTGTATGAGACATAACAGGAGAGGCATAAAACATACTCACAGCTCAAAATGTTTTTTTTAAACAAGCAACATCTTTATTAAATTATCATGGATGACATAGGCCATGTTACATTTATATACATGAAAATAAACCATAGAGGCACAATCTCAGTTGAAAACATTATACATTCCAAAGCATGCCAACACAACTGTTGCTGAAAACATTATATATCACTTTTAACATATCCAGTCATTGTTAGTCAACCATTACTTAGTTCATCCAAATCTTGCCTTCTTTTAAACCTCATTCTTCCTCTACATGTATTGGTCCCACATTTCCCATTTTTTGCTATATGATTTGCTCCTACCCTTTCCTAAAGATCCCAGTTCCAGGTGCTTTGTCTCTGTTACTATCTTCGCTACTCCTAGTAAAGTTGGTTTAGACTTTGACTTCCATGTTCTACTAATTGCTTTTTTGGCACCCATCATAATTAGACTCAGCAAGGCCTTACTATGTCTAGGCCATTGTGATTCTGTATCATAGCTCAAAAAAACATTCCTTAGTTACACCAACTTACTCACCCAGCATCTCTGACAGAGCAGTCTGCAGGTAATCTTTAAAGTCTGCCAACTCATTACACTCCCAGATAATATGTTCCCAGTCACCTCTTTCTTCCTCATCACACCTCCGACATTTGCTGTCTACCTGAGGAAAATTTCTTTGAAGTATGCTTGGAGAATACAAATGCGTATGTAAACACTTCCAGGTAAAGATCGTAAATCATATAGATTTTGTTGCATATCTGGGAGACATACATATATCCCCTATTGTTTCTTTTTGAATTGCTTATCTAATCTGTCTACATTATCCTCCCTAACCTCCTTTGATTGATTCTTATAGTTATTGTGCAATATTTTATACGGTCTACTAATTATTCCTTTCTTAGCGGCAACTTCTGTTCTAGATTCTACTAAAAACTCTACCAGCACTATTCTTTCATTTAGGACCCCACTATTTATTTCTCTTTGCCTATACTTTGTTATCAAGCCTTAATATAGAAGATAGTCTCTACACAGCTCAAAATGTTGTCAAAAATGAAAATCAGCAAGGAACAGCAAAGTAGTTAAGAATGATTCCAAAAGGAATATCAAATCCAGCAAGAAGGATGTGTAAGATGGTGTGCAATGTTCAAGTTCAGCCAACCACTGTGTGCTCAGTGGGTGAGTTAAACAGAAGCAAGTGCAAGTTCATTACTCAGATACAAACATAAATGACTGTGGCTGAGCATATGCCATGTACCAGTCATCAAATAAATCTTAGCGAATGAACCCTCAATATCCAAAGAATGTTGTGGCTTTGTGTCATGGCCCAGAACGTCTACTATTTTACCAGCTTCCAGCTATAAAGACACTGCTGTTTATTTTGGCTGCTCCATACACCCCTGAGTAGAGTGTTAACTTAAAGATGTGGATTAGTGCCATGGCCTGAAACAGATTTCATGTTATAGGGTCTCAGACTGGTTGTCATGGATACAAAATCAAACATACTGGAAAGAGGAAGGAGGGAATGAACTGGGGCCGAAGACTTGAAGCTTTGATACCTGCACACAGCTGAAAAGCAGGAACAGCCTAAAAGAAACAAAATAAGTACAGTTGCATAAGCTGAACTTACCATAACAGTAGATGTTCAAATGATCACTGCTGCAGTAGCCTTAGCTATATGGGTTATATCCTGCTAAAGATATAACAGTAGACCAGCTTCCAAAGCTTCAGAGCACCTACTATGCACCCAAACTGTCAAGCAGCTTGAGCTGGGATGACTAAAAGACAAGGCTAGGCCCTTCAAAGCTTTCCTGCCAGCAGAAAGAGGGAGGCTGAGCCCTGAGAGGACAAGGCTAGGTACAAAAAAATGAATGAATGAATAAATAAATAAATGTACACACCCCAGCCTAAAAAACAAACCAAAAAGCAAGGGAGATGGAGGGAGGTAGTCGCTACTGTAGCAGCAATCATTTCATCATCTGCTGTTATGGTAAGTTCAGCTTGCACAAATATACTGTGTTCTTCACATTGATCATTGCTGCAGTATCCTTAGCTATATGGGTAGATTATTGTAGCTAACTGTATTTGGGAGGTGGAAGGAGAAGGGTCTAGGAGCCCCTGGGGAATGGTCATAGCAAAACATGACCTAGACCTAGAGAAGGAATTCAGTTTATAGTGTTTTGTAGAAGTATGTACAGAGGACCAACTAGCAGCTTCTAGAATACTTCTAGAATCCAACCCTTTCCAAAAAGCCATAGAAGAGCCAAGGTTCTTGTAGAGTGGGCCTTGACCCTGCCTGGAATAGATTTGTTATGGTGAGTATAACAAAAGTTAATAGCCTTAGACAACCATTTGGAAATAGTCTGTTTTGACACCAGTTGTTCCTTCGTCTTACCTTCACAAGAAATTAATAATTGATCTGAAGACCCGAAAAATTAGCTCTGTCAAGATCGTACTTGAGTCCTCTGTGAACACCCAAAGTATGGAGTATCCTTTCTCCCTCATTTTTAGGTTCAGAAAAGAAAACAGCGAGATGTATAGTTTGAGTAAAATAAACTTTTTACCACTTTAGGCATAAAAGGAGGATTAGTTTTCAAAGGAACCCTATCCTTGTAAAAAATGTGGTAGGATTGACTCACTATAGCAGCTTGCAACTCAGATACCCTTCTTGCAGGGTCAGTCTAATCAATGACATAGCCAGCTTTAGGCACCAGCGAACCCTGTGGTTGCTGGGGCCCCCCTGTTCCTGAGGGGGCCCCCAACTACAGCAAATTGTCTTAACTTGAGATTATGTAACATGTCTGTCAAACCAACAAAAGATAGTACAGCCAATTTTGGGTACTTAATAAACCAGATGGGTAATAACTTGTATTTATATCTCCTTTAAAACTGAAAGATATCTTTGGTTATAGTAACAGTGTTTGTGTCAAGCAACAGGCTTCACAGTTCCATTGAAGATTTTACCCCTGACATAGTTAAACTCTGCTAGTGGACATTCACTCCCCTAAAACTAACAACATAGCCAACTTTAGGTACTTGCAATACCCATGGGTGCAAGGGGGCCCCATTAATCATCCTTGGCTGTGTGTGGGGGCCCCACAGAATTTGCTGCTGGTTGGAGAAAAATTAGGAGAAAATAATGTATTAATTTCCTGATTGTGCTCTTTACTGTGAACAGGTCCGTTAAATGACCCTGTTAGGATGAAGCTGATAATGACCATGAACACGGTAAGCACTAGAGAGATCAGCACTCCAGAGTGACTGAGATCGGTGCAAGCCTTGGACTTTTAAGAAAAGCTGATGCTTCTAATCTTAAGAGATAGTTTTTCTAAACACTGACAGAACACCAGCTACTAAAACTTTCAACTTATTTGCAGAAGAATTCTGTGCAACGTCTATAATAGCAGAATAAAGCCTCAAAATCATGAACACGTTCTAAACATTTCTCTAATTAAATAAGTTAATAGTATAACACCTTTTGCAACAGCTTTCATTTTTTGGACAATAAGTATAAAAGTCTAATATCTGGATTTATTGACTGTAATTCTGAATGATTTGCAAGCAAATCAAACTTTTTACAAAAGATATAGCAAAGCTATGAGCAAAGTTAGGGAAAGTAAATAAAAGTGACTTACCCTGCTGCGGTTTGACGACTGCTAAATGGCAGTTACTGATCATGTTGTGCCATTACCAGTGTTGTACAATGTATTGCAATTTGCTGAAATAAGTACAAAACTGGTATTGCTATGGCTTATGCTTATGTCTGCGTGCACGCGTGCTTGTGTGTGTGAGTGTGTTTGTGTGTATAAAAAAAAAATCAGTGATTTTTATCTGTGCACACACCCAGTAATGCTGGAATACAGACATTATTCTTCTGGGTATCAGTGAAAAAATGTAGCTAACAAGTAATTATTTTAAAAATAATGAATAAAATATATCAAAGAACATAAAGACATTTAGATGCTCTAAGAGTCTGGGGGCCCCACTTCCCACACTGTATATCTGGATACATGGGGCTCCCTTAATCATCCTTGACTGTGGTGCCCCACAAAAGTTGTTGCTGGTTGGGGAAAATTAGGAGGAAAAATGTATTACTTTTCTGATTATTCTCTTTAACCTGAACAGGAGTGTGATATGATCCTGTTAGGATAAAGCTGATAATGGCCTCTGCTCTCAACTGCACCCATTCTAAAACCAGCCCTGCTCAGATGTGTGTGTATATATGTGTGTGTGTGTGTGTGGGGGGGGGGGGGCGTTATTACTTCTTTAATTGTCATCACAGTCAAACCTTAGATTTGTGCACATGAGGTCATTATAGTTTGTGTTTGGGCTGAGGACAGTGAGGTAATTGTTTCTTTTATTTTTCTCACAGACTTCAGAGGTATACAAAGAAGGTTACTATAGTTTGTGCAGTGGCAGTGTACTGTCTAGGAGTAACAAAGTAGAATACATTACTGTAATTGTTATTTTTTTCACATTCCTCACAATCACACTTCAGACATGTATGCAGGTTGCTGCCTTTGACAGTTTGGGTTGAGGAATGAGGAGGCACCTTTGTATATGTATGTCAGCAGTCATTTGAAATACATGACTGTAGAAATTTGAACCTCTGCTTTCATCCCAGTCTAACACCAGAGGGGTGCATAGGCTGTCTTCTTTGGGGGTTAGAGAGGCAGGCAGTTCTAAGATAAGACTTGTGTATCCAGACAACAACTGGCTTGTTAGTTTATTGTGAATTACTGTTTGGTCATCTTTGAACATTAAGCCTTTGGTACAACTTATGTCTTCACTGAAAGAAAAAAAAAATAAGACTGAAATTATTTTCTTACTCGTAATTTTGTTTTGGCCACCATTGGTTGGTAAGATGCTCTAAATTCATTTCAGAACATGCATAACCCAATGCTTCTGGGAGCTCTAGCTTAACTGAATTATTTCCTAAATGGTTATTACTGTACTTACTTGGTCAGGAAAGGTGTGTTGAAAGGATGCAAGGAAAACTAAAGCTGAACAGCAACACAATTTCTTTCCTTAATCAAAATTTCTGTTCAAGCCATCATTGGATGAAAAGCCTGTGTAAAAAGAAAAAAAAACTTTAAAATGCACTTCAGAGTATATAGGAAGTTATGACTTCTCAAAAAAGCTGAAGAGTAAAGCAAAATGTGAGAAAAAGAAGAGAAAAGTAATGTGCATTGTATAGGGAGCCCAAGATGGGGGGAAAACAGGGGAAGAATGGTGTGAGTGTGTGTGTGTGTGTGTGTGTGTGTGTGTGTGTGTGTGTGTCTATGTATCTTGGGGGGTTGGTTGAAACAGTAGGCCTAGGGCACCATTTCACAATGTCCAGACCTGTACATAGAGTTGCTGCAATGTATCACTGGTGCAACTAAATGCCATTAAGATTAAATGGCCATTTGTGAGATGGGCCAAAATAGTGTGGTACATAGGCCTGCTGTAATTAAGAGCACTGCAGCTACAGGTCAGTCTGTGATTACTACTCCTACAAATTTGCAGCATGAACTAAAAGGTTACCTAGGACGGTTATCAGTGACAGGGTGATACGTAGACTGGAAGTGCCTAGGGTCCCCCAACTTGGCATCTGCTGGGGGCCCCAAAAATGCTAACACCGGCCCTGATCAATGAAACTGTTTTCCATGTTAAGAACTTCAAGTCATCTAGATTAGCTGGTTCAAATGAAGCAAGGGTTAGTTTCTCTAATGCAAAATTAAGATCCCAAGGAGGGGCCATTATCTTACTTGGAGGCCTCTTATGCAAAACCCCTTTCAAGAAACCTTGGACATGTGACTGCCTTGAAAGAGGAGGCTCCACAGGCAGACATGCTGAATGTCCAATAAATGAATCTTGATAGAGGAATAAGAAAGGCTATAGGATAGTAACTCTCTGATATATTGTAAAACCAGAGAATAACTAGCCCTGAATGGGTGCTGATTATGTTGTTGGCACCAACTAGAAAACCTTTGCCATTTGATAATATATGATTTTCTAGTAGCAGGCTTTCTTGCTTCTATAGCACCTGCAGCACATAGAAAATAGATGCCTAAAAGGAATTAAGACCCTATCATCCAGGCAAGCAATTGAAGATGATCGATGCTGGAGTGTCTCAAACACCCCTGTTCTTGTGTGAGTAGACCCAGTCTGTGAGAAAGCTGGTGGTAATTACTGCTGGCCATTTCCAAAAGAAGGGAGAACCTTGGTTGCCTGGACCAGAAGGGAGTCACTACATTGATCTTGGGGATTCCTTCTGAATCTTCAGAAGTACCCTGGATATTAGTAGTAAGGGTAGAAAATTCCTGATGAAAGGAAAGGAAAGGAAAGGAAAGGCACCTGTCTTCCAGACCTTCTTGCATGGAGTCCTGGAAAATAATTTTACCAGTTGATTGCTCAGAGAGGAGGCAAAGAGATTTACTTGATGACCTCCCCACAGATGGATAAATTGTTGGAGGACTCCTTTATCTAGTTCCATTTGTGAGTGTCTGCCCTGGTACTGGTCAGTTTGTCTGCCACACAATTTTGATATGACAGAATGTTGGATGCATGTAGAGTGAGACTGTGCTGTGCAGCTATATCCCAAGCTAACATGGCTAGTCCACAAAGGGGGTATGACATGGTTCCCCCTTGCTTATTGATGTACCTTAAAACACTTAGGAACTTTATACCTCCTATCTGCCTTTTTAGGGACAGCTGGCTGACTATCAGGAAAATTGCAGGTAGTAAAGCACATATCCTCTAAAGCAGACAGGGCAGGAGGAATGGGTGTAGGTTCTGAAAAATCTTCTGTAACAACCCATAGTATTTTTAAGGGACTGAGAAACGTCTGTGTCCTCCCACTGAAAACACTGGGATATTCTATCAATAGTCTCAGAGAAAGAAAAAGCCCCTCAGGGAGAATCAGAAAGACAGCTTTCTTCTGAGTCTCTATTGGAAATCTGAGGACAAAACCCCAAATCTGTCCCTGCATCTCCCAGTTCAGATTCAGAATCTTGAATTTCTTCAGGAAAGGAGGCATCCCTCTTTCTTTTACTGGAAACTTCTCCACAAAAAGGATGAAGCCTGAATCAAACTCTGAGCCATTCCCAGTAAACTACTCCTATCCAAAAAAGCCCCTGCATCCCCAGGGATGGGCACAGCATTCTGACACAAGAAGAAAACCTTCCCAGTTCCCTCTCCCAGGACTGACAAGAGTGGTTCTCTCTTGCTCACTGAGGGGACATCGAAAGCTGGAGAGAACTTGCCTAACTCCCAGTCCATAGTGGCTGTAAATGGTACACCAGAAGGATCCAGGGTAATAGATGAATGGTAAGAGGTGCAACAAATGGCCACAGCAGAGTTACCTACCTGCAGCTGAGGCAAATTGCTAGCCTGCTGTAGTGGCAGAGGCTGTTTTTTTGACTTTTTTTCTTTTTGTGGCTGGAAGAAGGACCAACAGTGGGAGTGACAATCTGTTCCATGGTCAAGCCAAAAATGGTGCCTGTATCCTGGAGAAAACAAGCAATGATGCTAGTAAATCTACCAGTCCATAAAAGTTACCATTTGTACAGAAACAAAAACAGTAAAAAGCACTTTCAAACTCTATGGCAACCCCACAACCTGAAAATAAACACAATTTCTCCACAGAAAATAGTTGATTAGTTAGATAACACTACTTTTAAACTGAGAGAAACAGCGGGTGCTCCATTTAAAAATACATTACAGTCTCAAGGCAATCCATTACAACACAACATTCCTAGCTTTAAAATAACTTTCATGAAGAAGAAAATCATAAAACATCATTAAAAATAAGAAAATGGAAGTTTTTTCCTCATGGGGAACATATCTGTCTAGCTAAAGAAAGCACAAGCTGGCTGTTGATCCTCAAAAACCTCAGAGGAGCTCACTCTTTGGTGGCAGTAAAGCTCTGAAGGGCTTCATGCCCAGACATGTCTTTTAGTTAACTCAGCTCAAGCTTCTTGACAGTTTGGCCATGTGGAAGGTGCCTGAAGCTTCAGATGTTGTCTGGCTGTTATATCCTTGGCAGGATATTACCCATATAGCTAAGGCTACTGCAGCAGTGATCAATATAAAGAACATTCACTGTGCTATCAATATGGACTATAAAGTTCCAAAACAGAAACTCAGAAGGAAAACAACCATAAACTTGAAATTAATCAAATGAACAGGCATGGGATCACAGGTAGCTACTACCATGTTGACCCTAAAAGATAAAAGAGGTAATCTGCTTTTCAAATAACTGCTCATTAACAGCTGAGCTGGTCAGAAAGACTCCTCAATGTATATTTCCATATGATGTAGCTGCAACATGGCGATTCTCATGGATACTGCTGCCGCTCTTTCACATACGATTATTTTCTAGATGAAGACTTCTTTCTACTTACTGCGGTTCCAAACAATCGCGTTTACTTGTAGCAATGAACTTGATATTTTACTCACACATAACCCTTCTCAGTTTTCAGGTTTTGTATGCCATATCGCTGTCACTTATGGCCGAATACAGACGTAAATGGACTTGTCACACTTGCCCTTGTTGTATTTCTGATTATAATTATTACAGGGAACATGAAATAATAATCTATGCAAATAAGATACATTGTTTCTTGAAATGGAATAAATCAATGCCCTCCCATTCTGCTTGAAGGACAATGATGTTCTTTATTGCCAAAATGGCCAAATTTCATATCAGATGATATCTCTTCTTCTAAATTGTTCTTATGGCATGCACTGGTGATCCAGACACACAAAACCCTAAGAAATACCTGACGTCTGGATGAACAGGACTGTAAGCTGGTACAGTTTACTTGTTCTATTTGAGTTTACATTTCAGAGAAGTACTTTACATTGTTTGGTGTTTCGTTGCACTTTATGCTTTCAAGATATGATTCATGTATCCTCATCAGCATTTGTCTTCTCAGATGATAGGTAATAATTATTTTTGTTAGCACTGGACAATAATGCCTGGACACTGCTTATTTTGCCCTGAAAGAAATTAAGACTGAATTTCTTTTCCTGTTGACTTTTGCACAAGCCATCCTCTCATTGTGTGTACTTTTTTCAGTAAATACATTTCTAGGTTAGCGCCTAGATAATTTAGTTATCTTAATGAATATGATACTGACAAATTTCAATAACTACATTATTCAGTTAGTATATTGGTAAGATTAGTGACAGCAAAAGTGATGCTATACAGAGTTACCAATCCAGCTTTATTAAATCTATAAGGTTTGATACTGAGGCTAATTTTGCTCAACATCTTTTTTACATATTTTCCAATGGATTCTAAACTTTGAACAAATGAGTATAACAGTGGTAATAAAAATCAAAGTGTAGTTACCAAAAGCTCAGACATTGGCTTATTATTTTTTTTATTTTATTTTACGTGTTTACCGGGAAAGTCCATCTTGGAACAAAGCAAATTTTCAGTGAAGGCCCAGGGAAAACACTCCAGATGCATGCCCTTATAACGTGGGAAGAAACCGGAAAACCTGGAGGAAACCCACACGAATGCAGGGAAGACATGCACACTCCATACAGAAGGCACTCCAGCCAAGAATCAAACCGGAGAACCTCTTGCTCTCAGGCAATAATGCAACTCTTGCACCACTACACCATTAATTCATATCTATAGTTGCAATATTAATGAATGAATTGATATGGTATGAATTTCAATATTCAAAAATATTAAGTGATGAGGTTTGAAGAACCTGTGTATCAAAGGTGAAATTCATTTGAATAACATCATATCCATGACGAATGAAGTAAAGTCTTTAAAGAACATGGATGGATAATAAGCTGAAACTTAAAATTGCATCCTTGGCTAAATGAAGAAGTGTTAAACTTCCGGGTTTACTACTGAGATCAATATCATATACAAATTCAAAGGTGTTTATAACTCCAGTGTTTGTAAACAAAAAGACACTGGAACACAGACATGATGCAATACCTTTAACTGGACAAACATAGGCTTTACAATTAATTGAGCTTTTGAGCTGACTCAAGCCCTTCATCAGGAGTTAAGGTAATGATGTTAAATATAGTGCTTAAATACCCACTTGTGTCATGAAAGGGAAGGACATCATTTATTGCCAACTGGCTAAAAAAGAAATCTTGAAAAATGCTAGTGTTGAAAAAAATGCAGCTTATACTACACCTCAGAGACATACACTTTGTGTGTCTATGTGTGTGTGTGTGTGTGTGTGTATGCGCGAGCACGTGTGTGTGTGTGTGTGTGTTTGTGTGTGTGTGTGTGTGTGTCTGTGTGTGTCTGTGTGTCTGTGTGTTTGTGTCTGTGTCTGTATCTGTGTGTGTGAGAGAGAGAGGTCATGACATGCTATAATAATCAAAGACTGGCATGTTACATTAGAGCTAGTGTTTATTTAGCAAAGAAGATATCATGCAGAAAGATTTCTCTGACATTTAATGAGGCAATAAATATGAAAACAAAAGGTGTGTCAGAAGATTAGTTAAATCTAGGAAAGGAATGCAAGAAGTTATAATTTGTAAGTTGTTAGTCTGCCTAAACAAGCAATCTTTGTGAGCTAGAAGTTTTGGTTAATGGAAAATATGAATTAGCAAGAATGTCCAGTTCAAAGTGATGAAAAAGGCAGGGACTACCAAGAGAATGAGATACAGGGTTAGAATGTATGGATAATGTATGCATTTAATACAGTATACATGCTGAGGCTTAGCTAACTGATACAGAAAATGGTATTGTTATGTTAGCCTAACGTTCGGAAGAACAGCAGAATTGGATCAAGTTTTGCTGTTCTGTTAAAACTGTCTGAACAGCAAGGCCTTAGTGACTGTTAAGTTTATGATTACTACAATTCTGATGAGAATGTTGCCTTATGTGAAAGTAACCATTTAAACAGTCACCAAATCTAAAGAATCTTCTTGTCAGAAGCACACTTAGACCAGAGCAAAACCTAATCCAGAATGGCACAAAACCCTGCAACCATCCAAGATACAAAACATGATACCTGATTTGTAGAGCTTCCAACATAATTTCAAAGTACAGGGTTCAATTACGTGCACTTCCAAAAATGTGGTTTATTTAATCAAATGCAGAAAAATCACCAAAGACAGGTTACATAGAAGAGATAGGCCAGGAACTTAGAAGTAGGATGAATGCCCATTGATAACACAGTTACAAATAAAATGACTGACAACATCAACACATTTTTCCCAGTCTGATCACCCTGTATCAGATTTGGCAGTTATGGTTATTAAAGGTCATTTTTGCACACCTTTGGGAGGAAGCAAAATGGAGATTAAGATAATTCAGTTGTTCATTGTTCAAGATGCCAGTCAGTGGCATGAACCTGGATATTGGTTTTATGAGACACTACAATACTTAACCTTTCCTTTTGAGCAACTAACACTGGACATAAATAAACAGAACAGCAACGCTTTTTTTGTTTGGTGATACATGATTATGATGAGTTTACTCCAAATTATACTGATGGCTATTTCAGAATATTAACAGTAACTCCTAAGATTATTGGGGGTCTCTGTTTTGGCATCCATATTTTATTCATGACAATAGACTAGCTGGTTTCACAGAAGGCAACATTCTAGTCAGAATAGGAGTAACCATGAAATTAGAGTGAGCAAGGCCTTAATGTTCAGACATTTTTAGCAGTATAACAAACCTTTATCCAATTCTGCTGTGTTTCAGAACCTTAGTCTGACATAACATAGAGGATTATGAGTAGGTTACTGTTCATAACCTGTTTATTATGTGTTCTCCACATGGATGCCAAGAAATTCACATCAAGAGTGAGTGAATCTTGGCATCCATGTTGAGAACACATAATAAACAAGTTATGATCATCGACCAACTCATAATTCTTTGTAGTGCATGGAGCTTTATTTGCTCCACGTTCTATTAGTTTCAGTAAAAAAAAAGTGCTAAGCATTTTGCCAGCTTTCAAAGCTGTAAATCATTTAGCCACTTGCAGAATGCTGTCAGAAAGGCAGTCTAACACAATCCCTTACATTTATATTCACCTTGCTGTGCATCTAAACTGTCCATATTGTCCAGATTTTTGCCTAGTTTGTTTTTTGTGTTCCTTATAATGTTCGTAGTTCTCAGACAAATTATGGAGGACTGAGTCACTGAACAGTGACATACATTTGAACTTCATAGTTCATATCCTTGAGAGAAAAATGCAGGCAAAAACTCATCCTGTTATTCTAGCTATTTCCTCAGTTTGTAAGAGGAAAGGATACCCTATCAGCATGGACAGCAGGATGAACCAAATCTTTTATTTTGCTGTTGTCATTTACTGGTCAGTACTGCCAGATTTTACTGCCTAGCCCAAGACACAACCTTAATAACTTAAGCAGGTGATGCTTAACATTTGTTGAGGTAGGGTCACATGCCCCTATAGTGCTTAACTGATTTGTCTTTTTCAAATATTGGAGCATAATCATGCAATATCTATACATTCTAACCCTATATCTTATTCTCTGGGTAGTCCTTGCCTTTCTCATTATTATGAATTGTATATTGTTGCTAATTCATATTCTCTGTTAACCAAAATGGATACAGTACAGTACTTGGATTATGGGAAAACTTCATATGTTGTTGAATCTAACCTGCCCATGTCCTTTTACCTTCCTTGAGCATGTTGAACTGAAATAATATTGGTTCTTCCAATGGTCCTTTGGGGTCTCTGGAGTATCCAATATGTTGAAATCCCTTCAGCTTGCCAGTGTCTCCAATTAGCATAATGTGGGAAAATATGAAAGCTCATGCATCTACAGTACATTAGATTGTTCACCATGAGTAACCAGCTTATCCACTGAAGATTGTCCTACTCCGTTACATGATGTAATAGTATAGCAAGATTTTGAATGAGCGTATGCACATCTCGCCACCTAACGTTTTCCTTTGTTTTAGAACTCTACATCTGGTTTCACCCTTTGAAAAAAAATTATATAAGTCACAATGTGCCATTATATTGTTCACTACAAGAATGCTTTATTTTATTTTTGCTTGTAAAAAAATAAAAATAGAAAAGTAAGGCATTGGTCACTCACAACACACATTTAATATACAAAAATAAAGCCACCAGCATGAGCACTTTGTCTCTCAAGAAGCCTTCATCGGAGTGGTAGACAGACACACTGACAGTCTATTTAGAAACATTGCAAAAGGCGCACCAGTTAGAACACCCAGTGAAATCATTAATGTCTCAAGCTCCTTTTCTTTAAAGCAACCTTAAAATTTAAATGATCTTTTATTCCCGGGAATTCAATAGAATTAAATAACACTTCCCAGTTGTATTCTAGGGAATGCAATTCATCTTCTAAATTAAACATTCTAGGATCTTTTTGAACACTTTCCAAAATATAAAAAATAAACCTCTTAAAATTCTGGCAACTGGCTGAAAGTTTGAACGATGTATTCATAGTATTCTTGTTATCTAATTTATAACAGTCTTCATAAATCTGTCTACTGACAGCTCGTTTTATTCACCCAATATAAAAAAAGCTTCACAAGAAATGCAGGGTGCAACATATATTACATTAACAGATTTGCATTTAAAATAACCAGGGGCCTCATGTGACCTTCCTACAAAAAAGGAGAGGGCACTTAAATGGCTTGGAGCGAATCTGCCTTATTTCTTTTTCACTCATACTTTCATACTCTAGTAGTAGATTTGCAATGTCTTAAAATGTTTTCTAGGACAGTCAGTTTATCTATGATGTTCCCTGATTCTTTGAAAAACAATGTATATTGCAAATCTGTTGTGTTCATACCCCATAGCAACAAAATTGTTTCAAGCATTGAAATTGTGTGTGAAAAAAAAATCAGAGAATTTCTTTCCAAACCAGTTAAACCTAAATAATATAATTTAACAGATGGCGAGAGAGAGAGAGAGAGGCCTTGAATTATTAATGGTCATATGGTTGCACTCACTGAAATCCACTTCACTTCATGGTATTGCTAATCACCACATTTTCCTCAGGACAGAATCAGTGGAAACAATGTTGTTTATTTTGAAATATTGTCTGTACATGGTTGAGCACACATAATGCTATTGAATGTTATGCAAAAATTAAGGGGTATGGCAGAAGAATTAAAGTTACTTTTTTTAGTATTTCCCCTGGTACAACTTAGAGTTTCAAAGTGGTGAAAAATAAAGTTGCATTTCATAAAGGATTAGAGCTTGATTTGGGAAACTAGAATGCAGTGACTAGTTTTAATAAGGTATGCGGGAGCCCTATCAGTTGATCGAGTTTCCAGAAACTTGAAATTCATACTGGCGAGATGATGTGATCAAATTTCTGAAAACTATAAGCTTTTGAATGGAGAGCATGGTACAGTGAGGATCGGGAAATTTACTGTTTTCCTCAATATAGTACGATCTTGGAGTTGGTATATGTAATTAGCAGGCAGTGTGAGGGTGCAGCTCCCCTGCAAAAATGTAGAAATAGGTAGATCTTTATGTTTTTTTTTTTTTATGTTCAAGTTTTCAGAAATTTGCTAATATCATCTCGCTAATATGAATTTCGAGTTTCTGAAAATTCAATCAACTGTCTTTAGACTTTTAGGAGTCTTAGACAAAGAAGATACATAGGAAATTATATTAGGACTGCAATGGTTAACTGTCATGTTAACAGTTCTAGATGGGACTCCTCAGTATACTTAGTATTCACCACAGTATAAGACCAGGTTTCTGAAAGATAAGATTTATATGTTGACTGAACATGCATATTTGGAAAATAGGTTTGCATACATTTCATGGTGACTTCTGTTCATGTTTATATGTTATAGTGTACATTTCCATTGAGAGTCATTGGTGTTTTCTTACTAATTATTTAAATAGCAGAATTAAAACAAAATTGCATAATCAGTTACTATAAAATAGGTGGTCCTGCTGGATAGAGAACACAGGTTTTTATTGGCTGATTGGGAGGGGTTTAATCAGGAAGTGAGACAAAAGATGAAATATACAGTTGCTTTACTGTACAGGAAAAAGGACTTCTTAAGGAAATACAGGCCACACAAGCTACATTGGAGATTTTGCTTGAATAGAACATTAGCAGTGAGATAAAGATAGCAGAGACTTCAAAGAACTATACAGGATTGAAAAGTCAGAGACTTGACATTTTGAGAAGGGATCCATTAATCATAGTGGAGATTTACTGGAAATATTATAAAAATGTGCAGCCAGCTGAGACAAATGGAGAGAATATGAGAAAGATCCTCAGAAGTATTTACATGTAATAAATCTGCTGAAGGTTACTGAGGAATAACAGACACAATATGGTCCTGTGTTTGACTAGACTATTTATTGATGTTATTGATACTATGGAAATGCATGCATAGTGGAAGAAAAAAGTGATGGCCATAATATGTAAAGAGGGTAAGGTCTTTGGATTAACTCCTTCTTATAGACATTTAATTATATTCAATCAAGATTACAAGCTATTCATATCTATAATTGCATGCTGATTAGCTAAATACATACCTTAACTGATAAATTAACTAGAAGTGTGGTTTCGAGGTAAACAGTAGGTTAACCTTCAATCACATTTGAAAAAAAAATGGTTTGGTTATGAGAGTGGTGAAC
This sequence comes from Protopterus annectens, assembly GCF_019279795.1. Taxonomy (NCBI): domain Eukaryota; kingdom Metazoa; phylum Chordata; order Ceratodontiformes; family Protopteridae; genus Protopterus; species Protopterus annectens. The sequence goes on along the minus strand of NC_056725.1, from coordinate 389,064,365 downwards.
GGCAGAGAGGTAATATTAGTTATGGCCAGTTTGGATGCAGAAAGAAACATATTTGTTAGAGTGGAACGGTACTATGTGATAAAGATTTTGTTAGCTTTGGGGTTTACTTCAGAATCTTTAGACTTCATTTTAACAATTTATTCAGGTTTGTTGGGTGATGCAAAGATGCATATGGTTTATGTCCATCTTTTTGCTTGTTTAGAGAAAGACATCAAGGCTTTCCATCACTGCAGCTTTTGTGTGCTTTGCATTGAGTTTTTGGCAGTGGCAATACATAACTCAGATATTTATTTGAACCTATGGGAACAGATGATGTGAAAATATCTTTATTTGCTTTGTGAATATAATGCTGACTCATTTCAGGAGGTCCAATCAAGAATTTAGTTCTCCTTTTTGGCGTATTGATACTTTTCCTTCCTTTTGTGGTTGTAAAATCAAAACTGTTTGCAGTGATTTATGAACCTTTTCAATGATGAGAAGATAATTTAGGTTTCTTGGATGCTAGATATATTCAGTATTAGACGTATCAGTTAATACAACCTATGAAAAACTGATAAAATATTTAAGGGTTGAATTTAGATCACGGACAAAGATGAGCTAGAATTAAATCAGAATTGAAAACCTTACATTTATGTTGCCTTATCCCTATTTTGTGACATATTTCAGTAATTCCTGGTAGATAATTCTGGAAGATTTTGAAAGAAGAAGGTCACACAATAAAAGTGATTGAAAGCGCTAAAAACTAAAATCGTGTTGTTGAATCGTTGCTGTGGGGATTACTGGCACTTCATTGCTTTTGTTTTTTGGTTCCAAGTGTACCATTCGTGGTGCTAGGCTGTGCAGTTTTTAGCAGTAAAGACTATGCTTTTTGGATTTTATATGAGATGGCAGCAAAATGCTGTACTTCATGTGATAAACTGATAATAGCTAGAGAAGCGAAAGGGTAACATTTTTTTAGAATCACATTTATACTGTGGCTTATTTCTTGTTAAATTATGGCATCTGTTTCAATTGAGTGACTGCAACACTAAGTGAGTAGTGAAATTTAACATATTTAAGACGATACTGATAGAGTCTCATTTTGGTCTTATTATGGTAGGCAGCAGGAACCTCCTTAATTACTGAAGCCGACACTTAGAACATTGCAGTATATTTTGACAACAGCGATTAAGTCATCAGTTTGCTGCAGCCAATTGAGGAAAGCCATACCATACTTTGATTCATCCCCTTTTCACAATTCTCTATTATGGTTTTATTTAGCAAAAAATTATCCTTTCTTTAATTACCATTACATTCTAGTGACATAACCATGTTTATTTATTTATTTATTTTTTTATAAATTACTATAAAATCTATGACTGCATCAATTCCAGTACATGGCTTGTACATTGTTGGAAGGCAAGTTATTGGTCTATAGTTTTTAGGATGGCTTACAGGTTAGCTCTTAAGGAAGGGTATTGTTTTTACTGTTGTTAACCAGGCTGGTGTCCATTTGGGATGTGTATAAGTAATTCTTACTCAGGGACAAATCTTTGTATATAGATACTGATACTTTTAAACAAAAGTTAAGTACTGTATCTGGGACTCATGTTTTCCATTTAGGAGCTCTTAATTTTGTTTCAGTTTCTCTGGCTATTTCATCCCATTTCATATAGTCTACATTAGAACTCCTTACTATTGCTTTTAATTTTTCTCTCAATTCGTCATCCTTGTTATGTTTCAATGGGCCCTCATAAATGTTTCTATTTCTTCTTTTTTTGCTGGTGTTTCTAGTCTTAGTGCTTTGTTTACCAATTTTCCATAAACATTTTTTGGGTCATCAATGAATTGCTTATTTTGTACTTTTCTTTATATTTATCTACATATATAGTCTAAATGTTTTTGGCATGTGTTAATATTTTTAGTTTATTATTTGCAATAGTGCCTGATAGATTTGCTTTTACCAAATCTATAGTTATGCATTTATTTTACTTTGTTTACCAGGGTAGTACACTGATCACAATAGATTATTTGCAGACATACCCCAAGTGAAGTGATTCACAAAAAAAAAAAAAAAAAAAAAATATATGAACTTCACAAACGCAGAGTAAAATCACAAAAGGTAGATAATCCCATAGACAATTAATACAATATGTAAATACTATTAGCAGAGTAGAAAATATGAATTAGTAGTAAATATGAGAGGGAAGCAGCAGCTGAGAACAGAGGATCAATGCAGAAGTGATGCAGGTGAGGAGGCAGTTAGGTTATGTGTCCAATGTTAAAGCACTTGCTGTCAGATGTTTGATGAAAATGTATTTTGAGTTGAGTTCTGAAGATTAGGAAAAAGGAGACTTCTTTAAGGTGATGGGGGAGGGATTGCCAGAGTTTGGGTGCAAGAATGGAGAAGGAATGGTTGGTACATTACGGTTTAGCTTGGGGTGCCTGGAGTCAGGAAATTAATTGAGAGATGCTGTGGTGGTTGTAGGGGGTGATTTTACTATGGAGCTTGGCTGTGAGAGGTAGAAAGGCATCTGACTAAAATAGTTGGAAAACAAGAGACCATATTCTTGTCTTAGTTATAACACCTTAATTGCTTTATAGTGTTCTCGAGCCAGTGCTTCCATAGTGGCATTTTATTTCTTCCCTTCCTTTCCTTTACTGCTCTATATTTTTGTGTTAAGACTTTATCTGTTATTAATTTAGCTGCACAGTAATATATCCTGTTTGTTTGTGTAACATCACAAAACCTTTTCTTAATAGTCCTAATCCTGTTCATTTGTTTTACAAAACTTCTAAAACTGTGGGTCTTATTTGCTTTCTGTAATATATTTCTGTCATAGATCTTAATATGTCTAACCATGTCTATTAAATGAAGCAGCTTTTCCCTTAGACCATTTTCTTCTAGACTGACAGAACCTTCCTTGCTCTCCATTTCCTGCAAGTATTCTACTGAAAGTTTTAGAACTTCTTCCTGTGACATATCCTCTTCAGATATACCATGCTTTATCTTCTGCAACTTCATATGGGAACGCATTGACCTTTCACTCCACAACATTGCCTGAACTGGAGTTGCAATTATTTCCTGCTCCTTTCCTTGCCAATTGAATTTTTGTGCCAGTTTCTTACAAATTGTTTTAACATATGATCATTAAGGTAATTTGTTAGGGTTCACTACAGACAGTTAGGTCCCAAGCACTTGAAAACCACTGTCTCAAAATCAGTGGCTCTAGCACTTTGTAGCTCAGTTTGGCGGCTGTTTGTGCTTGAATGTGAGTATGAATTCAGGCAAACAGCTGTGGGGAAGGAGTGGGAAGTGGGTTTTAGAAAAAGGGACCAGGAGGGGGATTTTAGGGTTAGGGAGCAGGAAGGGAGTTTTAGGGTTAGGGAATAAGTGGGAAATTTAGGGTTGGGGACCGATCAGGGAATTTAGGGTTATGAAGAAAGAGGAAGTGATTAGAACAAGGGACTGGGGATTTGGGTTGGGAACTGGGTGAGACTTTTAGGTTTAGGGTTTAGGTTCTGGTAGGGCTATGTAGTTTATAGGACTGGGTATCAGAAAGACTATATAGAAATAGGAGAACAGACTAGTGGGAATTAAAGTACATTATTTTTCAAGCAATTATAGTCAGTGAGCAAGTATACCTCCAGCTACTAGAATACAAACACTTGTAGTAGAACAAAATGTTTAATATCTCCTTTCTACCAGTGTATTTTTTAATAGTGGGACCTTTCAGAATTTCCTCAGCAATTATCTTTATATTTGTTTTATACAAATAAAGAAATAGTCCCCCCCCTAAGTTTAAGAGGGTCCTATTACAGACAAAAAGCATCATAACTTGGTTCTTTGTGCATCTACTCCTTAGCCTGAAACAGTGTTTCACTAAGTAGTCCTATATCACAGTCTAAGTCAAAACCAGAATTCAATTTTATCTCTCATATTCTTATCATTAACATACAGAACAGAAATCTGTCCTGTTTTTATAATCCTTTGATTTTCTCTGGAGCGATCAAATCTACTTCCAGTCACCAAACAAGATGAATTTTCTGTGAGTGACTTAACACATTCGGGCAGTTTGCTGGATATGCCAGGTGTAGATTTTAACATTCTTTCAAAATTGTTCCCTTATTACAGGCTTCTAATAAAATCACAGAAGCTAAGAGAAGGATCCAGAAATGTTCTTTATATAAAATATAGATTTGGAAGGGAGACAAGATAATAATACTAGAAGGGTTATCTTCTTCTTCTTCTTCTTCTTTCGGCTGCTCCCATTATGGGTCACCACAGCAGATCAACTGTTCCATTTCTTCCTGTCCTCTGCATCTTGCTGTCACACCAACTACCTGCATGTCCTCTCTCACCACATCCATAAACCTTATCTTAGGCCTTCCTCTTTTCCTCTTATCTGGCAGCTCCATCCTTAGCATCCTTTTCCCAATATACCCAGCATCCCTCCTCAGCACATGTCCAAACCAATGCAATCTTGCTTCTCTGGCTTTGTCTCCAAACCTTCCAACCTGGGCTGACCCTCTAATATACTTATTCCTAATCCTGTCCATCCTTGTCACACCCAGTGCAAATCTTAACATCTTTAACTCTGCCACGTCAAGCTCTGACTCCTGCCTTTTTGTCAATGCCACTGTCTCCAAATCATATAACATAGCTGGTCTCACTACCCTCTTGTAGACCTTCCCTTTCACTCTTACTGGTACTCGTCTGTCACCAATCACTCCTGACACTCTTCTCCACCAGCTCCATCCTGCCTGTACTCTCTTCTTCACCTCTCTTCCACACTCACCATTACTCTGAACTGTTGATCCCAAGTATTTAAACTCATCCACCTTCGCCACCTCTCCTCCCTGCATCCTCACCATTCCTCTATCCTCCCTCTCATTCACACACATATATTCTGTCTTAGTCCTGCTGACCTTCATTCCTCTTCTCTCTAGAGCATATCTCCACCTCTCTAGGGTCTCCTCCACCTGTTCCCTACTCTCACTACAAATCACAATGTCATCTGCAAACATCATAGTCCATGAGGACTCCTGTCTGATTTTGTCTATCAACCTGTCCATCACCATTGAAAATAAGAAAGGGCTCAGACCTGATCCTTGATGTAATCCCACCTCCACGTTAAACGCATCCGTCACTCCCACCGCAGACCTCGCTGCTGTCACACTACCCTCATACATATCCTGTACCACTCTTACATACTTCTCTGACATTCCCGACTTCCTCATACAATACCACACCTCCTCTCTAGGCACCCTGTCATATGCTTTCTCTAAGTCCACAAAGACACAATGCAACTCCTTCTGACCTTCTCTGTACTTCTCCAGCAACACTCTCAGAGCAAACATTGCATCTGTAGTGCTCTTTTTTGGCATGAAACCATACTGCTGATCACTAATCATCACCTCCCTTCTTAACCTTGCTTCCACTACTTTCCCATAACTTCATGCTGTGACTGATCAATTTAATCCCTCTGTAGTTACAACAGCTCTGCACATCACCCTTATTCTTAAAAATCGGTACCAAAACACTTTTTCTCCATTCCTCAGGAATCCTCTCACTTTCCAAGATTTCATTAAATAATCTAGTTAAAAACTCCACTGCCATTTCACCTAAACACCTCCATGCTTCCACAGGTATGTCATCTGGACCAACAGCCTTTCCATTCTTCATCCTCTTCATAGCTATCCTTACTTCCTCCTTGCTAATCCACTGCACTTCATGATTCACTATCCGCACATCATCCAACCTTCTCTTCCTCTCATTCTCTTCATTCATCAGCCCCTCAAAGTACTCTTTCCATCTGCTCAACACACTCTCCTCGCTTGTGAGTACATTTCCCTCATTATCCTTTATCACCCTTATCTGCTGCACATCTTTACTGGCTTGGTCCCTCTGTCTAGCCAATTGGTACAGGTCCTTTTCTCCCTCCTTAGTGTCCAACCTTTCATACAACTCTTCATATGCCTTATCCTTAGCCTTCACCACCTCTCTCTTTGCCATGCACCTCATCTCCTTATACTCTTGTCTACTTTCTTCATCTCGCTGACAATCCCACTTCTTCTTCACCACCCTCTTTCACTGTATACTCTCCTGTACTTCTTCATTCCACCACCAGGTGTCCTTGTCCTCCTTCCTCTTTCCAGATGTCACATGAAGCACCTTTCTAGCCATCTCTCTTACTAGCTCTGCTGTAGTTACCCAGCTATTCGGTAACTCTTCACTGCCAACCAGTGCATGCCTTAACTCTTCCCTGAACTCCACCTCACAATTACCCTTTTTCAATTTCCACCATTTGATCCTTGGTACTGCCCTCACACTCATCCTCCTCTTCTTGATCACCAATGTCATCCTACAAACCACCATCCTATTCTGCCTAACTACACTTTCCCCTGCCACCACTTTACAGTCTCCAATCTCCTTCAGACTGGCCCTTCTACATAAGATATAATCCACCTGAGTGCATCTTCCTCCACTCTTGTATGTCACCCTATGCTCCTCCCTCTTGTTAAAATACGTAGTCATCACAGCCATGTCCATCCTTTTCACAAAATCTACTACCATCTGACCTTCTGCATTCCTTTGCTTAACACTATACCTACCCATCACTTCCTCATCCCCTCTGTTCCCTTCACTAACATGCCCATTGAAATCTGCTCCAATCATCAGTCTCTCACTCTTGGGTACAGTCATCACCACTTCATCCAACTCACTCCAAAATTTTTCTTTCTCATCCATCGCACACCCAACTTGTGGAGCATATGCACTAACAACATTCATCATTACACCGTCAATTTCCAGCTTCATAAACATCACTCTGACACTCTTTTTCACCTCCAAAACACTCTTAGCATACTGTTCCTTCAGGATAATGCCTACACCATTTCTCCTCCCATCCACACCATGATAAAACAATTTGAACCTGCCTCCGATATACCTAGCCTTGCTCCCCTTCCATCTGGTCTCTTGCACACACAATATACCAACCTTCCTTCGGTCCATCATATCAGCTAGCTCTCTCCCTATACCAGTCATACTGCCAACATTCAAAGTTCCGACCCTCACTATCACAGTCCTAGCCTTTACCTGCCTTCGGGCATGCCTTCCCCCTCTTCTCCTCCTTTGGTAAACAGTAGCCCAATTTGCACCAGCACCCTGTTGGCCAACAGTACTGGTGGCAGTCGTTGTTAACCCGGGCCTCGACCAATCCAGTATGTATATCTGTACTGTTGTCTGCATGTATGATTTGGCAACATTTTACGCCGGATGCCCTTCCTGATGCAACCCTTCCCATTTATCTGGGCTTGGGATCGGCACAAAGAAATGCACTGGCTTGTGCATCCCCAGTGTCTGGGTTCTAGAAGGGTTGTTATATAATATAGGAAAATAATGTGGTGCTACAACAACAGTTTCTGACCAAGTACTTTTTCAAGACTACATTAGTGATATAATAGAAATACTTAATGGGAAAGGTTATTTGTTTGTGATGGTCACATAGTTACATGATTCCTTAGGTTGTTAGATATGTGAGAGGTAAGGTAAGGTAAGGTATGAAGGATAACATGGAAGCACCATACAGTGATAAAAGAATGAAGAATTTTAACTGTATGCTGCATATCTAGTGGCCAAAAGATGAAGTGATGATTGAAACTCTAGAAGGACTACAGAAATGCAAAGTGGCAAGGTGAGTAAAGTGCATCTTAATAAACCAGGCAGAAGAGCACAGCTTTGGAGGACCAGGTTTGCTAACCATGACAGGCAACTTTTTATCTGAAAATAACTGTTGCAGACAAACTTATGGTGGCAGGAAAATATTCTAAAGTAGGGAAAAGTCAAGCCAATTTGTTGAGTGAATCAGCAGTTACATCATCAGTAAAAATATTATGGCCTTGTTTTTATAATATACCAGTCTAGTAATATCTCACATTACTACACAAAGTATACATTAGAATGTACTCAAAGAACATAGGAAATTCAGAGAAAAGGAATTAAGGCTTTATTAATCTTTTACCTCATGAGGGAGAATAATCTTGCTTTCACAGATAAGGAAAAAATTAGTCTGCATACATAATGGAAATTTACTTATTTAAGGTGATAAAGCATGAAGAGCAACATCTTTTATACAAGCATGTCACAGGCCTAGGTATTTTGACCCAAGAGTGGCAAATGTCAGATGCAGTGGTATGAGACACAATTTTAAGGAATGCTGACAGGTGGGAAAAGTATCCACACATTTAAGTTGGTAACATCACAAACGGCGAGGTCCTTTAAGGACTACGAAAAACAAATGTAAATTTCTAAGTTCAGCCAGAGATGTGTTCATGTAACTCCAGCTTGATTGATATATCTGAGCAGGCAATGCAGTTTTGATCCTTTTCTAACATGAATAATCCATACATTTCAATGACAGAACATTTTAGATAGTGCCATGGTACTTGAAAAGGCCAACCTCGATGTCTGATGAAGATTTAAATAGTTTTCCAGCAACACTTGCTAGTGATCTTTTGAAAGACATCTGCAAGTCATAAAAGAGTGACAGATTTTCATGGCTGTATCTTATATGCTCACATGGCACACATTAGTAGTGATTAAAGGACTGAATAGAAAAAAAAAATATGCTTGGCATTAGGGCTTACAGCATTTATTTGAACAAATGTGGTCATAGTTATGGGAGATGTTATGCTAAGACCAGATTTAAAAAATGTTTTTCATTTTGTCAGCTCATTCTCTACAAAGGGTAAAACTATTTTTGCTAGTATATTGCACTGCAGAAAGATTTTTAATTAAATATCTTGCTATCTATTCTGAATGACTGAACTCTATATGGTAAATTTCAGCTTAGCATGGATGAATACAAAATATATCTGCAGCATACATGGAAACTTAAAAACAGATTAACCTACTTCTCTAAAACATTATGAATTCTACTAAAACAACATGCATTCCAAACTTGCCAAGTCTGTCATGGTGTAGAACTTGAGCGAATTTTATATTTTTCTGGATATGGTTAATTTAACTTACAGAAAGACGTATTTGGAAATACTTTGTGAAGACTATTCAGTTTTACAATGAGTTTTGACAGAAAATGTGAGGTCCATGTATATATACAAAGTTTTCAGTTATTTGAAAGAGCAGGAAATTAACACTGTATGCTGGCATTACTGCAATTTCTGAGCCAGTTAAGCATAGCTTGAAGATGCATATATCTATGAAATCCACGTGGCTTACAAAATTGACAGATCTAGTAAGATTATGTTTTCTGACCAAGATTACCATTACCTTTTCTAACTAAGGATACATTGGAAATGATACAAGGGATGTACTGCAAAGATAAAGCCTATTCCCATTTGAATCTAATAACGTGTTGCTGATACAAGTTTCTTTTATTTGCTCTGATTTCAGGCAAAAGTGATTCACTGACTAGAATTCAATTACATAAAAAGAACCCTAAAACTGAAATATGGTAATCTTTTATTAGTATCAAATATATAAAAAAAGCATACACTGAAAATTAACCAAGGTGGTTCCTATAGGTTGCAAAGATAGTGCTTCTCCTCCTATACTTGGATTCACCAATGGAATTATAATTATAATTTAATGTTCTATGCATACTCGGTTATATAAGCTCTATATCAAAGAGCTCAGTGGGAACTTTAATTTCACAAATAGCCAGCTGATACTTGACATATTAGTGTCTGCTGCTCTGGACTAACTTTATGGTTTTGGTCTCAGCACAAGCAAACAGAATGCCTTTTTTGCAGTATTCATTATTTGTTTGTTTTCTGAGACATCAGACTAACAGTTTATAGTTTGTTATATCATGACTGTTGGCTCTTGAATAGTATGTCTTCAAAGCAGCAGTGTGTAACAGTATGAATTTAATACACAGAATGAGCACTAAGGCCTAGGTACAGGCATTTTTCCCTAGAAGACTCCTATACGTAACATGTTGTGGATCTCAGATTAGTAACTGTGACATTCTGGTATTTTAATGCTTTATGGAAAGCAAATACCACAGCACACTTGATATGTCTGTAGTGTGAAGTTAGCTGTAAGCTTTGAAATTTCAGCATTTTTGCACTGTAAAAAACAAACCAAATTCCAAGCCTCTCAATTAGGAAGAACACACAAAAATTATTATGTTAAATGCATCTTCTTAATGGCCATTTATATTTTGGCCTAGATTTCAAAAATTGGGTCCTAGTATTGATAGACATAGTACCCAAATAGGTAAATACATCTTGTGTTCTAGGCCTTGCACATTTAAGTTCAAGTTTATAAGGATGCTTTATGGCCAAAGCACCATTACAATTTGAATATGAATTACATTAATAAAGTGTTAACAAAAATGAAACCATAAAACATTAGTTGTTGCCATGTTAAGAACCATAATTGACTTAAAGTTATTTGTAAAGAAATTGAACTTATCTTTATGGTTTAATGAGACTGGCAATAATATGCAAAGGGATCCTTTATATCGACCTAGTATTTTTAACTCCCCACAGCAAATTTTACAAATATATGAAAAATGTTGTGAGATGGATATTAGGAATATTTGCAGATTTAATGGTAGGATTACTAATAGTAATTTGACAAGATGTAAACAGAGTTTATTACACAAACTGGTAACTGATAGTTACAGTTACACAATATTTGTTACTATAGATGTTAACAATGTATTCTCTGCCTCTCTGCATGACACGGGTTTAGTCTCATTTAAAAAGCAATTAGCCGAACATACTCAGTTAGAAACAGATGGTATTAATGTTATCAGTACCCTTATGAAAATAGTTTTGAAGGATAATTTTTATATTTTGAGGGCCAGTACTTTAAACAAACCACTGGGGTAGCCATTGGTACAGCCTGTGCTCCTATGTTTGCGAATTATATTATGTCTGAGTGGGAAGACTTTTATTTATTCAACAGTCCTTATGCCAGGAATTGGGGAATGTATACCAGATTCCTGGATGATATATTTCTTTCATGGAATGATTCAACAGAAAAGTTGGAAGCATTTTTTTATATATATAAATAACACGGTGGAATTTTAGCCGTTCTCCTACACTAACCATTAAGATAGTATAGCGTTTTTGGATGTGTTTACTAGTCAAGATCTAGTTAACAACATTTTTGTATCCAATATTCATCATAAACCTACCTTTTCTAACTAATCAGTGGTTAAGGGCCAACTAATACGTTTGGCCAGAATGGTTTCTGACAATACCAGGTTCCTTATGGAATGTGATAAAATAGTGGACACACTTTCTTCTAGGGGATATCCTCATGAATTTTTAATGGACATCAGAATGGAGGTAGTCAATAAAAGAGAAAGGGGTATTTATTCTCCCATTTTAAATGTTGGTAATGTGATATTGAAGTCTTCTCCTGATAGGTCTGTATAGAATAACAGAGTATTTATTTTGACATATAGTTTGGATACCCCACCTGTTATATATATTATCCATAAAAATTGGAGGATATTTTTAAGTGCACCAGAAAATTTGGACTAATTGGGTCTGAAACCAATGATAGGATACAGAAAGGACAAAACTTTTAAGAGGTTGTTAGAGAATGGATTGATCAGTATTAGGACCACTGGTTAAATAGGCACCTATAAGTGTGGTGCTTGCCCACAGTGTCAACATATATAGTGGGACAGTCCATTTTTATTCATGACAAAAAGTATGTAGCTAAAGTCTACTTTAATTGTAAAATGAATAATGTGGTACACGTTGCCCAGTGCAAAAATATTCCTCATTTTATGTGGGGAAAACTTCAAGGAGAGTAAAGGATCGCATTTATGAGCATCTTTTAGATTTTAGGAAAGAAAAATTAACAAATGCTTTATTTAAACATATATCAGAGCATGGTTCTCATAAATTTAGGTTTTTCATTTTAGACCATCTTAAAAAAGACCCACAAGGAAAAACAATGGGCGAGCATCTTAATGTTAAGGAAACCTAGTGGCAGATAAAGTTAAATGTGATCTCATATTCATGATTAAATGAAAGTTGTTCATTGTGTCCTATTTTAAAATTAAGACATTATACAATATAAAGATGCAGTGATTGGAGTGGCATGAGAAGTTTTTTGATGTTTATATGTATTTTATACTAGAGTCTATTTATTTATATAACACAATTAAAAATAACTTATTTAAATTATTATGGTCACATAATGTATTGATTGGTATATAATTGGAGTGATTTTAATAATATAGTTCTGATGAAGTTCCATTTAACTAGGAACACAAGCACTTAACTGTTGTATTAATAAAGGATTGTTAGAGGTGAAATTGTTTTCCTTGTTGTCAATGACATTGATTTTATTTATTTTCAGTTGGTTTGTGTTAGAGTACATTTTATTAGTTGTTGCCATCATACACCAGGTCAAAAAGATAAGTTTCTAATGCCTGCCTAAAGCCAGACAATGTGGATCACTCCCAAAGCCACCATAGTTGTGAGTTCCACAGGTAAGGGACTTGATAATAGGATGAGTGAAAACTGAAGGTTTCCATGTTTATGCATAAAACCAGTAGCAGCTTCTCAGATGATTAACACAAAATTAGGGCTGGATAAGGTCCTTCAGTTGGCAATGACCCAAGTCATGAATGTACCAATATACTAAAACTAGGTCCTTAAAAATGATGCTATAGTGGATTTGATTTTCAATGAAGGCTCCACAGGACAGGTGTAATACGCTGGTAAATTAAGGCACCTGTCAGCTTCAGAGTTCTGTACCATCTGTAAATGATCCAATTCAGTGTTAGGTAGTCTGAGATAAAGGGCATTGTAGTAATCTAGTCTGGAAGAGGCCATGAACAACAATCAAGAAATCAGATTTAGATATTAGGTTTTTGATCCTGGATATATTTCTCAGATGGAAATAGGAAGACTTCATTACAAGTGATACTTGGTCCTGAAATGTCAGTCATGAGTCAATAGTAATCCCCCAGTTCCTGAACTCAGCTTTATCTCCCCTGTATGCTGTGTAGTTTGGTAAAGGTGGGGCACAAGAGCCTTTAGAACTGCATGAATAGCAATTATCTCAGTCTTAGCAGTGTTTAAATAATTTTCATTTAGCTAAAAATAGATGGCTTCAAGTTCATCAGTTAGGGAGTTAATACATGCCATCTTATCCAGGGAAAGGATAAATTAATATGAGTGTCATCTGCATAATTGTGGCACGTTAAATCCCTTTAATTCACAAGATCTCCTAAGGGAGCATGTACATAGACAATAATAACGGGCCCAAAATAGAACCCTATGGAATCCCACATTCAAGATGGTAAGGCAAAGACAAACTGAGTTCAGAACAGACATTATGTTTATGGTTAGACAGGTAAGAAGAAAAAGTGTCAATAATCATAGTAGTAATTCTGCACTAGGAATGTGAGCATTCTATTAAGATGTCATGTTCCACTGAGCCAACAGCTGCCAAGAGATCCAGGAGGATCAGCACTGGATAGCCCTGCTGGTCTCTTAACATAAAGAGATAATTACACCTCCAATTAGAGCAGTATCAGTACTCTGGTGAGTATGAAAGTGTGACTGGAAGGGATCCATAAGTCCCTTATCATGAATATAAGATTCCAGATGATTATAAATAAACAACTTTCTCAATAATCTTTTCTAGAAATGGAAGATTTAAAGCTTGAGCCACCCCCACTGTTATGCTCCATCCCTATTCATGAACATAGGTTGGGGTCATGATGAATTGTGGTTGTGTGCAGCAGCAAACTGAGAATTTTTTATCTTCTCAATTGATGTACAATAGCACCTAGTACACTGCTACACACTAGGCCTTCCTGGTAAGTGGGAAATGCTGTGCAGCATGACAGTCTACATACAGCAGTGGAGAACTGCCATTTAGTGTATCATACCATACTGTACTATAGGAACTAATTATATGTAGCTGCTTAGTATGGCACAGTATATGATGCATACCTGCATTTCTCTGATGTACTGTGGTCTGACATCATGCTAAGGAGTGACTTATAAAGAAGCTTTGCTTCTTAGGCATGATAGTACACCAGGTACATTTCTGTAATATATTAATAAAGGGATCTGATGCTGTTTGAACTTCCATTAGTGGGAGCTTAACAGGCTTACTTATAGGGTACAAGACAGGTTTGTTTGTGATAACAAGTTTGTCTGTTCCATAGCAGACTCCATGGCCAGAAGTTTTTTTTCCAGCTGTGCAACACAGATTTTTTATAAACTATATGTATCCTCCAAGCTACATGCATACAATATGCAGGTGACTCCACATTAATATGCTCAGCTACAGGTCCATCTGAACTACAGTCCCTCACCCAAAATGTCTTTGAACTAGTAGAAGAATGTTTTTTACAGTGTCTTCTCCTTAACTCCAAAAAGACTAAACTATTGCTCTCTACTACTACACAAAAGTCCACCCTAAAGTCCACCCTAATTGACCTCATTATTAAATCTAATAATGGCACAGTCATATCTCATGATACTACCACCAAACTCTTAGGAGTAACTATTGACCACAACCTTAACTATGATACTCATATCAATACCACAATAAAATTAGTTAACTGAAAACTAGGTTCTCTCTATAAAATTAAACCATTAATTACTCCCATAGCTAGAACTACTATTGCCCACACCCACCTTATCTCAACTCTCTTCTATGCCTCTCCTATATACACGAATCTATCTAAAAGCAACCTAATCAAGCTGGCAATCTCCTACAATAACATTGCCAGATTTGCTACCAGCTCCCCTTTCAGAACCCACCACTGCCAAAATCTGAAGCAACTGTGTTGGCTGGAACTGCATAATCAAATTCTATTCCACCAACTGATTACTACCCATAAAACCCTTTATCATCCAGGTAACACACCAATTCTCATGAGTCAAATCAGCCCATATAAAAATCTCACAAACCTACGCTCAGCAAATAAACTACTGGCATCTAGACAAAAAAACAACAATAAAGCAGGAGATTCCCTTTTCTCTAACACTGTAGGAAAAAGTTGGAACCTTCTTCCTGTTGAACTCACATCTCTTTCTTCAACTGCACTAATCAAAAAGAAACTCAAATTATACCTTACAACCCACTGGCTATGTCCTTGTACTAACCCAGGCTAAGATTTGTCTTCCTGTTATCCTAGGTAATAGCACCAATTTACTACTCACTTTATAGCCACTTTAAGACCACTACCTTCTAAGTTAGACTTATTATACCCTTGAAAGACTGTATGGTTATTTCACTGCCTTATAGCTAAGTCACTGCCCTTAACTTCTCCCAGTCTTGTTTATAACTATTCTATTCTCCTGTGCCGTATTTATAACTTTCTTTTGGGAATCTCCCACATCCTTCTGAATACTCTTTTCTTCTACTATTTAGTAAAAAAAAAAAAGGGATTTTCTATTTTATTTGCTATTATCTATCATGAATGCTAAGTTACCATGTAACACCTATTGTGTCTGACAAGTGAACTATAACTGAAGTTGTAATGTTTTGTTTGTACTTGTTTTTTATGTGGAGCTTTTCTCCCCAGCCCTCTACTGAAAATGGACATATATCCAGTTAGACTAGCCTGGTCAACAAATGTAAAATAAAATAAATAAATAAAAATAAATTGTTCACTGCACTACTGTGTTACTCAGCTCTGTCTGCAGCACAACACTGGGAAAAACAGGGGAATCACTGAGCTGCCAGGTACAGTACTGTCATTTATTACACAGATGGTTTCTCCAAAGATACCCTTGTGTAACAATCTGATACTCTGATGAAGTCCTTAATGAATCATGTACAACTGTGGAGGGGGGGCCTTTTGCACATATACTCTGTGCATAGACTACAATGTATACACAGTATAAAAAGATAGCGCATGCTGTCTTATTCTATTGTGTCACTTCTTTTATGAATGACAACAATCATTTGGCATGCCAGTCTAAGATGTATCATGCCTGCTCCATGATACACTGTGTTTATACATAACACCTGTAGTTTCCAAAATTGTGTGGTAAACTGAAGAATTCTGTTGAATTTTGAAAATATTTGAAGCAAGCTGAGAACATTTTAAGAATAAATTAATCATGTTAGATGCACAATTTATAACAATACCTACTGGTACATGCATGTAAGGCTGCTCAGGTCACTTTCTCACAGTCATGGTTTTAGTGCAGTGTTACAGGACAGAGTTGCTTTCTCTTTTGACAAATCTTCTTGGGCTGGTGTTTTTGTTGTATGTGGAAGACAGACACTTAAATTATCCAGACTGCACATTTCACATGCTTTTTTCCAGTAGTTAATTTGTTTATTGGGTGATACTTGAATGCACAGAGTATGTCTGTGGCCTTGTCTTTTCTGATAAGACTCAAGACCTGCAAAACTGCAATCACTCTTGATGACTCCCTGCTGGTGGGGTAGTAATCTATTTTCTGTCTGTGAGTTGGTTAAACTAATAGAGCTGCTTTCTGTTTTATTTGTTCCATTTTGTTTTCTGTTTTGGTAATTCTGCTTGGTCTTGTGTTTTTGTCTTATGTGACTGATAGACACTTAAATTACCCAGGCCACACATTTCACATGCTTTTTTCATTGGCTAAATTTGTTTTTGAGTGATACTTAAATACACAGAGTATATATGTAGCCTTGTCTTTTCTGATAAAACTCAAGGCCTGTAAAACTACAACCACTGTTGGTGACTCCCCGCTCATGAGGAAAGTAATCTCTTTTCTGTCTGTGAGTTGCTTAAACTGACAGTTATGCTTTCTATGTCACCTGTTCCATTTTGTTTTCTGATTTGAGAAATCTGCTTGGCCTCATGTTTTTGTTCTATGTGGCAGATAGACACTTAAATTACCCAGGCTGCACATTTCACATGCTTTTTCTTCATTGGTTAATTTGTTTCTTCAGTGATATTTAAATACACAAACTATATATGTGGCCTTAACTTTTCAGATAATAATCAAGGCTTGCAAAAACTGCAAGCACTGTTGGTTACTTCCTGCTAATTATTGTCCCACCAGGCTTCCATTTCTTGATCTGCTTTTTAAGCTTGCTGATTTTTAAATTGTCCACCCTTACTGTAAATTGAGCTTTTAAGCTCATCCCTTTCTATACTGCTGTTGATATCTTGAATTATTTATTTGCCTTTCCTTGTGCTTATTTTTTTTAAAGGTGTATTTTGCCTCTCGTTGTCTGTTCTACTGATTTACTTGCTCTGAATTCATTATGTAGCTAGCTGTTGGATAAAGTAGTATATTTTTACACTCCAGCAAGCTCTGTCCTGTGTTTTTATATCAAGAAAACTGAGGATTTCCATCTAGTGGCAGTAGGAGGTTACCTTGTCTTTATAGGCTGGAGAAACACATTAGAGATTCCTTTCATGTAGCTGTTTTATTGGCCGGAGGACTTATTAATCAGCTGACTTTGTTTTTAGTGCCTTTATAAATTCTGCACAATTGCATGGCTCTTGGCTTGTTTCTACAAAGCAAAGTACTTTTATTGAATAATCACACTTTTATAAGCTGTTTAAAGTACACTGCTGTTATCTTGAATTACTTATTGCCTTTCCTTAAGTTTAGGTTTGTTTGTGGTAGTATTTCATTCTGGACATTCTTTTATGGTGCTTTTACATAGGAGGACTGTGATTATGATTTTTCACACTGAGCTGATCGAAGGAAGGAAGGACACTGAGGAAACTTGGACCTATAATATATAACATTAAGTATCCTGTTTTTTGTTTATTTTGTTCTTTATTTCTTTGTTATTTAGAGCACTTTGTGTACTGTGTATTTTTATAGCTAGTTTCACTGTGTGTGAGGTATTAACTGGAAATTGTCCACTTTTATTAAGCATCTGTTGGGTTGTTTGTTTCTGATAACTTGTTGCAGTTAAACTCTTTTTTCTAGAGGCTCCTTTAGCTGTTTAAAACTTTCATTTAAAGGCTCACTGCTGCTTTTCAGCTGTGAGAAACATTTCTGTAGTTTGTTTCTAACCCTCCCTCCCTGTTGGTATAATGTTTTTATAATTGATGGCTTTGCAGTTGCCTGCCCCTAGTGTAAATTTGATCTGGGACCCTCCTCCCAGTCTAGTGTCATTACCTCATTCTACCCAGTACAGGGAGAACATTTCAGAAGGCCAATCAGCTTAGTTTCTGCTACTCCTTTGTCTCTTTCCACTTAAAAAAAAAAAAAATGTATCTGCTTTTACTGTATTTGTGTTTCTTCCTACTTTATTTTGCGTTTGCGTCATCATAAAATTACTCAATTGTATTTATTACTGCTTGGTGTAACTCATTCTAAGCCTTTTCGTTTAAGCACTTGGGCTTCAGACCAGTTGTTTTACATTAAGAAGGTTTGTGGTCTGCACTGTAGTGGCAGAACAGGTAGCTTACATCCTTCTAAGTTGGGAAGTGCTGATTGAGGGCTCAGTGTCTGTTATTCTAAAAGTGTATTAATTCTGGTTTAAGCACTTGGGCTTCAGGCCAGTTATTTTACATTATGAGGGTTTGTGGCCTGCACTCTTGTGGGAGTAGAGGCTAGACTCTGCCCTTCTGAGCTGGGAATTTCTGGTCAAAGGCGTATAGTGCCTGCATATTTGAACTGCTTCTTACTGAAATTGGTACACCTTGGTTGCTGTAGCATAGACTAGATCCAGGCCTGCTGAATCTAGCTTTGGTTGTATAAATTGAGCACTAATCCAGGCATTCTTTAAAGTATTCAACTGTATTTACTACTGCTTGGTAGTAACTTGATTAAAGTGTAGCTATCATTCTAAGTCTTTTGGATTAAGCACTTGGGCTTCAGACCAGTTGTTTTACATTAGGAAGGTTTGTGGCCTGCACTGTAGTGGCAGGACAGGTAGCTTACATCCTTCTAAGTTGGGAACTGCTGATTGAAGGCTCAGTGTCTGTTATTCTAAAAGTGTATTAGTTCTGGTTTAAGCACTTGGGCTTCAGGCCAGTTATTTTACATT
This sequence comes from Protopterus annectens, assembly GCF_019279795.1. Taxonomy (NCBI): domain Eukaryota; kingdom Metazoa; phylum Chordata; order Ceratodontiformes; family Protopteridae; genus Protopterus; species Protopterus annectens. The sequence continues at coordinate 389,045,416 of NC_056725.1, read as the reverse complement.
AAGAAGGTTCGTTGTCTGCACTCTTGTGGGAGGAGAGGCTAGACTCTGCCCTTCTGAGCTGGGAATTTCTGGTTAAAGGCGTATAGTGCCTGCATATTTGAACTGTTTCTTACTAAAACTGGTACACCTTGTTTGCTGTAGCATAGACTAGATCCAGGCCTGCTGAATCTAGCTTTGTTTGTATGCTTGTTGTTTGTTTGCTTGTTATTTCTCTGAAACGCTAATTCCACCTAAAATGCGGCTTTTCAGTGCTTCTGTGGATCCCTAGTGATATCTGCATTGCTTACTGTACTTAATTCCTTATTTCACTTGAAAGAAAGTTACTGTTTGTCGTTTTTGCATTTAAGTTACCCGTAACACATTGCATTTAAGTTACCTGGCACTTGCTCACTAAGTCAGCACTAAAAAATTAAAAGCACTACACCCTTACAAACTCCCCTTGAGTACTTTGTTCCCCATTGGCCCTTTTTTTCAATTATAAAGGAATTCCCAGTACTATTCTAGCATGTCCAAAGGTCAGTTGTCAATCTCCACTCCGGTCCAGCTGGTGAATCTGGGAATCTTGAGGCAATGTTACAACTGCCTCATGTACACAGACAACCCTCTCCTCCTCCCAACAAATTCCAACACATGTGAGAGATGCAACCATATAGCCAAACTGGAGGCTAAGCTCTCTCAACTCAGTACTGGCGTAACCAGTCAGGAGGAGAAGGAAACCACACTCACTGCAATTCCAGTCTCACATAGACCTACCACGACAGCAAACCAAACACATAAACAGACAAAAACATACTCGGAGGCTCTAAATAAAAATCTGCCTAAGCAGCAGAGACCTCCAAAGCAGACACCCAAGCAACCGCTACCCCAAAACAAAACACGTGCAACACATAGCTCACAAAGCCAGTGTGCCAAACAGTTACAGCCCTTAAGGCTAAACAACACACCTGATACACTTGTAATAGGTGACTCTATCATCAGGCACACTGACGTCCCGCTCACCAGGCTGAACAAGGAAAAGGTCACGGTGAGCTGCCTGTCAGGCACTAGGATTCGCCACATAACACAAGCACTCAGGTCACTCCAAGGCAAGTACAAATATGACTCAGTCATTGCCCATGCTGGTGTGAATGACCTGAGACGTACCTCCCTGGACTACATGAAAAGAGACATAGAGGAGCTCTCTGAGCATGTAGCCCAGGCCGGTATGACCCTGACCTTGAGAAGCATCTTACCCTCACCAAGAATGATGCCACAATATGAAGACAAGATGATCAATTTCAACAATTAGCTTAAGTATTGGTGTCATTCAAAGGGGATCCAATGCCTGTCAGCCTGGAATGACATGCTCGACAAGCCACGATGCTTCGCTAGGGATGGCTTGCACCTGTCACCCCTGGGCTTTCGGATATTGGCAAAGGTTCTTGCTACCCCCATAGTGCCTTTTTTAGGCAAGGCTCAAAAGACAAACCCACCACCATAGGTATCACAAGGGATAAGAAACTAAGAGTAATGCTACTCAACGCCAGAAGTCTAAACCTCAAGATGCACACACTCAAAACTCTCCTTAGCATGGAGAACATCGATATCTGTCCAGTAACAGAAACCTGGATCAAGGCTCCCGAGAGCACCCCAGCACTACCAGGTTATACCTCATACCATGCTTTTCAGCTCCAAAACTTGGACCGAACCACAAAAGGAGGGGGATTATCAATATTCTTCAAAGATACCCACACCTCCAGGTTGGTGGCACAGCACAAAGCATCAGAGACTATCCATGTGCAACTAACAGTGGGTAAAACTGCCTTCCAGTTTACAGCCTGCTACAGACTACCCTCCCAAACCCATGAACTGCACTCGGCCTTCCTGAGAACATTGGAAAATATGAAGGTCTCTCCAATCACCATTATATTGGGTGACTTCAACTACCCAAACATAGACTGGGAGCATTACTCTAGCTCCAACACCCTAGCCCAAAGGTTCCTAGAATTTATAAACTCAAATGCTATGGAACAACTTGTTACCACTCCCACAAGAGGGGGAAACATACTGGACCTGATCATAACCAACATGGAGACTTTATGCTCCAGACCAGAAGTGTATCCCTCACTGGTAAGATCAGACCATAAACTAATCTCACTGGATATTCACATCCCGACCCCACCCCATGCCCAGAAAACCACAGTGAAAAACTTCTCTAAAGCAAATTTCTCACTCCTCAAAACCAAGGTGGATTCCTTCAAAGCCCCCGGGCCTGTGGAAAATACGGCCCAGACCACAGAATCCTTTATAAACGCATTCTATGAACACCTTCAGGAATGCATGGATCATGCAATCCCAAATAAAACCAAGACCCAATCCTCCAAAGGCAGACGTCCTGTCTGGTGGACCCCAGTCATAAACAAACTATACAATAGAAGGAGGAGGCTACTACATGATAGAGCAAAATCCCAAAAAGGGAAGGCATCTCTGATCAGTATTAGCAAAAAACTATGGGCACTCATAAAATCATCTAAGGCCAGCTTTGAGAGAACAATTGCACAGGACACTAAGGATAATCACAAGGCTTTCTTTAGTTATGTTAGGAACCTGGGTGGGAATTCGCAGATATGCTCAGAATTAGTCCAAAATGACAAAAAATACACCAAACCCACAGACATTGCCAACATCCTAGCTGACAGGTTCAGCGCAAACTTCTCCCCCCCTCCCCACCAAAAGGGCAAATATCTATCCCAACAGAGTGCTGGCCCCCTGACATCTCAGATGCCCAGGTAAGAGCTGCCCTCAACCAAAGCAAAAAACACAGCATCAATGGGACCAGACGGTGTCCCGGGCTGTGTCCTACATGAACTCCAAGAAGAGCTAAACCCAAACATAAAACTACTGTTCAGTCTCAGCCTTACTACAGGATATGAACCCAAAGAGTGGCGTACAGCAACAGTGGTACCTCTCCACAAAGGTGGTGCCTCAATGGATCCTGGAAACTATCGCCCCATAAGCCTGACTAGCTTGATCTGCAAAGCTATGGAAAGGATCATCATGGACCTCATAAATAAAGATATTGGGGACCTACAGACACTGGATCCTACCCAGTTCGGCTTTGTTAAGGGCAGATCCTGCCTCTTAAACCTGGTCGATTTCTTTGAAACAGTCACCAAGGCCATTGACAAGGGGAAGGTGGTCCACACAGCCTACCTGGACCTCACAAAAGCCTTCGATACAATACCCCACTCTGGCATTATAGATAAGCTCACCAGCTTAAATATAAACCCCTATGTCACTAGATGGGTTGCAAACTGGCTCAAGGACAGAACCCACATGGTTTGAATTGCTGGAGCCATGTCAGACTCCAAACCAGTTACAAGTGGCGTCCCACATGGCTCAGTCCTGGGACCTCTCTTGTTCAGTATATATTTCTCGGAGGTACAGGCCAACACGGAAGGACTGTGGCTGACCAAGTTCGCAGATAAATGCAAACTGGGCGCCATAATTGACTCTCCAGCCGACACAAGCATCCTCCAAAAGGGCCTCATGGAAACAGACAACTGGTGCCAGAGCCATGGCCTCAAGCTAAACACCAAAAAGTGTATAGTCATCCCCTTTGGCAAAAACAAAGTGCCCACAAATTACCACATAGGTGGTAATCCATTAAGTACAGAAGAAGTTATTAGGGACCTGGGGACCCAAGTTGATAGCAATCTCTCATTTGACAACCACGTGGCCAAAGTGGTTAGAAAAACATTTTATATAGCCCACCTAATCATGAAGGGATTCACATCTAGATCAGGGGAGGTCATTGTGCCTCTTTACTCATCCCTCATCAGGCCCATAATTGAGTACAACGCCCCTTTTGTGATGTACCTTACCAGACACCTGCAGCAACTGGAAAGACCCCAAAAGTACCTCACCAAGATGTTCAAAGGGCTCAAACAGATGCCATATGCTGCCCAGTTAAAGAAACTCCAGCTCTACTCAGTGGCATACCGCCTGCTCAGTGGCGATCTGTGCCTGACGTATAAAGCCATGTCCAACCTGGAATTAATGGACATGCTGCACCTCAGAAAATCCAAATCCCATCAAGCTACGAGACTTGAACCTCAGCACTGAAATAAACAGGACATGCTGGAGGGACAGATTCCTAAACCAGAGGCTCCCTTCACTCTGGAATAAAATCTCAGTCCAGGTTAGGCAGAGTCCCTCATTGACTCTCTTCATGAGGAATCTTGATGAGTGGATGGGAGATCGTAGGTTTACCCCGGGTATCACTTCTGTGTCACTGTTAGACAGAGGCACAGTATACTAACCTCAAAAAAGGGCATAGCAAAATTAATTTAAAATGGGTGGCGAAAGCCAAACACACACTGGCTAGGCTTATAAATGCCCTAGGGCAGATAGCCTAGTATGAACCAATGAACCTATGAACCTATTACTCATCTGATGGCAGTAAGTGTTTTCCTGGTCTACCTGAGAAGGGAAGCACACAAAAGGGCTCTAAGTGTAGTCGTACTTACTATCCAGAAAGTCAGTAGTCATGATATAAATTTAACACATTTGCAAGGAGCTGCCTGCCATGCCAGTGCCCTGTACAGGTGTAAACATCTAGAAACACTGCTTAGTTTCATTATACTGTGAAAGTTTACTGTGCTATTTATTACGATGGTGATGATTATTATTATTATTATTATTATTATTATTATTATTATTATTAATGGTTCCTTAACACATAGGCTCCAAACCAGCCATTTTACATTAAGAGGGTCAAATTCTGCACTTTTGTGGCAGGAGAGGGCTGCTTTCACATATCTGAGCTTGGAATTGCTGGTGGAAAGCTCATTGTATGCTTACTTGATTGGTCTTAGGAAATAGATAGTGTAAAACTAGCTTTTTTTCGGATCATACGTAAGCCTTATATTTGCATGGGTCTTGGCTCATTTATCCAAAACTGCTCATTTCTTAGTGACAACATCAGATACTTTGACAGATTTTGCTAATATCTGAAGCCATCTTTGGCAAGACAAATTAAATTAAGTATCAATTTGCACTTACATAGATTATTTTCATTATACTGTAAAACAAGAAAATTATCTGAACCTTCTGGATTAATGCCTTAACATCCAAGGAAAGAGAAAGATATATGAAAATATAAAGGTGTAAGGCAATACTATGACACTGTGTAGTTATATGTTCCCAGTAAAACAATGGCACCTTCTTCTGTGATAAAAGTAGTCTATTTATTAAACCAGAAATACCGTAAGCACTTTCACAGTGTAACACACTCCTTCCTCAGACGTATTTGCAATGGCATCTAACATGAACATTTAAGTACTAAATTATTTAATTAGTTAAAGAAGTATCCGATTAAAAATCTCTTACCAAAAATACCACCATTTAAAGACATATTAAAAAACACAGAAGAACTAAACTTAATACATGTGAAAGCTTTCATGGAATAAAAGATAAAAACAATTAAAACACATACAAAACTATTGACTAGATACAATATATAAAAATCTGTGTTTATGCTATAAAAACTAAAAGACTATGCCTGAATAAACAATAAATATGAAAACTATCCCTGAATAGTGAAATGATAGAATGTCAAGTGAAAAAGGGGGGGAGTTAGTTGTTACACTGAAAACCCATAAATGAGGGTGTATAAATGATATATGAAAATGGACAACTATAAGTAAACTTTATGTTACTTCCTGAGTGGTCTAACTTTTAGAATAGGTCTTATTGAAACTTTATCATTTATTCCCTTGCCCACATCAGCCCTTAGTCTAATTCTCCATTTTGTCTCATTTACTTCTGTTTTATTACTAATGTCCTCTAGCCTATTGCTAACCCTGGTATTTTCTATTATATAAAACTTAAATGTGTATAAATTTGAGGTATTCATAACATGTTTAGTTAAGGCATTTGTAGAAACCTGCTTCTGTATATCATATAGATGTTTCCTAATTCTAATTTTCAAAGGACCACACACATAGACCCACATATGTAGACTTGCTCACGTTACTTACCCAAACCTGAAAGACTTCTCAGGCACAGTCCTCAGGTACTCCGTATGCACACAAACAAAATAATTCCCATCACAATACATAAAGCCACATCATATTATGTCTCACCTACTAAACCCATAAGGTGAAATACTTAACAACCTAATATTCTGGTTATAGTAGACTCCATTGTGAGACACACTGATGTCCTCTTACCAAGCTGGATAAGGAGAAGTTTACAGTTATTTGCCTGTCAGGGACCAGGATCCAACAGATCACACATGCACTCAGGTCACTTACCCCTAAATGCCCATATGACGCAGTCATAGTCCATGATGGTGTGAAGGGCCTAAGATGTATCTTGTTGGACTACATAAAGAGAGAGACATAACTGAGCTCTCAGAATGTGTCACAGGCAGGTATGAGCCTAGCATTAATCAGAATTCTGCCATCTCCAAGGATGATGCCTTGGTACTAGCAGAAAATGATTGACTTTAACAATTGTATTAGCTACTGGTGTCATTCCAAAGGGGTCCAATACTTGACAGCCTGAGAGGACATGGTTGACAAGACATGCTGCTTTGCCAAGAATGGTCTTCAGCTGTTACCTCTAGGCTTTTGGATATTGGCCAAAACATTATCCACCCCTATAGTGCTTTTTTTAGGCATTGCCAAACAAACAAACCTTCCAACATAACAAAAGCTTCTCAGGACAAGCTAAAGGTGTTACTGCTCAGTGCTAGGAACCTCAACAAGAAACTGCACTCCCTAGAAGCTCTCCTCACCTTGGAGAATGTTGACATCTGTGCATTTACTGAAACATGGTTCAAATCCATGGAAAGTACTCCAGCAGTGCATGGATTGGCTATAACGCCTTTCATACATTCCAACCACCCACTGAATTTGGATGAACTAAAAACAGAGGTGTATCTATCTACATGAAGGATAAGCACACTTCAAGGCTGGTCAAACAATATGACATGCATGAGATACTCCATGTCCAAATAACCATGGGAAAAATAATTACCATATTCTTGCTAGCTACAGGTCCCCCACAATGAAACAGGAAACCCATACATCATATCTGAAGTTACTACAATTACTCACCATCCAGCACTTTACCATCCTCCTGGGTGATTTTAACTACCCATTCATTAATTGGGATAAAAACGCAGCCACTAACATCCAGGCCAAAGGATTTCTTTACTTTGTAAATTCAAAGGCCCTGAAACAGCTAGTCTGCACTCCCACTAGGGGAACAAATATCCTAGATCTGGTAATCACAAATGTGGGAGAGCACTGCACCCTCCCTAGTGTGATGTCCTCACTGGTAAAATCAGATCACTAAGTAGTCTCCCTTGAAATAAAGGTAAAACTAGTCCCCCCACCTAATGCCAAAAACTTTAAGAACTTATCTAAGTTAAATTACCCCCTATTAAAGGACAGCATAACTAGTTTCCAAGCTCCCCCAATCCAGAAAACACTGAAAACTATGCAGAGGTGTACACAAAAGCCCTGTACAAGTATATGAACAACTGTATAGAAACGGCAATACCAGACCGAAATAAACCAGGTCAAACTACAAAAACAAGACATCCTGGTGGACCCTTGGTATCAATAGGTTGTAAAATGAAAGAAAGAAATTCCTGTTCAGAAGTAAGAGGGTATGTGCACAACAGAGAAAAAAGTCCCTCATTAGTCTAAACTAGTGAAGCAGGGTACTAGTTAATCTCTGAAAGCAGTCTTTGATGTAAAAATGCCCCCCAAAGCTAAGGGTAACCATAAGGCATTTTTCAGTTATGTCCGCAATCTTAAGGGTAACACCCAACAATGTGCAGAATTAGTTGTAGATGGCATCACCTATAATTGGCCAGAAGATGTAGCAAATCTACTAGCTAACAAATTCAACTCGAATTTCACCTCACCATCATCCCCAGTTTTCCCTCAAAGAAATACCCTCCACCACTCCACTGACAATTATAACCAAAGAACAGGTTGCCACTGCTCGCTCTAAAGCTAAAAATACAGCTTCAATGGGGCCAGGACGTATACCAGGTTGTCTCTTAAACAGCTTAAATCAGGACTTATCAGGCCAATTAGTATCTATATTTAATCGCAGAGCTTGAATGGGCACAGAGTATATCCTCCTGAAAGAGTGGAGGACAGCGACAGTCATCTGTCTGCATAAATGGGAACCATATACTGACCTGGGAAATTACAGACTGATAAGTTTGCCTAGTCTTATATGTAAGGCCATGGAAAGAGTAATCATGGACCTAATAAATAATAACATGGGAAACCTCCAAACACTGGACCTGATCCAATTCGGTTTTCTCAACGGCAGCCCATGCCTACTGAATCTGCTGGATTTCTTTGAGATCACTAAGGCAATGGCTGAGGGCAAAACAGTACATACTGCCTACCTCAACCTGGCCAAGGAATATGATTCAATTCCACATGCAGGTGTTATAAATAAACTCACAAAACTGGGTGTAAATCCCTA